>NW_008824044.1:2500288-2513136 GCF_000699105.1 Pygoscelis adeliae
ACTCCTGCATCCAGATCATTGATAAATATATTGAACAGGACTGGCCCTAGAATTGAGCCCTGAGGAACACTGCTGGTCACCAGACATGTAGCCCCATTCACTACAACCTTTTGAGCTCTGCCCTTCAGCCAGTTCTTCACCCAGCGCACCATGAACTTGCTCATCTCACAGTTGCACAATTTGTCCAAAAGGATGCTGTGAGGGACAGTATCAAAAGCCTTACTAAAATTCTGAAAAACTACATCCACCACCTTCCCTTCATCCACTAGGTGTGTGACCTTATCATAGAAGGATATCAAATTAGTTAAACAGGACTTTCCTTTTGTGAACCCATGTTGACTCTGCCTGATGATTGCATTACTCTTTAAATGCCTTTCAATAGTACCCAGTATAATCTCCATAATTTTTCCAGGAACTGAGGTTAGACTAACAGGTCTGTAGTTTCCTGGGTCTTCCCTCATGCCCTTCTTGTAAATTGGAATAACATTGGTTAGCTTCCAGTCAGCAAGGACCTCCCCAGACTCCCAAAACCTTTGGTAAATGTTTGAGAGGGATCCTGCCATAACATCTGCTAGCTACTTCAGTACTCCGGGATGAATCCCATCAGGCCCCATGGACTTTTGAACATTCAGCTGATACAGCTGGTCCCTAACAATTTCAGTGTCCATAAATGGAAAGTCGCTGTTCCCGCATTCGTGGTCCTCCGACTCTGGGGACCTGGCAGCCCAAGGACTGTCAGTATTATTAAAGACTGAAGAAAAAAAGGATTGAATGCCTCCACTTTTTCTTCATCCCTATTAGTCAGGTGACCATCTTCAACAAGTCCAACGTTTTCTTTAGACCTTCTCTTGCTATTAACATACATCAAAAAGCCCTTCTTGTTTTCTGACGCAACACTGGCCAGTTTCAACTCTAATTGAACTTTGGCCTTTCGTGTCTTCTCCCTGCATATACAAAACACAGTTTTACATGGCATAAACAGTGAAACTGTTCCCTAATCCCAGGATACTGGAAGAATGTCCAGCTTTAAATGGGTTTCACACAGACCAGTTTGCATAAACTATCTGTAAGAGTTTACAATTCAACCATGTTTCCTTCATATACTATATTCATGAGAAAAACGACCAGAAGAAGGAGGAAATAAACCCTGGAATTTGAGTGATTATGTAAATTATTTCACTGTGGGACAATATAATAAATTGCAGAAGTCCTCACAAAAGTATAAGAAATTACTTACATCTGGGGAAATCTACTTTAAATATTATCTCACATCATATCTGTGATCTGTCATTTGGAAAATTGAATCAACCACCTAGTAAAGCATTCATGGGATTATTTTATCACTGCTTAAGTATCTTTACTGATATAAAATTAATTTTGCACTGGATGCATAAACCTTAATTGAAAAGCCTGGCAAAAATCTCAAATAATCCAATGGTCCAGACTTCATATAATGTATCTGGCAACCTTTCAATGAATCTTGTTTCCTCATGTGTAGTGACACATTTATCAAATGTGACACATGCATTTTACATCAGTGCCATAAAAATTGATCTTCTCTATTTGTTTTTGCTTCTAAGCAGCTTCAGTACATGCAGAATTAAAAGTTGGGAGAATAATCCAACCATAAACTATTATGCCTCAGAACTGAAAAGTAAAAAGCCAAATTGATTCTAATAGAAAATGAAAGGGAAAAAAAAAAATTCTTTAGCAGAAATGTTAAATACTGTTGTTTTTAACTATACAAGCTGAAATTACCAACCATGGGAAGGAAAGGATAGAGAAGTGCAAAAGCAGAAAGAACTGCTCACAGGTTCTTATTCTTTGAGCCAGACATACACCTGCTGAAATTTTGATGTTTACACCAGAGATGAACCTGAAACGTATTACCTACAAAAAATATTAAAATAAATTACTTTCAATTTTCACCACTGTCTTTAAAACTTCTACAAATTATGAGCATCTGGAGAAGTTAAGTCATCATCCCAATGTATCTATAAAGAATTTCAGTAATAGACAGAGTGCAAGATGGCTCAAACACCCACTAAGAGCTCTTCAGTTTTAGTCTGTGTCTCTGAGCCTCACTACCCTTGCTATGTCAGTTCAGAACAATGATGTATTTGCCTGCTTATACATGGGGCAAAAAGGTTGCTCATATGTAAATGTTACTCTTACCATTACAGAAACTATTAAGAATCAAAAATAACAAGATGTATCCTGTGGCAAAAAATTTAAGGATTCAGGCCTTTAGGTCTTTGTCATCCCAATCACATCACAAATTGTATAGGAAATCACAAGAAACATGAATGTTCAGATAAATCGTACTCTCAATCTGACAGCATGTTTTTACAAATAATGATGCATGTTTCTCTAGTTTAATCTCAGACTTCACCATTTAACTCAGACTTTTCACAAGTTTCCTGTTAATCAAACTCAATTATCATGTGAAGGTTTAAAACATTACATAACTACACATTTTGCAATATTACCAACTCTTTTATGAAGCATAGAAAATACACTGCCCAAGCCCCCACTGAATTTGCATCTAAGGCCTTGAGATCTGCAAGGTTCAGCAACCTCTCAGAATTTGGCACACAGTCCATCCAAAATAGCACAACTACATGTGACATTATAACATCTATGCTGAGAAATGCCGTGCTGGTCATAAGCAGAGTTAAGCCAGAAAGAACTCTAGACTTCTCTCAGGGGGTATATAAAGTCACATTAGCTAGCTCAGGCTTATCTATTTTTTTTCTTATTTACAAAGTAAGTGGTTAACTGAGGAAAAAAAAATTACCTACATATAATATATGTATAGATATACATAGATACATATAGATACAGTGTAAAAGTAACTTACATTTTAGATAGGGATTCAGAAATTTAGTTTACACTTGTAATTGCGAACACAAAAAAAATAAACCAGGTTTAAATACGAGTGCCCACATAAGACATTACATTAGCATTATACATTCTGTTTATTATCCTGTATTTAGTTAAACTATTGATGCTTTATGTTTAGAATAAAAAGAGTAGCCAATGGCATGTGCACACGGACAAAAAATTACAAAATTTTAAAGTAATCCATCATTTGCTGTTCATTCACATCCATGTTGTTCAAACACAGGAACAACAGAACCACCTGGGAGGCAAAAAACACATTGATAAGTGGAATCTTTTCTGTTACAGATAATCCATTCTTTTTCATTTGCTAAATTTCTACTTTCTTCCAGGACGGGTGATGATAGCAGTAGCTGAATTATCAAAACACGATAAGAAAGGGTAAGTCAGTCAAACCCAGTGGCTGTTCCTCTCTTGTTTAGTAAAGCTTACAGTCAGTAAGCAAGCAAGTTCATTGAAGGCAACGCAACCAACTCAAACACTTGCAATGGAAATGTTCTTACTGGTGCCAGTGCTGATGTAGTTACTTTTCACACCTATGTGATATAAATCATTTCTTGTGGTGCAAGTCAATGAGGAATCAGGATTTCTGGTAAGTGAGCAGTGGAACATACAACTAACTGGCAACCTCATGTGTAGACCTTGCTGCTGGAGTGGAGATAGGATGCACTGTAAAAAAAAGACAGTTCTGTGGAGTTACAAAAAATGAAAAGGTTGCTCGTGTAAAAATGCAGGCAGAATAGTGCATGATTGACTCTGAGCTACTGAGCTTGAAGCAATATAAAAAGCTTCACTTCCAGTGCCAGTGACGAATCAAGCCTGGGCTTCCAATCCGCATGCAGGGGAGAGCGTGTGTTCCTTGTTCTGCAGAGCTCTTGTGTTGTTTCAACAGGGATTCAGCCTCAGACATGGAGGCAAGACAGAGTTGTGAACCGTGTCAGATTTGTATCTCCTGATGCTGCACTCAGACACCACGTGGTGTCTTGAGGCAGACAAGGCTTGTTGTTACACAAAGAGGTGTTAGAGGACAGGAAAGTCAGAACACTCACTTGTCCCACAAAACTGACTCAGAGACATAAATATCTCATTTCCTCTTGTGTACTAAGGTAACCTGTGGTTTTCATTCAGTATTTCTACATATGCACAGGAAAAACACGTTCCAGGTTAGTACTGGTAGTAAAAGTAGTCACAGTTACACAGAATTAATATACCACGCATTTTCTAGAGCACACACAAAAAGAATACAGTCCCTGTTCCTGGAAGCGTGCAATTAAAGATGCTAACCCTGCAGTTAGCTTTATAGAGACAAAGTTTAAAAACAGTAGAAAATCTCTTTGAAGTCAACAGCACTCCTTGCACCTGTGTAATTCCAGCTATCTGAAAATTGCTGCAAGTTAAGGGGGAAGGCTGAAGAGACTTCAGGAATCACTGAAACATCACAAAAGAGGTGATATTTAGACACGTGACAAGGAACAGCAGAGTAGGATTTGGATGAGAGAGAAGAGTGAGTAAGACATTAGATTTTAGCAGCCAAAAGAATAGTACACATATGCAAAATGTAGCTGGATGATCCCAAGAAGAAAAGACAGAAGATGAAAGCCCCAGGGCATAGGAGATCATCTTGAGGAAAGTGAACATGTGAACCAAAACACTGAGATACTACAGCACAATGATGTCAGAAGTAGAAAGAGAAATGCAAACCTCGAGTTGACTGGTGAAGCTGTAAAAGGCCTCCAGGGGATCTAAGAAGACAGCTACCAGTTTAGGCAGCAGCAGGAACCAGTGATGGAGAAAGACTGCTAGGCACCATTTGTATCATGATGCTGCTGTGATAAACCGTGGGAAAGGGAAGCCTGCAGGGGAACCCTAGCAGACCACATCAGGTTGTGATGTTGTTTCTAATGTTTCATTCATTTCTATGATAAAGCAGCAGCAGTAGAGCCAGAACTGCTGAGGACAAGCATGCAGGATGGTAGCATCTCACTCAATCTGTTAGGGATCTAATTGATCATTTTCATCACTGAAAGAAGTAACACCAGGAAAGAAAGGATCCTTGAATCATTCAGTGGTTCCTCCCAGCATCATCTCCCTTGTATCTGCCAAAGAGTACAGCTCAACATAGCTTTGATTTAGCTTTCCATAACTAATATTTCTTTAAAAAAAAACCAACATGGCCTAATTTTTAAACAACTAAAAGGTGCATGACATAGCCATGGTGCAAATAAAAATCACAGCAGTGATTAAAAGAAAGGTTTTGAAATGGAGGGAAAGTCAACCTTCTCACCCCTTCACATGCTTCTTGAAGCTCAAATTCATGAGCTGAGTTAATATATAAAGCATCCATGGCAAATATTTTCAAAATACAACTTACAGGGTGATGGAACCAAAAGAATATTCAAAAACATACTTTAAAAAGAGCTAAGACATAAAATGTTTCAAGTGTTTTGACTTGTCCTTACAATTTTACTCAGAATAGAAAAGGAATGAAGAATAAAACAGAAGAGATGAGAGAGAAGTATGTTTTTCCTCAAAAAGTCATTATGGTATTTTGATACTTTCTTATACAGAAGGAATTTTCTGAGCAAATAATGAGTTCTTCATGTCAACTCCTTAGCAAATCGAATTAAACTTCTGTCTGTAAATGTGGTTATTCACATGAAGTCAAGTCATTAAGAAGATGGCTGAAGAGTTTCACCAGTAATGAAAATCATTTACAATGCAGTCTGCCGAACAGCTTACATATGTGAGCTGGGCTCAGCGCACAGAATGCTGCCACAAGCCACCCTAAGTCAGGTATTTGCATTGCTGTATTGACACTAACACCTCCCATTACTAGCTAATGTTCAGTACCTGTACCACAAAATTTTACTTTTGTTATGCATTGTAGTTGAAAGCATTTTATTCTTAATTCATGTAATAATGAATAAATTGATAATCTAACTTTCATAAAGCGCAAGCAATATCTAATGCCTGGACACTACCAGATGGCCAGATTTTGTTACAGCAATGTACGATGTTACTGCTTTCAGCTTGCTGTCCTCAGACCTAATCTTTCCACTACTGTTGCACAGCAGAAGCAAACACACTGCAGCTGCTCAGCCTACTCAGCCAATCAGAGGCTAAAGCAGCATCTGAGGGACTAATAATCAAGCTGGAAATTAAAGGCCAAGAGATGGCTTGGACCAGGCTTTATCCAGTGGAGTTCAACACAGTAAAAAGAATACTCAGCAGAGTGGACTGAAGTCCATGCTTGTCAATTTGAACTGCAGCAAATTGTACTAATGGATTTGATACAAGGTAGGAAGCAGCTCTAATACAAAATGGAGGAGAGGGTAAGAAATGCCTTGCTAAATTCTTCAACAGAAGGTGAATCCTACAAAATCAAAAGTATTCTGTAACACACCATTGGGATTATACTCATGCTCAGATGGGAAATCCCAGTATCAGCACATCTAAAACAAGCAGAGTGCTTACCAGGGGTAGATGGGCATCTGGGAGATGAAAGCACCTTAGAGAACTGCAGCTAGAGTCCAAAAACATACAGCCAGGAAAAAAATAGTTCTATAGGAACAGGCGGAGGCAGCTTGGTAGGAAGGGAGGGACATGTGGAGGCAGTGTGTGGCATAATTCACAAGAAGCCTAAAGGTTTTAATACTGCCACAAAGGAAGAGACCAAGGTAAGTACTGCAGAGTCTTTGGGTTCTTGGGGAATATCTTCATGGTTCACTGTGCAACCTTGCACACTTACATTATGGCAGATAACGACTCCCTTGTTTCTATGTACGCTGCATAAACCCAGGTTAGGTGCAAATTAGTTAGTTTTTCAAGGTGCTGCTCCAGCTGAGGTAATCTGTTCTTGTTATTTGCTTCGTTTTAGTACAATTGGCTACTCTGAACTACTGTTACTTTTGCTCAGGTCAAATTTCTAGTCTTTATTCCAAGAAACTGCTACTTGCTGAATCATGTCTTTAGAAACATAAAGAGTAACCAGTACTTTTCTGTTCCATTGGTGCTGTAATTCATACTATAAACAGAAGCTTGTTGGGGGGACAGTTGACAAATCATTCTGTCATTTTAATTTTAGTAAGACTTATTGTACCAGACCTATTACTGAACACTTCACCCTCCATCTGTGCCTTTTCTGTATTAAATATTGCCAATTTCACACAGTTGTCATATAAAGCTGTGCATTAAAATGAACGTTTCTTCCACTTATTGGTGCCTGCACTGGACTGTTTTACCTCTTCCTTCTACACCTCTTTTTCAAAATATACATGTCCTAAATCCACCCAACTGTTTCTGCCCTTTTCCATTCCAACAATTTTTCTCATGGTCACCAATGAATACATTAAGATTATTTTTTTGGGTTAAATGGACCAGCTGCTCTCTACTGCTATCTGAAAGGGAACTAACAGGGCCAAAAATGGTTTGGAATTACTTGTTCTGTTCAGTGATTCTGGACTATTTTACTACAATCATATTTAAGATAAGAGATACTATTTTTTTGCTTCCTTAGGTTAATTTTTTTCTGCTTCTGTTATAGGTTTTGCTTTTTTTTTTTAATAAAGTAGTTATGTTTATTCACATTTCTAAAGTAGTATGCTATTTCATTACAGTCACCTTAAACAATTATTTTCCTAGTGAATAAGGATCACTATCAAAAAAGTTCCTGAAAAGAACTTCTAGGGTTTTTTCAGGAAATTTCAGTTATTATATTAATCCAAAGTGCTTGCAATTGTCTTCCTGACTCCAAAGTTTCTGTCAGTTTATTCTAGCCATCCATAATAGCTGATTAAGTTTTGTTTTGTTTTAAGGAATACTGTTTATCCTCAAACTTCTATTTATTATATTGAGTATTCTTTATAGAAAGGACCACAGAAGGATACCACAGCACCAAAGCATATTGGACTGTGGCTCCCTCTAGACATGCCATTTGTTTTGCAACGCAGCTGAGTAAGCCATACTTTCTGTTCTTGCCTCTTTAAGCTCCCAGGTACTCACAAAAATTTGTTAGAGTATTCTCAGGGCTCAGATTCCTGCAAAAATAAGCTATTTTTATTTATTTTCTTTCTATCTGATGGATGAAAACACAATGGAATGTGGCTACATCTTCACAGATATTGAGTTAAAACTGCTTCTGCCAACTTTTTTGAATGAGTAATCAAACCCAGCTTAAAGCTCACATTTTCCTTTGTGCTGTGAAAATAATGCATCAGAAATGTCACTACCAGACCTCGATAAGGCAGAAAAGCAGCAGCCAAGGACAGAGGGAAATTACTTACTATTATTTCAGTTATATACCAAATTTTCAGGTTAAGAAACAGGAACACCAAAAAAGCAACAATATGTATGTTGGATGTCCTCTAATTGTTGTCCAGAGGTCAACATTTTTCTGAAGTCACTGGAGGTGCTCCCCTGCACGCCTCTTCTCTGTCACTGTCAGCAAGTGGTTCCCTGTTAGAGCACTGTGTAAACAGAGCTAAAAAGAGAAAGAATCAGGAGTGCTCCTGCTGTACAAAGTAAATTAAGTCAAGAGGATATTGATGAGATTACTAATTTATTTAACACATACATTGAATTCAGAATGGGAATAAAACTTCGTCTGTCACCATTCATCAGCTACATATTGCCTAGGGCCATGAGCCAGCTGCTAGCCTGTTCTTCATTCTCCTTGGTTTTGCCCAGTTTAGTTTTGTTTTTCTTTTTCTCTCTTGTCCTGTACTTCATTTGTAACTGAACAATTTAAAACATCAATGTTCTGGTTGTGACAGTCAACAAGCTGTCAACTCACAACCTTTAAAATGACAGATGCCAATTTTTTTAAAGTAGAATCAGTTTTTCTATACACAGCTTTAAAAGCTCTCTACACTGTGTAAAAAGAATTCCTTTCTGAAAAACAATTGTGAGAAAGTAAATTTTCACTAGCAGCTGGTCTTCTTGACTGCCTAGATAACCCTTCTCAAGGAGAGGAGAGATACATATGTATGTGCTGATCTACAACAGACTAGTCATCCTTACCATAGGATTTTCTCTTTCATCAGGTAAGCTGGAAATAACTCTGAAGAAAACTATACCAAGAAAGGCAAAACAACAACAAATGCCACCCCTAATCCCTACAGCTTTCAATATATTTTTCATATTCAGAGATCTGCAGAATAAATGGTCGTCTGGATATGTAGATCGGTCTTCTGTTACAGGCTTTAAGAGACAAATTATTTAGTTCCCTCAAGGACTATTGTAGGGGAACCTTGAATGTTGTTCAACTTGGGAGTCCTGAAGGACATGCAGTATACAGCCAAAATGGCAAAAAAGCACAGAGGATTGGCATATTCAGGGAAAATGAGAGAAGCCAGCTCAGACCCACCTTCTCCTCTCCCAGGTTAGATATTACTCTACAAGGCACTATTGCCATCCCAAGTGGGATCACATTCCTGCACAGAAGTGTTTGCACTGCCCTAACCTGTTGTCATTACCTAGTAAGTCAAACTACAGAAGAGAACATTGATCAATAGGTGTCTCTACCCCAGCTAACACAGTATTCTGTTCAATGGAAAAGGGAAATCAAACTGCAGAGAAGAGAGGAAACAAGCCGGATGACTGAAAAGTAAAAAATTAATTAAAAAAAAAAAAAAGTGTAAAGGGATATAACCTAGAAAACAGACAGGAAAAATAGATAGTAAGCAACTGAATGGGATCATGGCAGGAAGAGCAAGGGAACACAGCTACCTGGCAGTACCATCAAGGATGCTGCGAAGGGAAGGCCTGAGCAGCCTGGCCCTTCTCCTGCCACATGCATGCTCCCTTAACCAGGAGCTGAAGGAAATGAGCTTTGCTCCCTAATCTTACTGCTACTAGAAAAGCCTTCAGCAAATCAATGTGAAAGTAGTACCACTATTTCTAAGAAAGCACTTCACTCTGAGGGTTTCTTATATCTCTCTTGTCCTCAGCACCTGCAAGTTTCAATTTCTCTCAAGACAGTAATTTTCTGACCAACTTTTCAATGTTTTCTTTCCCTCTGCTCCTTTTACATCTGCTTCCTCTCAGCCCCCTCCTTCTGCTCTTCCTTCTCTTTACCTTCCCATGTTTATTTCAGTGCTCCTAGGTCTTAACCACCTTGCTTCAAGCTAGCATTATCAACTTATCTTGAAATACACACACACACACTTGTGACAGCAACAAGAATCAACCACCTTTTCAACCACAAGGAGCAAAGGTTTATGTAGTATTAACTTTAAAAGGGGCTCAGAATGCAGACATACTACCAATTCATTGAGAAGTTTACTTTTCCAATTAAATGGAAAGTTAATGAAGATAACATTAGCAGGAAACATGCTGAAAACAAAAACCAGTTCACTGAGTTCTGATTATTGCTTTTTATGCTAACTTCTGAGCAGAATAATTAAGCTAAGATGACCATGGCTAACAAAATGTTTATGTGATTCAGTTCAAGAAAAAGCAAAGAAAGGAATGAGGTTTTTGCTTTGCTTTTTCAGGTGGGATGTTCAGGGGATTGGGGAATTTTCAAGTGCAGTACTAGAACATGAGAATAGAGCAAATCAATAAGAGAGATTATTTTTTTAAGTCTCATCACAGTAAAATTCCAAAATTTTAAAATTCAACTTGAATAAAAATTTACCTAAACCATGTTTCTGAGGGCAGCTGAAAAGTTTTTGGAAAAGTTTTGGAAATGCTGAAGAATTTCCTTTTCTTTTTTTATGTTTTAATATAAGTATCTTAAAACAAAGAGCAACGTAGTGACCTTTATGCCTTCACCCAAAACCTTTCACTTCTATTCAACATATTCAGACAAAAATTGGAGTGCTGCCATCTCTACATTTTCAGAAATATGCACCATTTCAATGATGCTGGCTTGTTTGGGGTTTGGGTTGGTTATTTTTGGACAACTTCATGAGAAAAAGCAATAGATTCCTTGATAAAAACCCTACATTTCTCAGTTGGAAGTCATTACACAGAATGTATCCACTTTTACCCAAAAGCGCTAGTTTTAGTCATTAGCCCTGGGTCTGACATAACATATGACTTGTGAAAGCCACTTAATCCATCTGCTAGAACCTGCACAGAAATAGTTTCTTTCAGATGATGATTGAGAAAATATCCCTTTCCTTCTCTGTTAACTGTAGAGAGCCTAAAAAATGTAGGCTAGAGAGACGCCCACAGTTGGAGGATATGTGTATCCTCCTTCTCTACCCATTGAATCAGAACATTAAAACTTCTTTTGTCCATCTCATCGATTTACTTCAGCAATACTCTGGAATAACAGATGTCTTACTATAGAAGCCTCCAATCCTGCAGAGAGATATACACTTAACCTCACTATTGATATAACTGATAACCAGTGCAACTTCTAAAGACAGGGACAGAGTGCCCAATACAGAGAATTCCTAATCTTGGTTGTTGCTTTCAGTGCTATATTTCTACTAACACAATCAGTTACCATACAACGTTTAACATGGGACTTTCTGGCACAATACCTGCATGCAACTCTGTACTGCTGTCACAATATTATCATTTTGGTAGATTTAGTTATTCTGGAATTGTCACACACATTTACTCACTCAATGATATTTAATTGTTGCCTTTGTGATTTCAGATAAGAAACCATGCACTACTTCAATACAGTAAATTATTAAAATTTAATTCTTTTCCTTCCTCCCAAGATATTAAATGTTATTTTGCATTTGACAAGACCTCAGGCTAGCTCAGTGATTGCCTTTGTACCTGCCCATGACTGGGAGAACGGAAGTTTTTCTTGATTGTTTTCTCTCCCAGTACTTACACTGTTGAGGTGGAACCACTTCCAGTTTGGCAAAGAGACAGCAGGCAAGCATCTGTACAGAGTCCCAGAACAGATGCACTGTTGAATGTAAACTGATACCAATAAATAAATAAAAAATAAAAATATTAACCATCAGATTAAGAACTCTTCCACCTGCCAAGGTTTTGATGTATAAATGGAATGTTTAATGGGCTGCACTAATATAATTAATTTATCATCACTATAAAAGTACACTGACTTTGTATCTCCATTTTTTAATCTGATTTTTCCTAGTAAATTGACATCTTCAGCTGACTTTTGCATTCCCACTTGTAATAAATAGGTTCTTTAAGCTCTTAACCTTTAAAATCTTAAAGCAAAAGGAATTCTTCATAAACCCATAACCTTCAAAATTCTCTTTTCTTCAGTAAAAGTATGATTAGGAGGACAAAAAGGAAATGTCACTTTGTTTTTCACTGCAAGCAGTAGGAGAAAAAGTTTAGTAACATATGTAACCTGGTAGGCTTCCATCCTGCTCTTAAAACAGTTAATTCAACTGGATCTCATGCATACATTCCCCCTAGATAGATTTCCCTCATTAACTTAAATAACAGCAGACATAAATCTTGACATAATCTTCTCCCTGAACTTTACTGTCCGTAAAGCATATGGAGTCTTCTTTGCCAGAGAGAAACTCAGTCATTTTTACACTCCTGGTGTGGATCCAGGGGATTATATCAGTCTAACTGGCAGGATGAATCAGCGAAATAACTGTACCTCTCTATCTTTTATTGAATCCTATCAGATTACCAAGTTTTTAACAGCCCCATAAAAGGTTCACAAACTGAGCCTTAAACTTATAACTGTAGATAAATACTGTCAGTCACCATCAATGCCAAAACCCATACTTGGTTACAAATGTGGATTCAACATAGAATCATAGAGTCACAGAATCATTAAGGTAGGAAAAGACCTCTAAGATCATCAAGTCCAACCGTCAACCCAACACCACCAGGCCCACTAAACCATGTCCCTAAGCACCTCATCTACACGTCTTTTAAATACCTCCAGGGATGGTGACTCAACCACTTCCCTGGGCAGCCTGGTCCAATGTTTAACCACTCTTTCAGGAAAGAAATTTTTCCTCACATCCAATCTAAACCTCCCCTGG
>NW_008824044.1:2515489-2535290 GCF_000699105.1 Pygoscelis adeliae
GTGCACTCGATCCCCTCATCCAGATCATTGATAAAGATATTGAACAAGACTGGCCCCAGTACTGAGCCCTGTGGAACACCGCTCATGACCGGCCGCCAACTGGATTGAACGCCATTCACCACAACTCTCTGGGCCCGGCCATCCAGCCAGTTTTTGACCCAGCGCAGTGTACACCTGTGTAAGCTGTGAGCCACCAGCTTCTTTAGGAGAATGCTGTGGGAGACGGTGTCAAAGGCCTTACTGAAGTCCAGGTAGACCACATCCACAGCCTTTCCCTCGTCCACTAGGCAGGTCACCTGGTCATAGAAGGAGATCAGGTTGGTCAAGCAGGACCTGCCTTTCATGAACATATTTTCAAAAAAGTAACAATGTTTCTGAGACTTATAGCACTTCCTTCATCATAATTTTATGCTGAGTAGAAAAGGGTACATTATTTATCTGAATTACTTACCCTTTTTATTCAGTTAGATGACCCATCCCATATGATACAGAATTACATATCAGGAGTACACTAGTATTTTTAAAATAGCTGATGATTTTTTCAAAGTTCTCTTATCCCAGCTCCTCCGCCAGCTCTCTCAGCACCCTCAGGTGGATCCCATCTGGCCCCATAGACTTGTGAGCACCCATAGACATGATGAACATCCTGAAGATCTAATAGTCTATCTCTTTCCATTCATGCACCTGGATCAGGTGCATGCAATTTAGCTGCTGCAGCCAAATTGTTGATTTCCTACTGTAGATCCTTGCTCTGAGCTGAGTACCAGCACATGTAACTCATTTATTATTTCCCTTCATTTCCCTTTCATGCCATTTGTGGCAGGAAGCAAAGTTTTTCCTGTTGGAAAAGGGAAGGAATTCTGCCTTCCACATGTGTCCTGAGGCAGGGTGCTGTGGCCAGAAAAAGGCCAAATTAAGACTTGCAATAATTGAGGAAAGTTGCAGCATTTACTTTAGTCATGAGTTAGTTGCACTACGGGGGGCGGTTAGTCAACAGTCCACGGAGGAAGGGCATTTAGGAGCACATGAAAGGCAGGAAAAGGCTGAAAAAGGAGAGTCCAGGAAAAAAAAAAAATTTAAAGACTTAGAGATGCTACCTGGAGAAGACTGAGAAAATACTTAAAGCAGTGGAGCACTTCAGTAATATGTCATATTTGGAAGACAGACGGAAGGTAGCGTGTGAGCAAAGAACACGGGCTGACAGACCCTCAGGGGGGACAACCCTTCATTACCAATTCCAATGGGCTGCCTTTCACTTCCTTTTTGATGGGATGGCCAACCTTAATTTCCCATAGGTTTAACCATCAGATTCATGAGGACATCTGAAATTCTTTAATCTATGAAGTCCTATAGACATATTTCTAAATTTTTTAAGACCCCAGACAATGATCAAGACTCTTGGGTATCATTACCATTTAATTGGAAACACTGTCATGATACTGTTACTTCATATAGACAGATAGACAGATAGATGGACAGACATTTATATCAATCATAGATTACCTTCCACATCCCCACAGACTACAGTTTAAGAACATTATAAACTATATAGAGTCAGCAGATAGGCAGATTTGTAAAGAAAACAAATCAGACAAATCTTTTGTTCATGTCTTCTGTGGCTCAAGAACTGATGCATCATCACTGCTCTAAGTAAAACATATAGAGAAGATATTTTTTTAATTTATTTTTTACCCCAAGCCCTCTGCGCACATGGAGAAAAAACAGTGATAAACAAGGATTTCTCTTCTCAGTAAAACACAGACGTGCAACAAATCACAGGAGGAAAGTTCCTTTGCAAAAATGGGAGAGTTAAAAGGATTTCTCAATGTCTTGCTTGAAAATTAATCTTCTGCTTAATCAGACCCATATGGATAAATAATATTTTTCCTGTCAACAAGACTAGATTAAATAAGACTAAGATGTTTACAAATTAGACAACTGCAGACCCAGATTTCTTAGATGCCTCTGACTGTCTTGTCCAGAAGTAGCAGTCTGGATAACTTAGGCTTTGGAACAGCATTGGTTTTAAAAAGAGAGATTTTTATGTATTTGAGCATTCTGACACATCAGAGAGCTGGAACAGCTCATCCCTGGGAGTTCAAAATTCACAGTACCTTATCCTGAAGCTGATTACCTCAAAAAGACTGTCGTCAGTATCTAAATGGCAAGGGTTAACACACTAGTGTATGAGAAACCCAGTTACCCTGGTGTCCAGGAACCTTGACTGAGACTGTAGTCAGAGACCAGTACTGTCTGTCAGCGTCTACCTCTATTCTGTGAGAGAATAGAGCAAGAAGTGGGAGAGCAAGCAGGAATATGCCCATCTCCTAGGTAACTCTGCACTAACCACTCAGTTTACTCAAGAAGAATATGATCTGCGTCTTGCTCAGTGTCCCTCTTAACCCAAGAATTTAGCACTCTCCCCTGCATAACGACTCATCTTCAAGTTGAACATGGGGACTGAAAGTTACTACCTAGGTAGAACAAAAGACTATTAGTCAATAGCCTTATGGTTAAGACTCTGACTGCTCAATGAGATTTAAAAAATATGGATCCAAACACCCATAAGCAGAGGAAGACATGCAACCTAGGTCTTTCACTTGCTGGGCAAATGACCTAACCACCATTACGTAAAAGGCAGTTGGTAGCAAGTGTCACAAACCACTTTTTTTCTTTTTTTTTTTCTTTTTTCTTTTTTTTTTTTTTTTAATTTTTAATCACTGACTTATAACTTCTTATTGTGTTATATCAGCTCTAAGTCCTCTACTCGGGCCAGGCCTTTTAGGCACTTTTGACAGGCATAACCCAGGAGATCCTCAAACCAGAACATTTCTGCATGTGTAGAGCAGAATCAGAGGGAGGGATTTCTCAGGAGAAACTTTATGAGTTTGAAGTGGTCTCTCAATTGGGCAGTGGGCCTTTCAGAGCACAGTTTAAGACACAAGTTCTTAAATTCTACCTGGTTTAGGTGGAAGTCCTTTGTTTCAACTGGTCCTCATTAACAAAACGATGTGAATTTCCCTCTCTAGTTGATAACTCCTTGTTGTGTATTGCAAACTTAAGGGCATTATAAACTGCCTTTAAGTCTAGTGTTCACCATTCTTCTTGCCTTGCTTGAAAAGTCTTGTTTCCTTTCTTCCTGTCCAATTTTCTGTGGGCCAAACTCTGCCTTCATTTGCTTTGTTGCAGAGTTTTTACATCTCCAAGGTGTTTAATGTAGGTTCTCAAGGTTGAAAGAGTAAAGATGAATTTGATTTTTCAGATACGTGGCAATTCACCTCTTCATACATTTCAAGCTGGGGTAATCAGCAATGTTTTTGCTCAAAGATAGGGTTTCAAATGAAGCTAGACTGCATGCTTATATGATAAAAAAGATTTAAACATAGGTGGCATCTGTGTGCATGTAAAATATTACAAGGATTCCATTCAGGGTATAATTTTCAAGACATAATTTTACATTACATTACATTTGTTGAATTGTTGATCCTCTGACAATACTCCTTTCATATTGAGAATAACAGGATCAGGAACAAAAAGCGTGAGGATGACATGATTAAAATTATTTTTCTTCTAACATTTTGCTTTGTAAATATGATAAAAGCTTAAGAGGAAAAAAAATATTTCATATACCAAGAGACTAGCTAACTGAAATACTTCTAACCCTATCAAGTAAAAGCTATTGCAACAGCATCCTATACACACGTTGCTGTAGATAGTTGTTTTCCACAAGTAGTTTATAGATAAGGCACTGTTCTCTAACAAGAAGCAACATGACAGAACTAGAAGTCAGGGACAGATTAATGCTAAGAAGAGTGATGGAACTGAGCTTAAAACATATTTATTCTTTCTTTTCAGAATTCCTCATGCTTCCCCAGATATTTTACCCTTTGCATAGGCACACTGACATGCAATCTTCAGATACAAAATCATATACAATTTCCTCTGCATCCCCACTTCATTCAGTATACAGGGTATGGATTAAAAAACAGCACAAAGCTTACAGCTGCACATTTAGTACACCTCAATTTTTGTCTACTTGATTCTGCAACCAAAGCAGCATTCTATCAAATGCCATATATATGTACATATGCACCGTAACTTACATTTTCTAATAAATATTCATCTTAAAATAAATGGAATCTTTCCATTTTGTTCATGAACATTCTACTTCATTTTCTCCACATTTACAGATGAAATTCTTTTTACTTTTAATTAGCTATTGAATTATTACAATTATAATACTGCATATTTCACATATAATATTGGAACTCTCTTCATTTTTTAAAAAGGACTCCTTGGAGTGATTTACAGAAACTTCTGGACATAGCTATCATTGGAAAAGTAAAGTAACTATGAATTAAAAGTGAAAAATAAAAAAGTAATAAAAAAAAGAAATCTCAGCTTTTATCAGTTCACCCAGATTGAGTCTTCAGGGGAAAAAAGTCTTTTTTAATTGCAGCTCAGAAGCCAAGTTCTTCACAACAGAATTGAAAGAAACTCTGAATCAAGCTATTACCTAAATTTCTGTAGCAGGGCAGCATTTTATTTTGTCTTTTATTTCTCCAAGATTAACTGAATAAACTTTAAAAAGAAGGCTTTCTGAATTAAATATTAAAATGCATGACAGTCCAAACTGTATGCGGCAGTTTCACTCACTTTAATATTTAATTCAGCACCAAAACTACGTTGTTAACTTAGATCGTTCTGCCACAGGAATTTCAATTCACTGTGGCATTTAGCTTGGACCATACTTCATTCCTCCATAGTGCTCATCCAAGAGCAAGAGAAAGTCATAGAATCCCCGTGCTAGGCGGGATATCAAGTTTGTGACACAAGAGCAGGAGTTGTCTGGGATTTTTTATTACTAGGTCAGGGAATTGGTGAGAGGAGGACTGCCCGTATGGATCTCCACTGAGGAGGCAGCAGACTAAGACCATGGATGTTTGGAATGAAATATTTTCTATGGCAGACTTCTGCTCTGAACTTGAACAAACCATCCATTTCTGTTTGTCTTGATTCCGCTCTCTAAAAGACAGGGTAAGTGGGCCATAGTAACTCTCAATATTATAAGGATTTTAAAAATATTAAACACCATACTCATAGTTCTTTCCAACAGCAATGAGAGTGATATTCAGCTTGAAAATAGCAACAGTTGTTTATATCACACAGAAGGAAGAGCAGTGCCACTGTGAGCTGTTCCAGGCTAAATATTTGCCATCCCCTTTGCACTGCTTTTTACATTTACTGCAAAGCCCTTCACAAGTAGGCAGCTTCAAAAAATTAGTGTAAACTGGAAGAAATGACAGGAGATTGTGAGCTATTGGCATAAATTTGTGGGAGGCATCATGTTCTTTGGTTGCTTCTTACGCCAGGGAGCCAGCCCCTCTAGCTATCTTTAGACTTCTCTTCCTCCCCCTTCCTTTTCTTCCTATTCCCTTCTTTCTTCTTCCTTATCCCCTGAAACTCTGCAGAAAGGCAGTTTCCGAGTCTTCTTGTTTGTATTTGTATTAGATTGGGTCAGGCAACCTTGGCCTCTACTCTCATCAGATGCAACTCAAAGCACCGTGCAGACCCGCCACCTGCCAGTTAGTCAGCTCCAGGCCTGGAAGCATTGCAGCCACCTCAGCACCATGCCATACTTGCGTTCATTAACCTATGCGCATGCTGATGTGCCTATAATGCTTCCAGAGCCTGAGAAGTATCTATGTTGTGCTGTGTAGGTATAGCTGTTCTAGGCTGTTACTCCTCATTGTCACAAATACCTTTGCCTTATATTTTATAATGCTTCCATTGATTAATTCCTATATCACCCACTTCGTTTTATCTTTTCTGTAATATCAGTTTTCCTACCTTTTCTGTCTTCACCATTACATTTGTCTTTTCTTTTATGACTTGTACCCACAGTCTTCCTTCTCTTGTTTTGGTATCTCTGTTCTATTGACACTTTGCTGTTCTGTTCTTCTTTCAGCTTTTTTAAAAATTAATTTATTTATTTTATTATTACTATTTTTAACCTTCCTACACTCTAGACTTTCTGAGGAGGAGGCTGAGTACGGGAGCATGACCCACAAAAGCAAGTGTTTTTCAAGAGGAAGTCAGCACTTGAGATCTATAGTGCCATTAACCACTGCAACACAGATGAGTTGACAGCTACAGGTTTCTTTCTCATTTTCCATCTATGGAGCTCACTTTCTGCTTTCCTATAAAGTGAGTCTTAAGGCAATAAGAGGGGAGAGGAAGTCCTAATGCTAGACCTGCCGCTTTCCAGCATTTGACGTATTTTTAGGCTGAGAAGACAAAGATTTCTATTCCCTGGTACCTCATGGTATCTCTCTTTCACAGAGAGAAAAAGAAGGCTGCCAGCAGCTGCTTCCTGTGTTTGCACCAGCTCTGGGTAGTTCTCTGCTCCCACGGGGTGTTAGTTGCACGTATCATTCCCCACACACTCTCTGGTGACGGAAGAACACTGCCAAAAGCACAGCAAAGAAAGCTGTCTCTTAGGGCCTCGTACATCCAATAGCTAAAGGACTGTCTGCGGCTCCTTTTCTGGCTGTTGAATTAAGAAATTCAGAGAACACTAATCTATCCTAGTAATTTCCATTCTACTTTTGCTAAGCTACCCCTAGCAAGCTTTCACTGCACAGTGTATCATCCAAATACACAGGAAACAGACAATTTCTTCTGACTCTGCAGAGAGATTTGTAATAGAAATGTTAAAGTTGCTAGGAATGGAGAGTGCATGGGTGTGGAAGCACCAGAAGGAACAAGAAGAGAAAGGGATAGAAGGATGGCAAGTTTTGATGACACAGCCCATCAAGAAGATCCCAGCACGTCTATCTACACATGGTTTCTCAGTAACACCCAGAGTAGGAAAACAAAGGACAGTCTAAAACAAAGGATAGACCAAAGCCATTTGGAGATGATGGCAGGAAGATAAAGAACTGATCTGAAGCCCTCAGTCATCCAGACACTGGGAGCAAGGGCAATAAGTCAGCAGTGCTGCCCAAAGGCTCTCAGAGGTCGAACAGGATGGAGACACACAAGACCACAAACACCATCAGATCACAATGCACATCCAGAAACCAGCCCGTGGCTGCCAACCATGCCAACCAAATGTTTCTTCCTCTCTTCCTCTTTCTCCAGCCCACTTCACACAAAAGGAGGGCAGTCAACCTCTGTAGAGACTCCATGGCCCACAGTGTTCATCCATCTTAAACACATTAAAAAGGTATTTTAAGGAAAACAGTCTATCAAGGCATAAATCCAGAGGCAGCAATTTAAACCAAAGCACTTCCATACGTATAACTAACACTTATCAAATCTTGGTCCCCTTGGAGCAACTACCAAAGATAGAATATCATTATCTGAAGGAAAACTAACTAAAACTATGTGTTTTCAAAACAGAAGGTTTTTCAAAACTGGAACAGAACAATAAGAAAATAAGTCCAACTCTGAATATAGCTAAAAGAAAAAGTCTCAACTATGAAAACTTAGAAAGTTTGAAGAGACTTCTATGAGGCATTCATAAAGTTTCTGTAAAAGTCAGCATGCAGTCAATCATTTACACCAATATGCCACAGTGTCAGCAAAAACAAATATGGTTGGCCAATAACTTCTGGCACAGCTCTTACCCTGCAATGAAAAACTTCTTCAAACAGTTGTTTACATGGTGGATATTATTCCTCTGTGCAAAGATTTTGTAGGGGTTTTTTTCCCAATCAGCTTTTGTGGCTGATTTCAACAATTTATATCAGACTGAAAGACAGGTTCAAAGTGTCTCCAGCAAAGGTCTGAATGCAATATTTTTAAAAGCTTTACAGCAAGTGGTCTAAACTAGTGGTCAGCCTATCTAATGACAAATCTATTCAGTAATTAACTCCATTTCATTTTAGGCAAAACCTCTGTTTGTTATGTGATGAATTCCTGCTAAGTGGATGCCTGGTGACAGGGTTCTGAATGGGACTGTTTCACTGCAGGTACCTTTGCAACTCCAGTTGCAATTGCTCAGTTCTCAGACAACTTCCCTGAAAATGGGTTGCAAATAACACTAATTCTTAGGCGGAGTTGGAGAGCAGGAGGTGCAGGGCGGGGAGGTGTCTTTTGGAATCTACATTTGTGTAAACTCCTCAGTTGCTACATAATTACCATTACAGTACAAGGTGTTGACGGGACTAAAGAAAACTTCTATCACAAAGTACTGTGAGAAAGCCTGGGAACCATAGTAGCCTCCTGAAAAAATGCTTGTAAACATATATCCCCCAAAAGACCAATTATTCTGCAACTTCAAAACCAAAATTAATTCTCTCACATACATTGGCTGAGTCACTAGCTGCTTTCAGGGTTAGAACCAACACCCAAAATTAACACTGGAAGCTTGGAACCAATCGAAAATAAAAGAAAATTAAAAGTATAAAGATGGCATTGTGGGGAAATATGCAGAACAGTAACAGATGAAGAAGATCTTAAAGAGTTGAGTATTTATCAATCCTCTAAAGACGCGGTTAGAGAGAAATGAAGTCTGAAAAGGACATAGAATCATAGAATCATAGAATCATTAAGGTTGGAAAATACCTCTAAGATCATTGAGTCCAACCGTCAACCCAACACCACCAGGCCTACTAAACCATGTCCCTAAGTGACGCATCTACATGTTTTTTAAATACTTCCAGGGATGGGGACTCAACCACTTCCCTGGGCAGCCTGATCCAATCTTTAACCACGCTTTCAGTAAAGAAATTTTTCCTCATGTCCAATCTAAACCTCCCTTGGTGCAACTTGAGGCCATTTCCTCTTGTCCTTTTGCCAGTTACTTGGGAGAAGAGACTGACACCCACCTCGCTACAGCCTCCTTTCAGGTAGTTGTAGAGAGCGATGAGGTCTCCCCTCAGCCTCCTCTTCTCCAGACTAAACAGTCCCAGTTCCCTCAGCCGCTCCTCAGAAGACTTGTTCTCCAGACCCCTCACCAGCCTCGTTGCCCTTCTCTGGACACGCTCCAACATCTCAACATCCTTCTTGTAGTGAGGGGCCCAAAACTGAACACAGTATTCGAGGTGCGGCCGCACCAGTGCTGAGTACAGGGGCACTATCACTTCCCTGCTCCTGCTGGCCACACTATTTCTGATACAGGCCAGGATGCCGTTGGCCTTCTTGGCCGCCTGGGCACACTGTCGGCTCATGTTCAGCCGGCTGTCGACCAACACCCCCAGGTCCTTTTCCGCCAGGCAGCTTTCCAGCCACTCTTCCCCAAGCCACTCAACCCCAAGACATATAGACAACAGTTACAGAATTTTGTAAAGTGAAGGAAAATTTCAAAGTACTGAGATCTTATAATTGGATCTGGGAGACCAGAATTCATCTTCCTAAACTACTTCTCTGAGACAAGTTTAAAAAAAAAAAAATCACTGAAGAGAGGAAACAGACTAGCAGTCAAACACTCTACTTAAATAAGTATAATAACAATACGACTCCTGCACTAACAGAAAGACTGAAAAGGTGGTGCATCTTGCACCCATCTAGGTTAAAACCCATTTGATTTTTCTGAAGTTTTTGTGACTGGAACCACCTAATAAATTTTGAAAAACAATCCTCCGCCAGCCCCCCAGTCCTCAATTTCCAAAGGTATTAGTACCAATGCAACAACTCCGTAGAGAAAACTTCCTTACAAATGTATTGTTCAAGGATAAGAAGCCTGTTACTCTACGCACTTGGACAACAACTTGACAATCTGTTGAGGCACTGGGAGAGGAGAGTGCTGCACAGCACAAAGAAAAGTTACTAAATGGGATCCACTCCCTCACAACGTTCAGTACAAGTAAGTTTTACGTCCCATTGGGTTCTCTCCCTTTCTGTAATAACACAGAGCCTAGCATTTCTGAAGACAACATTTACAACACAATTGAAAAAGGGCTTCCATTAGCTATTTTACACAGGAGTATTGTTACATTATTAAGCTACTTACATCAATCTACTGTTGAGCAATTTGCAGCCGTGGGACTGCATACATGGGTGCTTCAGACTTTTCTGAAGCTGAAATATATACTCTGGCTCACTAGGTATACTATTTTAAAGAGGAAAATGTCCTTAATCCCATTTGCAATAAAGTGTTCCCAAAAGACATGTTATCGTTGAAGTGCCAATTGACTGATGGCCCAAATCTTAGGCTCCTGGGATAATTTGGAGAGGGTACTGCTTTTTCTTTTTTTTTTTTTTTCTCCTGAAGCTGATGAGTCAAAGGGAAGTAGAAGATAAATGAACTGGACTGAGTTCTTATTGATTTATACCTCACAACTGACCCTAAAATGTGGATATCTCCAGATGGGTTTGGCAGCCTCCGGGTAAAATGGCATGAACTGACTGAATTCATTTGGAAAAAGCATTTTGAAAAATATTGGTTAACAAGAAATCACCTTCAAAGGGAGTTTTCTTATTCTCTATCTCTGTAGAGACACGGACATTATTTACAAGTCCAGACGGTAAAGTAATATAAAATCCAAATATGCAAGCAGTCACAGCCTGTATCATTATTATGAAAACTGCCCAATACCTTGTAGTTTCTTCCTGTAAGAGAAATACTTAATATTAACATTTGCAATAATTGCCTAGAACATTATCTCCTGTATAAAACCACCAGATTGACAGAAAAGGCAGTTCTTCAATTTATTTCAGGAATTGTAGATGTGTTTGAAATTTTAATATGTACTTATGTACATTTTTTATCCTCTGTGTAATTCGCTGGTATTTCTCTAGCTTTTTTTTTTTTAAAACAGTAGCTCTCAGAAATATCATTAGAATCTTCACAAAGGCATTTTTTTGTTTGGGTTTGGGTTTTTTGTTTGAAGTCAGCACACTCCAACTCAAGGGGAAAAGAAAGATTAATACATATAGCCCAATATTTCAGGACTTATTTCTAGCTGGCTAGTACAATAGATTAATATAACCCTGAAATTTTCATTTTCATTAAAGACTGCTATAGCAGAAATGTAAACCCAAAACAAATTATGCAAAACATAGTAGTAACACTGTTTAATAAGCTTAAGTCCTATTTCTTCCTGTGTACTTACCTGCCCTAAATTCAGGTGGAAGTACTCAATATCAGCAATATATAGCAAAACAGGTTAAAACATTTTACCAAATTTTCATGCTGGTCCTTTGCATGGCAATAATAATGGAGAGAAAAGATCAAATCCAAATCTAATAAATATTTTTTCCATTGTCTGTTCCATTGATATTTATCTATCTTTAATATTTAGGTAAAATTACATAGTTGGTTATTAATTTCTTACCAAATCTCCATGGAGTCTTTGATAACACGAGTTATTTTCCTGCATAAATGCTGATTGCAATGACAATGTACCTGCAGTCATCCCACACAAGTCATTCTGTGTTCTGAATTACTGAACATACTGTTCTCATTACAAAAGTTCTGTCACCAGTTTTAACTAAACAGAGCTTATCCTGAAAGGGAAGAGGCACATTTAGAGCTGTGAATAAGAAAAAACATAGTAAGGTAGGGCTAGAAGAGGTCTCAAAATCCACAAGTCTTCCCTCCAGCAGAAAAGAAAGCTCACGTAGATAATTTCTGACCAATATCAAATTTGTTGACTTCATCCAGTGTGGACTAAAGGAGGTTCCACACGCTTTCTTGGTAGGTTACTCCAGCGTTTTACAAGCCTCATCATTTAAAAGTGGTTTCCTCATTTGTTAACACTATCTACAAATTATTCCTATTTTCTTCTGGTACTACTGGGGTGTGGGGAAGTAATTCTCATCTTTTTATTAGGGATTTGTGCATCTTGCAAAAGGGATCATACTCTTCTTTTCTTAAACTTACCAGAGCTGAATTCTTTCATGGTTTTCAATGTTTTCCAAACCTGTTGGATTTCTTTTCTTCTGGACATCCTTCACTTTGCCTATACAGTCCTTCAAAGATGATGCTTAAAACTCCACACACTGTTCAAGTTGAGGGTTTCACCCATGTCAGAGAATAATAATTAACTCCCACATGTTACAATCAAAACTCCTGCTACTTCATTTCAGTTTAAGATCTGTGATCTCCCTCCCACAACAAGAAGAAGAAAAGTTTATTTGACCTTTTTCTTTTTCTAGATGTGTAGCTAGCCATCTGCTGCAAGCCCTGGGATCCTCCACTGCAGAAGCAGTGATTAACCAGTTCATCATTTCTCAAAGCTTATTCTGGTATTTTCCTATAATATTTAAAATATTCCTAACACAGTGAAATCCGGAGATGTTCTAAATATATGTTCTATTCTATCAGCAAAACTGAACTTGAAAATATTAGATAGAGCTGCACCGAGGAATCCTTTGCAGGACCCTACTGAATGCCCTTTCCATTTGAGAGAAAACCACAGAGAGTGGGGTGGGGGCCAGGGGATCATCCAGTTGCACATATACTGCATAGCAGTTTCACCTGGTCGATATGTCACTAGATTCTTTGCTCACGTCACGTAAGGTGACATCAAAATTCTTACCAGGGTAAAATATCACAGACTGCTTTCTCTTTCTTTATCCACTAGATGCTGATTTTCCATTGAAGAAAGTAAACAGATTTGTTTGACGCAATTTGTTCTTGTCAAATTCGTCTGGTTGCTTTCTTCTTATTTAATTATCCTCTAGGTCCTATAAATTGATTAATAATTCATTTAGAGTTTTTTTTCTTCCCTAGTACTGCATATTGTGCTCATTTTTTCCTCACCCTTAAACTACATTTGCTATATACTGTTTGTTCTTCTTCAGTCCCCTAGGATCTAACCTGTCCTCCATCATTTCTCAAAAGTAATTAAACATTCAAAAAGCGCCTCTCGCTTTTTTAAACCCTTGAGAAAAAAATACTTTAGAGTTTGCCAATTAAAAACACCCAAGTTAGTGAAAGACTTTTAAACTTATTCTTTCTTTAAAAAAAGAATAAGATATTCTTTCTTTAAAGATTCTTAAACTTGCTCTTTCTCTACCTGTATTAAAAATTAATGTATTAGAAATCTAATTACAATGTATCTTTATTCTGAAAGCCAAAACAAAGACTTTAATGCTATCATTTGCTCTTCCAATTTGAAGAGTGATGGATACTTTCCTTTATTTCTCCCATTTTTCCATGAATGTAATAGAATCTTTTCATCTTCCTTGCCAATTAGGCATTTTACATGCTTGTTTGCTTTCCTATATTATCTGTATGCTCATACCATCTGTTTATTGTTGTCTTTAGCCATTCTTCTGCCCCTCAAATACAATCCTGATGCAGAAAAGTTATCCTTGAGCACATAAGCAGTAACGGAAGTACCTTCTCAATCATTAGTGATTACATTTGAGAAATGATGGAGGAAAGGTGAACTGCCAGGAACTCAAAAAGAGCACACAAAATATATTGAAAATATAACTGAGAAATGAGGACCACAGGCACCACTGTGGAAATATTGAAAAAAAAAACCAAAACCAAACCCAAACAACCAACCAAAAAACACAAAAACAAAACAAACCCAACCCAAAACAACAAAAAACCCCAACCTCTCCATATGTTTCATATCCCTTCTTCTGCACTAGGGTAATGTGCTACTATTTTTTTAACATACTCCATTTTCTCATAACATATTTAGAGAAAGTATGAAGAGAGAGCTTTATTACTTAGACAGTTTTCCCAAGAGACCCTGTCTGCCATTTCCAAAAAGCTGATTTTTCCTAAGTTTATTAACTTTACTCTGCTACTTTATTCCTTTCCATGGGGTTGTGAGCACTACCATTTCACAAACACTTCCAACACATTAATAGGTCACTTCAACTTCTCCATGCATTCTCCCTATGGAGTGAGAATATAACATAAAACAGTCACATTCTGTACCTCCTCCACCTTCTGAAACAAAAGCAAAGCCATCAGTGTTGCTTTGCAATGCCATTCAGGCTTGCTGTGACCTGTCATGTTGTTTTTCCTCAATAACTGAAGTCCACTATTATCATGAGCTTCTGTTCTTTGGATAGCTATTTAAATTTCTCAGAAACAGACATATGACAAATAGGTGAACTTCTTGTTCTTCTCATGCTTAATCAGTGACACTGTGTATTTGAATAAGTTTGAAAAACAGTGCAAGATCTTGATGAGCCA
Source organism: Pygoscelis adeliae (assembly GCF_000699105.1). Classification (NCBI taxonomy): domain Eukaryota; kingdom Metazoa; phylum Chordata; class Aves; order Sphenisciformes; family Spheniscidae; genus Pygoscelis; species Pygoscelis adeliae. The sequence goes on from NW_008824044.1 coordinate 2,529,600, forward strand.
TTGGAGTAGCGAAACTTACAGTTCCAGAATAGCCAGATTTTTCCATCTTTACTCATGTTGATAGCACTTTACTCCATAAGTAATTACATTGATTTAGTTAATTACTCCAGTTTTAAGTATAAATAATGTCAGAAAGAAAACTTTGGCTGAAATAATGGTGTGGAAAAAAAATCAGTGATATAGCACTTGACTTTACATTTCTTAATCAAACAGTTCTCTCTCTAGCTGCACTTGTGTGACTCACAGCTAAAAATTGGAAAACCACGTTAATGATTTATTCATGCCCAATGACAAATTTAAACTGGTTAGATTAAGTATTTTTAATAACATACAAATATAGGATGCAAACATATACAGATAAAGCAAACTAAGTTGGATAACTACTGCTATTTACATAAAAGTATGCAGCAGCACAGTTAATAAACAAGTGTAACGTACAATGTTTAATTAACAATTTAATTGGGGAATACCAACATACACTAGAGAATTCAAAGACAGGTTTTTCTTCAGTTTGACTTGACTCTCACAAACATAAAATGTAAGAGAACAGAGATCAGCTAGGAACAGGAATGACATATATAATCAGATATATCAGAGGTATTTATGTCCTTCACTGTCCAAATCCTACTAGATTTTTTTATACCAAATAGAAAAGAAATAGAACATTCTCAAGAATGTTCATCTAAAATAGCAGATGAATTTTGAAGTGCTCATTTCTCTCCACTCACTATAAAAGGAGTCTAAACTAGTTTTAGTGCAGCCATCCGCATGAAAGTCCTCTAAATTATGATTAAAGTAATCCTTTACAAAGTACTGGCTCTATGGGTGCCCTCCTCAAAGCTCACATGTAACTGGGATAATCATTTCAACTGCAAAAGAATAATATCAATTGCAGACATGATATAAAACAACACCTGATTAAGTAGAAGTCTGTGTAATCCTAGAGTATAAAGACTCCCAGTGGGTAAGCAGCACTGACATCTGAAGTACAAGGCTGAGCTGGAAGTGTCAGTAAAGGCAGCTGCTCGAGAAAGAGAAAAGAACAGGAAGAAGATTATCCATCTTATGATTCACGCAGAACACTTGGTGTGAAACCATACCTATGCATCAAATCTAACTAGGACAGTCTGCAGTTTACTGCAGTGTTTGTTACCACAACCAAAGAGGCTGTGTCATCCTTCGGAGTATAAAGACGATACACCTTCACCCTGTGTCCTTTTTCCTGTTTTACATTTCACTACAATCACCCTAGACTCTACTTCAGCAAGTGTCACCCCTGTAACAGAGATGCCAAGAACTCTGTTAAAGTAGCTTCACTATTAGTATGCACCACTGGGACACAACTTCCTTGCTACAGCAGCTATAAAGCCCAGGTTTCTGCCACAAAGAGACATTAAACTGCATAAACAGGACAATTCAATCTACATACAGTGTAAATTCAGTGCATCCCAAAACTGTACGTGTGCAGATCCAGCTGCACTATGCTTGCATCTGAAGCTTTTGCTCACAGACAGCAGATCTCTGCTGTCAGGACATGACAACAGCCACCTCCCAGTTGTCCTCTTGCCTGAGGGCCCACATGACACAGGAAAAGGCTAGGATACATCCTGGTGAACAGTGCTAGCAGTGACAGCCCACCTCTGTACGGCACCATTGGCAGAGGAAAACCCCTAGTCACAAGACAATAAACGCATACATCATATCATCAAGAGGAACCACAGGTACACCAGGAAAATTGGAAGCTACCTTGCCAACCTGCTCCTGAGACTTATCTGGAGGAACATGGAAAAGCAGCAGAAGCAAGCTAAGTCAAACATTTTGGGCTAGAAATAGCCCATGGGCTGACAGCTGGTCCTCCCTGTTCTCTATATGCAGTAACATATTAAAGCAACTTTAATGAGCTGTCTCTTCAAGGTACCCCCGACATATAGCAAGCACCTACTTACTACAAGATGTTAATTGGATCCCAGAGGTTAGTAGGGTCAAAGCTATGTGAATAAAGGATTAAACAGACATGACAGCAGAGGGAATCTCTGTACATGAACAGATCAGAGAACAAAGGCCTTGCGTTGCATTTCAAACATATTATCTTGGAAATTGTCGGTCTTCATATTTTATTAGTGCTTTTATCTGGGGCAGAGAATAATACCAGGATGCTTTTATGGCAAATCTAATTAATCAACAACAGCATTTTGAAGACTGCTTAAGTTCATTTTCAATTTTTATCACCTTTTTGAGATGTTTTTAGTTATTTTCTTCATTAAGCACTGAAATGGAGAACTTCAAACAAACAAACAAAAAATCCCAAAACAAAACCCCAAATCCACAACATTTAGATTCCTAATTCTTATATGCAGCTAACAGGTTAACAGAAGATTAACCTCAATTTGATATTTCAGCTCCTTCAAACTATAATTACAGAGTAATTCACAAGGGCACTTTCCAGGAGTTAGCGTAAATGTTAAAGGAAAGAACGTTACGAAGTCTCTGAGGAGTTCTATTTTTTTGTGAACCTGGCTAAGCTATGGAGAACGCAAATTGATGTTTTACTGATAGCTAACAAAAAAGGCTGACAATGCTGAACAGAGGGTTCTCCATAATAATTTAAAAAGTAATGTAAAGCCAAGTCAAGCAATATATGCCTGTATTTTTCCCACCCAGTGATACGTATTTCCCTCAAGCCTGCTGGTTTTCTCTCTGCCTCCTCTTTTCTGTAACCTTTTAAATTTCTTTGAGAACAACAGGTTTGGCAAACACATATACTTAAAAGCCAGGCCCTACCATCATTTACTGAGTGCTTATAAATCACCTGGTAAATACCTAGAATGGATTTTCCACTGCCTTGTCTGTCTGACCACAAAAAATTAAAGATGGTTGATTCAGACAGAAAATGACCATGCCAAAAGATTTAGTAGATCAGAACCTGAAACTGGGCTGCCTTATATATACAATATGTACAGAATCACTAATATCAAAGAGATTATTACTCAGCATCAAGCAGGTATAGGTAAGTAAATCGTAACTGAATAATCATACTTCTGTCAAATTCCTCAGTTCTGATCAACTGTAATAGCTGTTGCATCCACAGTCAAGGAAGTACCCCAAACAAAAGCAAAAAATTATTAAAAGCCCTAACAGAGCAAAAATTGCCAAATCTGGTAAAGGACGATTACAGAGGCTTAAACTACATTTGCATACGGTACTGGGAATAGAGAAAGCTTGCAGAATGGGATAGTTATTTCTTTTATACTTGTGTGTCTTCTTAGCAGTTTTTGGTATATTTGGAAGAAGAAGCTGTCTCTGAACCTACTTTATTTCAGTAATTGGAGGAGTGCTGAATTTTACACAAAATTTAATACCTAGATCGTACGTTTTTCAGTAAAGTATATGAAACAGAAGATCACAGAACAAAAAAAAGTCTGTGACCAATGCAAGGCTGATGACCTGGTCCCCCAGTTTCAAAGGAGAAAAGGAAATAATCACACACTTGGCAAGAGATATGATTATTATTGAGGTCTAAGATAAAAACAACTAAACCATAAAGCTTAGATATAGGCTACTAAAAGACCTCAAATTAGTCAATGAAAAAGCCACTGTATTGCCAGTGTCAGATAGATCGGGTAGAAAAGTAACAGTTATCTGACATGACAGACATGACACAGTTTCCAAACTACTATAAGAGGAGAAAGCAGTGACATAAAGCAAATGGAGATTAAAGTAAAAAAAAAGAAAAAAAGAAAATACACCAACAGCATCACAGAGAGCCAAGTGTGAAGAAAACTTCACCGGGCAATACAGAACTTGAGACTTGGAAAAAACTGTTGTGAAGGACAAGAATAGTATAGATTACCTTTTTGTAAGAGTTGGGGTGGGGGAAGAAGAAAAAAAACCTGAGAGCCCAGCAAGGTCAAACAGAATTATATTCACTATTAGTTTAGAGGAATCTTTAGCAGCATTGAGCAAATGTTGGGTAGGGGACTATTTGAACTATCTGCCAAAAGTAAATAATCTTTTCTTATTTTCAGTCCTGGGCAGCAGAAATTAGAACAGATGACATTCAGAGCATAAAGTAGCGAGCTAATCCTCATTAAGAGTGCACTCAAATGAGGGGCAAGGGAGCAAAGCAATTGTGTGAGAATTTATAAACATCTTCCATAGGCTAATGAAGCTATTGAAACTTATTGCATATGGCAGAAACAAAGGCCAAGTTAAACCCTTCTTATTTTTTAAGGTCTTAGAAGTAGGGAACATTAATATTCACAGTCATTTGAAGAATAATAGGGCTATTTAAGTAAATGTTTCCCTTAGATTCATACACACAGACTTTGAGTTGTGCATAATACATGAAGGAAAAACACATTCATTAACTAAGCTGACAGACTGATATTATGACAGCCATCAATTTTCACTGATACAACCAGTTACAACTGGATTTCAACATAAGAAAAATAACTCAGCCTGTACTATGGTATGGCATCGTATTGACACTGCACAATCAAGTATAATGCAGAGATCCCTGACTTAGCAGAGAGTCAAGAGCACTGTGTTGTTAGTGATTCAGAGAGACATTTGTAACAACTTTTACTCAAGCTAATTATCCTTTTAAGAGGCAATAGCACTTGTGACTCTTTACGTTCTAGGGTGCTTATTTCTGTAACCTGTTTTGGAGTAAACCTTGAACTAAGAATCCTCAACACCCGTGACACAGAAAATTTGAATGGGCAAAATTAGAAGATCCATAGAAAACAAGAAGCTTAAACACCTTTTGCCTGCTACTTTCTGCTAAATTCAAAGCATGCTTCAAGTGCAGACTGCTTTTTGAGCCTCAGCTAAATTCCACCTTATAGTAAGAGGTATATTAAGAGACTTGCCAGAATAAAACACTCCACTTTCAAGTGAATTTAAATAATACAAATTTAGAATCATAAAAATTCAAATTGCTGACAGATCTTTCAGAGTAAGGAGAAAAAAAAAAAAAAGATCACATAATAGATATTAGTGCAGTATTCTTGCATACACACCAAGCAGACATAAATGCAGTCTTTCAAATTTACTAATAAGCAAATTTACTAATAAGCAAACCTGTGTTGGGGCAACCCCCAGCATCAATACAGGCTGGGGGATGAAGGGATTGAGAGGAGCCCTGCCCAGAAGGACTTGGGGGTACTGGTGGATGAAAAGCTGGACATGAGGCAGCAATGTGTGCTCACAGCCCAGAAGGCCAATTGTGTCCTGGACTGCATCCAAAGAAGCGTGGCCAGCAGGTGGAGGGAGGTGATTCTGCCCCTCTACTCTGCTCTGGGGAGACCCCACCTGGACTACTGTGTCCAGCTCTGGAGCCCTCAGCACAAGAAAGACATGGACCTGTTGGAGCAGGTCCAGAGGAGGGCCACAAAAACAATCAGAGGGATGGAACAGGCTGAGACAGCTGGGGTTGTTCAGCCTAGAGAAGAGAAGGCTCCAGGGAGACCTTATTGCGGCCTTAGAGTACTTAAAGGGGACTTATAAGAAAGATGGGCACAAATATTTTAACAGGGCCTGTTGTGATAGGACAGGGGTAATGGTTTTAAACTAAAAGAAGGTAGATTTAGACTAGATATAAGGAAGAAATTTTTTTTTATGCTGAGTGTGGTGAAACACTGGCACAGGTTGCCCAGAGAGGTGGTGGATGCCCCATCCCTGGAAACATTC
>NW_008824044.1:2535329-2537460 GCF_000699105.1 Pygoscelis adeliae
ACCTTTAAAGGTCCCTTCCAACCCAAACTATTCCATGATTCTATGATTGTATATTCTGGTAATAGTTAACATCCTAATTGTTGGCCTTTGCTCAAGTGTCAAATTCTGAAAACTGATTGTCCTCCATAGCTTTTCTCCCACAAGAGCTCCATGGTTCTCCCATACTGATCCAGAGGCTAGCATGAGTTGGTGGATTTTGTGCATGATCCAGCCTCTTCCATTTCTCCTGTTTCTGTGGTTAGAGACATGGGCCACTATTGTTAGATTTAGAACAAAGTAGACTACTTCCAGCTTCACCCAGTGACCAGAGACTGAAATACAGCCCAAAAGCTGTATTATCTCCTTTTTTTCCATTCTCCTGTCCCCCACCCCTGCAGGTAGATGACAGCAGGGAAGCTCATCAATAAATAAAATTATTGGACTCAGGATTCAGCCTTAAAGTTTGTGGGAATGCAGTTCAACAGATTACCATCTGAATAGATGAATGTTACTAGGAGAAAACCTCATAAAGACCACCTAATTTCCAGCAGCTGGGTTGGTTTGGTTTAGCCCCCCAAATATTTTTAGTAAAGAAAGTCTGTACTGCATCAGATTCTTTTCCTCACAGAAGCAGATCAGAAATATTTGCTTACTAGCCACTGTGGTCTTGTATGTGGATAAGGACTTGCTGTGGCTATTTGTCTCATTTTACCAGGTATTACAGAGAGCAGAACCCAACCTGTATAGCATACTGGTCTTTCAAACCCACTCATAACATCATATTGAATGTTTTTTCATTCTAATAATTCTTCCTAACACAATTGAATGGCCACACCCAAGATCTGGCATTACCAGCCACTGCATCATCAGCTACTAACATTACAGTGATAAGGTAGGTCTTAAGCACTTAAGGAGAAGACAGCAGGGAACACTTACAGGTTCTGGATGCCAATTTGCAAAGCTAAATATGGAGAATGGTGAGGAATGACAGAAGAAGAGGTGTTTGTTTGTGCTTTTTTGGTGTGTTTTTTTCTAATAGAAAGCTACCTCCCTGATCTTCCACCCTGGGTATTTTCTTTGTCTGCCTTACCTAGATATGCCCCACACCTGAGGGCAAGAAGCAAGATGGGTGAATCACAAATAACCGTCATGTTAACCTCCATGAGCCTTTTTCTTCTACTCCCCATAAGGTCTCTTCAAATTTTCTTGAGGCTTGACAGCAAGTACAGGAAGCTGAAATGCACACATTGGTGCTTACACTACTTCAATAGCCAAATGAAGACAAGCTCCATATCCTTTCAGTTGCCTCTGAAATGTCACTTCAACACTCCAGATCAGGGTACTACAGCGACTAAGGTAATGGCCCTGTTGGGCTCAGTGATTCTCCATGTCCCTACCCTTTTTAAATTTCCACCAGTGTGAATGGAACTGCCAGCCTCTGTGGAGAAAGCAGTCATCATTCCCCATTTACCTACAAAGGTTTGGTGTCTTTGAACACTCACACACAGACCACACTATTATCATAGAATCATAGAATCATGCAACAGTTTGGGTTGGAAGGGACCTCTAAAGGTCATCTAGTCCAACACCCCTGCAATGAGCAGGGACATCTTCAACTAGATCAGGTTGCTCAGAGCCCCATCCAACCTGACCTTGAAAGTTTCCAGGGATGGGGCATTTACCACCTCTCTGGGCAACACCTGTGCCAGTGTTTCACCACCCTCAGCGTAAAAAAATTCCTTCCTTATATCTAGTCTATATCTACTCCCCTTTAGTTTAAAGCCCTGCCCCCTTGTCCTGTCGCAACAGGCCCCTGCTAAAAAGTTTGCCTCCATCTTTTTTATAAGCCCCCTTTAAGTACTGATAGGCTGCAATAAGGTGTCCCCAAAGCCTTCTCTTTAAGCTGAACAACCCTAACTCAGCCTTTCTTCACAGGAGAGGTGTTCCATCCCCCTGATAACTTTCGTGGCCCTCCTCTGGACTCACTCCAACAGGTCCATGTCTTTCTTGTGCTGAGGGCTCCAGAGCTGGACACAGTAGTCCAGGTGGGGTCTCCCCAGAGCAGAGTAGAGGGGTAGAATCACCTCCCTCGACCTGCTGCCCACGCTTCTTTTGATGCAGCCCAGGATACGATTGGCCTTCTGGGCTGCCA
>NW_008824044.1:2540516-2542708 GCF_000699105.1 Pygoscelis adeliae
GTTCCTTTGTGCTGCTCTTCAGGCACTCTCCTGCTGACCTGTGTTCCTTCTCCAGGCTCTGGGCATCTATTGCTGGCCCTGGCATCAAACTGGTAGGAGTGGAATGGATTGAGGTTCCCCTCCCCCGGCATCTCTAATTTAAAGCCCTCTTCATCAGCTCGGCAAGCCTATGACTGAAGATGTTCTTCCCCTTCTCTGACAGACAGACCCCGTCAGCCCCCATATTTTATTCTTAAACCATATTTTGGATGGCAGGCTATAAGTCAACACAAAGGTATCATTTATATTTTTCCTAGTTTACCATTTATGAAAATATTCATACGTCAAATTGCTTACATAGCATCCTCCAGAGATGTTCAACAACATTGTCCTTTGCTGCTGGGCTTGTCAGAGTTTAATGGGGCTACTATACTCACTAGCAAAATAGTATACCAAACAACATTAATAAACCTTCAGAGTTTCAATCAGACATCACACTTCTCTATCAAAAAACATACTCCAAAACCTTAGTTGCCAGTTAAAAGCCTTACACATTACAAAATCTGCAATGAGCTTTGCAACGCGGTAATACAGTTTGTTTGTTTTCTTCCCCCTGTGATCTGCTCTTCATAAATTGCCTGGCATTCTAGAGAGACAATCACGATAGCAATAGTACTTATTTTTGCCCACTGGCACAAAGCAACAATGGAAACACATTTTGTTTTGTTCTTGTTCTGAAAGCAATTCATTCCTCTACCACAAATTCACAGCTGAATTTCTCTTTTATTCATAACAACATCAAATGGCAGAAAATGGCATGGTTCCATGAAACCTGATAAAAGATGCACCAACTTTGTCACCAGGCTCCTGATACAAAATTTGCCAAGACACAAGAAAGCTGTGTATCTTTTGGATCAGTTTGGAAGTGCTCCAGTAATATACCACCAGTTTAATGCATTAAACATGAATAGGCCAGTTTGTATATTACATGTTAATAACAGGAAAAAGCAAGGGAGACTTTTGCACGCTAAGCAAACCTAAGTAAATAGTAATAAAATAACTAGCAGCTTGGAACATGTTTGGTGAGTTACTTAAATAAAATATGCAATATTACTTGCTATTTCTAGATCAATAACCTTTCAGCCACACCAATAACCATATAACATACTACCTTAGGGCCATGGTTTCCAAGCATAATCTTCCCATAAGATCAAAACCACCCACCTTCCTATTAGTCTTAAACTGTACTTTGGTATATGATCTATTTTTAATCTAGATTTGTACAGAATGCAGCACAATAATTTTCACAAATGATAAATTTTCCAAGATACCTCTAGAACAAAACACTTATAATAACACTTTTGATTTATTCACTGTATCAACAGATATTCTTACCCCATGCCTTGATAATATTTGTCCCAATGTATTCATTGACCAACTAAAAGCATCAGTCATCAGGGTAAAAAATAGGCCTTTAAGCACATCGAGTCTTTATCAACTGCACTGTCACCTTTCAGTACTTCTCTGTAGGAGACCACTTACCTCACACACTTCTCTATCTGTCACAAAATACTCCTTTCCCCATCCGTCCTTTTCTCTCCACAAAATTCCAAGGCATCAGAAAAATTGAATAGGGCAAACACTTTACTCTTCTGAAATAGCTCATGTTGTATTTTACAAAACCTTTCTTTGCATAATACTACCTAAAAATAACTTTCACCATGGAAAGACTGGCCACAAGTGTATGATGAAAGCGTATTCAACAACCTTGGGATGAAAAAGCTAAGCTATCTAGGCAAAGCTGGTTGCTCATGTTCCCTTTCCCAGTGGAGAGAGACAGGTATCTCCAGGGGTAATTCTGTGTCGAACAGATATTGGATAGAACCCGCAGCAGTGCCCTTCTGTTCCCTCATTGCTGTAGAGCAAGCCTGGGCAGCTTGCTCAGACTATCCTTAGACAGAAATTTTTAGATATCCAAAGTGTATATTCCTACCTTTTGTGACTCTACCTTCTTCATGTGCCTTCATTCTATGTTCAAGATCCAGCCCTACCCCTACTAACCTAAATGATCCCAGAACTATCATTTAGTGATAGCAAGACTGGAGATTTTCGGTAATCCAGCCTCCTCTCCCAAAGTGTCAATTAAGATATTTGAAAGACAAACTGCTCAATTAAATCAACTCTAATGGATATAAATATGTTTAACATTTTAT
>NW_008824044.1:2542719-2546980 GCF_000699105.1 Pygoscelis adeliae
TAAAATATTCATTTAAATGAACAAGGAAATATTCATGTAAATATGCTGAATACTCATTGAAATATGAAATATTAAAATAGCATTCAGACTTTGTTTTTTAAAGCGTTAGTGTAAAAGACATTTCCAGAAATAAAGGTTGATAGTGTCCAAATCACTGGCAAAAAGTTACTAGGACTTTAATAGTAAAGCCATTCATCAGTGTCTGTGTCCCTGAACAGTTCCTTCCCACACTTCCTCAAATAAATAGTGGAATTGAATGGAGAATTGTTTCTCTGCCACTCTTATACTTACTAGGAGTTAAGACTGGTATCTCAGAATGATAAACCCCTCTATTACTTTATTACCTAGATGAAAGTTTTCAAGGAACCTTTTACCCTCTTCAGAAAAGATGAGTCTTTTAGATGAATGTGCACCCTTTGGCATCCTTAAGAATTTCTTTCTTTTCCAGTGCTTCTAGTTATTCATTTTGAATCTTGTCCATCAAGTCTGGCATTCTGGCCCCCACAGCATTCGTGGCTTATTAGAAGTGCTCCTGGTTTTGATTCAAAAAGGCACTGAAAATGTGTGTGCTTCTGAATGTTTCTGTGCTGTTCATATTTGTAAGGACATCATTATTTTTTTAAGAAGTCATTGATGTTTAGGCTGCAGTTGACCAATTTTATTTTTAGGGCATATTCAGCTTCAAAGAAAAAGCATAGAAAAAAAAATTTAAAGATTTGTTGGGGTCTTTTTTGCCACTAACAAGGTGAAAGCAGCCACAGTTTGTCATGCAGGAATATATCTTATACTCCAAGAAGTCCACTGGAAAGGAAACTATAAACCCTGGTTTAAAATTAGGCTGAAATCTCTGTAAGGTCACTGCAGCATAATATATGGGTTTATGAGATCCCAAGATATAGAAAGAGCTATAAAGAATGATGAGTCTGGCAAAAAAACCCCAAACATATATAACTCATTTTCTTTCCTGCTCTGAACATCCGTAAATAGGTAGAGGATACCTAAATCTATTGTTTCTGTAAATCACTGTGTATGCAGTGATATACACAGATATACAGCCACCTTTTTTCTTCCCCTCCCCCCCAAAAAAACCCAACCCAAACCAGAAGTGAATCTTAGACTACTTGAGAGAGCAGGAAATCAAAACAATGTTTATTTTATAACATATTTATAACATACAAGTAAGCTGAGAGTGCAGCACAGGTAAAGCCTGTGGAAGAGTTAATTACACTGTTAGCAAGCAGACTCAGCTCTACAGTAAAACACTTCAAATATTGAGAAAGTTTAACAAGAAGACAGGAATCAATACGTTTCCTCAGAGACTAGAAAAGACACTTACGGGGATGAGCTGTTAAGATTTCCTTTATGGATTCCCACTGTCATTCTCGCCATATTCCCATTTTCTTTCTCCTCATCTCTCTCACTAGAAGATTATCTATATCATTCTCATTCCTCTACGGACCTTGTACCTCCATGTGAAACAGGATGACATGGTTCTTACTGTTGCACCAAGCAATACCTCAATTCGAGCTTCATTACTAGCTCAATCTTAAGCCAGATTTATCAGCATGTTAGCCAAGGTTAATGAGCCTACATTTTAATAACTCTGGACCCAGTCATGGTTTGAGTGTCCGTGCAAAAGGCATGTAAAGCCCAAAGGGGAAGCTTGACTGTAAATGAAACCTCAGTAGTTCCTGAACTGTGTGTGCTTCTCTCATCTTTCTAGACAGGGTGTGTTTCTTACCCACAAGATTTATTTATTTTAAAAATAAAAATAAATTTAAAAAAATGAAATGTAACAATACTGACTTTTATTTATGGGAGATCATAAATCATTCTGCTGTCAGCATTTCACATAGTAAGAAAAAAGCACTGAACTAGTCAATATGAATCAAAAACCTTCCTGTCTCTTGTGCTCAATTGTCATTGTTATTGTGAAGTCAGGGCAAGTCCCTGAAACAGACCTTTTAACACAAAATGCTTTACTGGAAATTTACTTTTCCACTAGCTGCCACAAAGAATCAGACAATGGTTCTGACTGCTCACAAGACAACTACATCATTGCTGTTTTAAAAGGGCATTTTCAACCATGGAACAATCAAAAAAGTATGTAATTTTAGAGTAATGCATACCTGAGCAAGCTTTTCTGAGGGTATCTTGTGAAGACCTGTGGCATCTGCAAGGATATCATTGGTGCCTAACTGCACCTGGTTTTCAACCTTTCTCACAAGAGCCTTCATTCCTCTGTGAAACTGTTTTCTATTAAATTGACCGGTATGTTTCTGGCAGTAAGTGAAAGCTTCCATTTTAACCCATCACCCAGTCATCTTAGTGATAGCAAAATAAAATATTGAAAGTCCATACAGTTACAATGCTGGTTTTGGCTGGGATGGAGTTAATATTCTTCCTAGTAGCTAGTATGGGGCTGTGTTTTGGATTTGTGCTGAAAACAGTGCTGATAATACAGGGATGTTTTCGTTACCACTGAGCAGTGCTGACACAGGGTCAAGGCCTTTTCTGCTTCTCGCACCGCCCCACCAGTGAGTAGGCTGAGGGGGCACAAGAAGTTGGGAGGGGACACAGCTGGGACAGCTGACCCCAACTGACCAAAGGGGTATTCCATACCATATGACGTCATGCTCAGCATATAAAACTGGGGGAAGAAGAAGGAAGGAGGGGATGTTCGGAGTGATGGCGTTTGTCTTCCCAAGTAACCGTTCTGTGTGATGGAGCCCTGCTTTCCTGGAGATGGCTGAACATCTGCCTGCCCATGGGAAGGAGTGAATGAATTCCTTGCTTTGCTTTGCTTGCGTGTGTGGCTTTTGCATTACCTATTAAACTGTCTTTATCTCAACCCACGAGTTTTCTCACTTTTACTCTTCTGATTCTCTCCCCCATCCCATGGTAGGGAGTGAGCGAGCGGCTGTGTGGTGCTTAGTTGCCGGCTGGGGTTAAACCATGACAGTTACATAATTAATTTTGGGTTTTGTCTTCATTACAATCATGGATATTTTTCAGAAGTTTTTATATGAATGGAACATACATGTCAAATTCTAAATTGGTTAGTTTTATGATAATAGCATATAACTTAATCATAGGGCAGAAATAACTTCCATTATCTTTAATTGAACCTAAATACAGCAGAGGTGAGTCTAAACATTCTCATCTCTTTTAGAATGATTGTTTTTTGTACCACCAAAAGACAGCCATATACAGAGACCAGAATCACAAAGATAAACAGTTGGGCTTAATGTGACAGCCACTTCTTGCTCTCAGCTGTCTTGCATCAAGTGGTTGGTTGCCATTTTATGGTGCTTGCTCTTGGACAAACCACTGTTAAAGACACTTTTAGGGCTAAGTACTGTAGTACTCAGTTTGACCACTGCTGGAACATGAAGTGTGAACCTCCCAGGAGACACACCATTTAACAGAGAGGTTAATCCTGTGCCATTTTATATAGAATAGGAAGGTAGCAAGAGGGCAGAAGGGAAGAGGGCAGTCAGGAAGGCAAGCAAGAAGTAGCATGGTGGAAAGACAGGAGAAGAGAAAAGAAGTTAACTTTGTAAAAACTTGAAAAGATTGAACAACAAACACTTTATTCACATGAAAGCTCCAAATTCAGTTCTTAGTTCCATCCACTCTGATGTAATATCCTCTGTCTGACAATAAAATGACTGTCACATCTTCATGCCAAGACTTGAGTAAGTCTAAAGGAGAGAAACCACATTTTAGCAAAGATAAAATTTGTCAGAGCCAGGGTATCCTTGGGCAGATCCTAATACAGCATTTTTAAACTCCTGAAAAAGAGAATCTAAAACCAATAAACATCCTCCCTGTTTTGATCCAAACCAACCAACCAACCAACCAGGAAAACAAACCCACTCAATCACCAGCTAGACTCCAAACAAGAAATATAAGTCCATTGTAGTGATGACTAGCTAGAATATAAAGAGCAACATAAAAAAGATGGTAAACAATTCTGAAAGTTAATCAGCTCCTCATAACCATTTACACATTTATCATTACACTCCATTACATTAACAGAGCTGCATTAATGTTGACTCTTTCAGAGTTACCAAAGTATATGAAATACTCAAAATAAAAATTTACTGAGAAATTATATAACTCCGTTGTTTACTTCAGGTATCTATTTCAGAGTAAGGAATAGTGGTAGTGCACCCTCTAAAAAGAAAACCTCTACAAATATAGACCCTCAAAATTCAAACATACTAAGTTATGCTAAAAATTCATGTCATTTAAAAAA
>NW_008824044.1:2547000-2579835 GCF_000699105.1 Pygoscelis adeliae
GGAAGGGGAGGGGGAAGTATATTCCAGCATGCACTCATAAACTACATAACATTTCCTTACAAGAAACAGATCACTCCTTGCAAGTCTACTCAAAAATACCACTATTCTGACATTCTGTTTCATTTTGGAGTGAGACTAGGTAAGTATGCTTAAGGTATTTGTCTTGAAATTGGAGTTCATTAAGTGTATTGCATTGATGACTGTCAGAAAAACAGACCTTCATTTAAAAAAGTGAATCTTTAGAGAAATATTTCACCCCTGATATCAGAAATTATAATCTGAGAGTGACTGGGGTTTACTTCTCAATATGTGAACGAGCTCCTCCTGCTTATTCAGTCTAACCATGAAGGCTGTGATCCAGGTGCTAAGTAGTGCCAAATGCAGTCTTTTCCTCCTGAATGACTTCCATTGAACGAAACTACAAAATCCTTTCACATAATTTCCTTAAAAGTATTTATTAACCTTGTGCCAAGAGGTACCAGTATCCAAGAGGTAAGTGTTTACATATACCAACATCAAGCCGTGTAAATTCAATCCCTGGTGCTTAGCTGTAAAACCTTTTCTTATATACAGGATGAACAAACTATTATTTGAGATTACTATTGACACATCATTTAAAAAGGAACAGTGATAGATCACTCTTCCATAATTATAGAAACACCTGACTTTAATCAATAGCAGGCAAATTTTATCCAGACTAATGCTGAAGTTGCTATTCAATCATAAGAGCTGTCATTTCATTTAAAAATGACTATGGATTCCATGATAAATGAAACATCATGGGGAAGATCCATTAAACTTGACAAATTCAAGAGGAGTGCCAAGAAAACAACACAAATCAATATTTGATATTTATCAGTTTGACAAGCATTTGATAGAGTGTGCGGAAGAGGTTCATGAACACTCATGGCTTGATACATTTTTTTCTTAAAAACGTAGTCATATAATACCTCATCCTCACAATGTCATGTACAAAAAGATAATCTCTGAGAGGCAAATATAAATGACATGGCCTACCCTCAGCAGTGTCAGGTATGTCTATGCTGTTGCCCTATGTTTAATGTCTTTTCAGTTTTGGCAAATAGCAGGATGATCAGACCTCAGTGCATCTGCTGTCTATGATTCAGATGGCAGACTATATGAACTTTGCAAAGGGCAAGTCAAAGCCAAACACTACAGCATCTATTAACAATGTTTTGCTGATGACTGTGGAGTACAAATAGCTTATTCGTAGACAGGGTGTCCTTAATCATTCCCCTGAAAGTGCAAAGCACTAAGCAATTTATGGGCCAAATCGTGACTGGCTTGTAAGTAGCATGGGGGCACAAAAGCCCCGAAGGCTAAATAAACCAGCTTTGCTTTCCGTTTTGTGATCCTGAATATAGCCAGGAGCAATGTTCTAGGTAAAAAAGTGAAAGTTGATTAGAAGCCAAATATTTTATACAAATAACCTTTTCCTGCATCAGTTCCCCCTTTCTCTTGCTACCAGTGTCCCAAGTTACAGTAAAACCTTGGGTGGCTGCTTTAAACAGAGGAAAGTGGATACAGACATCCTCTTCTACGTGAACATAAAAGGAGGGAGGTTTGGCCCAGTGGTCTGATGAAAAACTCCAGCATTGGCCCTGATAACCACTGAGACATCTCATGCATTGGGGTGCTGGAAGCTCCAGCATAATGCAGTGCTCTGCATACAATGAGTCCTCGTGACTCAGCTGCTGTGGTCAGCGGTCCACTTCTGCAGAGTGACAGAAATGTGAAGGAGAGTCACTGCTGTTGCTATCATCAGTTTTTCTCCTTCCTCTTCAGGATGTAGAATGACCTATACCACTTCATACTTAATATGACAACATGCTGCAGTTGAATTTATTAGGTCTAATAAAGGATGTGTGCACGTTACATATGTGTGTGATGCTTTGATATAAACAGCCTGATTGTCTGATGAAGTTTCTTGTACTTAGGCCAGGAGCAAGAGTATTTCAGCACTTAAGTTTGGTAGCTGCACAGCCGTGCTCACCCCAGTGCCACCACAGTGCCACAACCACAGCACAGCACTCAGGTTATCTAGTTTAAAAACAAGATTACGTAGCCCTGCCTTTAACTGCTGTGTATTCTCACCATTAGTTTGTACACTTGTTACACAAAATATGTTTCTCACATCACTTACCAACACTGTAGTATCAGTGACTACTAAAAATGATTCCCTGCCCATACAGGAAATGTAACAGAGCTAAGGTGTACAAGGTGCATTTCAAATGACTAGAAAAGTCTAATTTCTAATGATTATATCAGAGCACTGGCAGAAGGGCTTTCAGCATTAAAGACTTTTTTGAGGGCAAATAGACCTCTCTCTAGATCTGTAAGACAGTAGGCACAGTTAGACGATAGCCAGGTCACTCAAACATCAGAAAAACTATTTCTCAATTACGACCTTTATTTTCAGCTAAAGTCAGGGAAGTGATCTTTTGAAAACACCAGTCTTTCTTGACTATCCCTCCACTCAGCGAATCCCCAATACCATAGCTTTGGTGCAGAGAAAGGATTGCAATATTGCGATGAGAGAAAAACAACAATGCCCCATATGAGTTTCCTGAAGTTCTCAGCATCAGATTTGTGCAAAGATACTACCAGTAAAATTTCACAATCACTTTAAAGAAATACTCGTATACATTTGATTTTTCATAAAATTACAGAAAGTATTTCAATGGTTGATAAACAAATATGCGCAGTTACTTTGAAGAGCTATTAAATAAGGTGGCATAGTTTCCATTATACAGTAAGTGACCCTGAGACTGGAATCCAAGCCCAAACATGAGATGATCATCCTGATAGAGACAACATGAGAAACAGGTCTTTTTGATATAGATACACACAGGCTGAATCAAAAAAGTACTAGGAAATTGCAAGCAAGGCTGGACAGAAGGTCAGGTGGGCCATCAGTGAAAGTTGTGCCATTGATTTCTTTGCATTCAGGATTTTTCCCAGAAAATTTAGGGATGAAGAACATTTTCTCAGAAGAAATGCATATGCAAAAAGTGAATGAAAACAGAACAAAAAAAGCAGGGCAAGATCACAAAAAAAAGTGGTTCATTAACACTTTGGAATTAGGGCATTGGCTATACCAGTTGCAGGTAGTGTTATTGATAGTTTTTCATATTTCCATTAATTTATGATTTTCAGCTCTCTAACAGAGGTAACATCTGAGTGAAAATTTACCATTTATCTGAGCTTCCTACTTTGCCTGGTCTATTAAATTTTGATCTAGTAAACAAAAAGGCAAGATATGAGGAGAAAAAAACCCCATGCATTTAACAGCGTGTGGATTTGTCAGACTCAGAAAGGGGACTCAAAGTTCTGGGTGGGTTTCTCCCTCATTAGTTCATCTTAGACCTCTGTCAATACAAAACTGTGTCAGATCAGTGAGGCACTCCTAGACTAAATTTGGAAAACACTAAACTTTCTTATCTGAAAACAATAAAAAGGTTTAGAAGTAGGAAGGTTCGCATGGAGGGGTGAGAGAAGGAAAGGAAATCACTATTCCAGAAAACTGAAAAAGCGTGAAGCTTGTAAAAACCTAATTCTGCAACAGGTCAAAACTTATTTTTAAACCTAAATCCCAATTGATTTCAATCCAAGCCTATAATTTTTCTTTCATTATTTTCATATGTTTCATTTCAAATGTTAGAAATTTTTATTCTAAAAAAAATTACTAGAAGTATTTTCTCAGTTCAAAGCAAAAATGTGAAACTTTCAAAACTTTTTCTAAAACCAAAGCATTTCTCAAAATCAACTTTTTCTGTAATAAGTTTTACCCTTGATGACTCACCATTGCCTAAGACAGGCGCATGGCAAAATGTCTTGCCAGCTCCAGTTGATCACAAAGGTTGCTTCCCAAGAAACCAGTGGACTGACTGACTAAAGACTAGAGAAATTCTTCTGCTCCTTGTGCCTTTGAAAAAAACACTCCTCATGATAAAATGCACGTGGTCAAAGTGCAGCAAAAATTCAATTTTCTCCTTGCTTTAATCTACATGCGGTCAAAAACTCATCTGAATGAGAAGTGCCTCTTACATCTTAAGTGAGCTGTATGCACTTCTTTAACTGTCCTACAGTGTCATGAAGGGGGCAAAAATTAAGGTTTGTTTCCATTTGTCAAGTATATTGATGACCAAACGTTCAAGCAAGAAGTATGTTTCACAGCCTTAGTTGTCTCTTTTCAAACTTGAAATCTCTTAAATGGAACTGATTTTCTGAAACTCATGCTTTTTAAAAACACAACACATCAGAAAAGCAGAATTGTTCATTGCTTGGAAGAAACGTTGTGTGCTACACTGGAAACAGTTGAATTCTTAAAGTATCTGACACCTAAACAGAAAAGCCACAGACAGACATCAGATTAACAACCAAAAAAAATTTAGGTAGCAGTTAACAATCCTACTTCCTTTCTTTCTCCAGTGTCAGTCCTCCACAGAACAGTTACTTTCAGTTTCACGAGACTATGAAAACCTTTTCAGAATTGGGCTTGGAAAATAAAGAGGAAGATAAAACTAAAACTACATCACTCAACCTGCTAGATAAATTAAAAAAGCAACATTGTCAGGTGTTTTCATTTTTATAATGGATTAAAAGAGGACAAAAATAAAATTAAATATTTGGAAATAACTGGAAAAAAAACCCCATTTGACTAGAATCAAAGTTATTTTAGTTTCAACATTGAGAAAAAGTATTTTAAAATTTTTATCTTAGTTCTGAACAGAATATTTTTCTCACAAATCTTGGGTCTTCTCATGGGATATGAATAAGGGTAAGTATTACTGCTGAAATTCAAAGTCCTTTACCCTTGAAATGGGCAATATCAATCGAAACCTACCTGCTCCTGTATTAAAGCAGTAGGAACTTTTAACTCCCTCTCTCCTTTTAGAGTACACCTTAAATTTCCTCTCTGTATTATACGTAAATACAGGTCTTAGAAGAAATAAGCATCCTCAGTTCACCAATACATTTACGATATCCTGTTAGGCTCCACATTGTATTTCACTAGCTGTACAGTCATCTTACAACTTGCACTGTCATCTCAAACCCAGGCCCAGTTCAGCAAGATCTCTGAAGCACAACGCTATTTCTGGAAACTGAACGTAAGTACATGCTGCTTTGCTGAGCTTAAAACCCGCAAATGGATCCAAAGCACAAGAAGAAGTAAAAATAGAGGTTTTGGCTGGCCACCAGCCCAAAGGTTCATACTGAGACACAGCACATACCCTGTTTCAAAATGCTCAATATTTCTGAACTAAATGCTGACAGTATTAATCTTTGCACATTGTTGCTTAGCAAACAATTAAGTAAATGTCTGAGGGAAGAAATTTTTTTCTTTCTCCTGACTGACTCCTTTTAACTTCTCCCTTCTTCACTTTTTTCCTTTACCCATTGTAAATTGGAGAAAGTCATGAAAGAAGAAAATAAAATACTATTAATCTACCAGTGAATCTCCAAGAACATAAGCAAGCTTTTTGTACAAGTTAAAGATACCCAACCGATTTTTAACAGGAAATATGTAACAAAGAAGTCACTTAAAAATAATCTGATTTTACTTAATGTTTTGCAGGATTATGCATTATGTGTTTTCGCTGCACAGTTGGAAGATATTCTGTTCTTGAATATTGTAAAGCAAAAACTTTACTGACTGAACATTCAACAGAAGATCATGGTCAGAGTTGAACCAGACATAGTGACAACATCTGTACCGACAAACCCTGCCACCTTCTCCAAAACCATGTCACAGGAAGCTCAACTGCATTGCCAAAATGTTGGTTTTTATCAATAGCACAAAGTTCCTATAGACCAAGATGTTTTATCTGTTATTCTTGTAATTTAACACTGAACATTTGTGAATCATGGCAAAGTCACCTTCTGCAGAACAGTCTATCACCAAAAGAGTTAATCTGTGGTGACAATTTCACTTTGAAGTTTTCATCTGGAGAAAGCACATCAAACTCTATGCAACCTTAGGAACACTGGAAATGAGATAAGGCATACATTTGTTATTTGGGACTCAAACTAAATGTTTTGGGGTTGAAAATTATGCAGATCTTCAGGTCATAGATTAGTGGTTGACTTCTGTCTCATCAGCATGTTTCTCTTCAGAACTTCTTTCTTGTGGCTTCCTTAGACAGCCAGGCCAGAATGTTCTTTTACTGAAAATGATATATTACATGTCACTCTAAATATCTTAGTAAGAGCTTCTGTTGGAAGAATTTCCAGCAATATCTGCAGTTCTTCCATCTTCTCAAAGTCATTAATTGCTCATGACTTTCCAGTCCTCAAAGTTCCCTAGAAAGTGTAATATCAGCACATCTTTAACATGAACTTGAACTGCATTGCAAGACAAGAAGGTAGATGGTTGTTTATCATTCTTTGAGTAACTTCAGAGTGTGAATTAGGGGCTGAATTTCACATATGTGCTACCTCTTCTGCTATCCTGGCATATAAAAATAAAAAATTTATTGTAGTATTAAAAAAAAATAAAACCACAAAGTAAAACCAACGTAAAACAAAAGAGTGTTCCAGCCTGCAACCATTGGTTCAACGTTCGTTTACTGCCAATAAGAAGAGAATGTTTTAAATAGACTTGGCAATTAGCTTTTCTACACCTAGAATTGAAAAATATTTGAGGAAAATAGGTCAAAGAGAGGAGCCCCAGCTTTCAGACAGAAGAAACCTGCCATAAACAACATTCTGTTGGGAAGAACAATTTTCCAGTAAAATTCATGGCCTGTAATATAAGCTTCTATTGGTTCATTCTTTCATCCAAAAAGTGTTTGTCTACATTAGACAAAGGAAGAATTGATATCAAACAAACTAAGCAGTAAATTTCCTAGCTTATATGCTACAAACTCAAATCTAAAGGCTCCAATGCTCAAAGGGCTAATTTGAAAACAGCCATTCTGCCTAGGGAGACCTATTTGAAAATTCCCGAGAGTGGGCTTTACTATCCTAGACTACTTTTACCATCTCCCTTTCCTGTGCAATTGCCTCTTAGAAGTGCTGAGGATTCTGTGCTGGCTGAAAATGAAGTGTAAAAAAAATAATTCTTCTGTGAAGGGAAGAGAAAGTGTTGCTATAGCAAAAATCTATTCAAAAATGTTTCTTTCTGACAGTACTAGGGACAGATTCAGATTTGATTCTTGGACAAAGGAAAGTCTTTCTCTGAGCTATTATACTTTTTTACTTAAATCAATACGTTAACCAAAAAAGTTACTTTGCTGGTTAATTTGCACCTCCCTCAGATTATCAATTCTTCCTTTCTATCAAGTTTTTGCTGTGACGAACTCTATTTAACATTTAGAGAAAATGTCTATTAAAGTTTCTTAAACCTTGATGCTTCATAATTGTAAATCTCTTCACATCAAGTGTTCCTTTCAGATGGATAAAGTTCTGCCCTTGAGTATAAGTCTGCACTATTTTAACATTTGTGACACAAGGTTTAAAAATTACACTCTTCATAACTGCAAAAGTCATATTTTAATGAGACAATTCTGCTTGTATGTCTCCCTTACAGTATTTAGTTAAAACAAGAAAACAGGAAGAAAAAGACCTTACACGCAACCAACACCCATGCTAATCAAGTTAGTTAATGTTGAGGTGCTTTGAGTAACAAAATGCCTCATTTTCATTACTAACACCACTGAAGTTTTCACACTGAAATGCTTGATATATTTGGTATGAATGATGAAAAAAGAAAATGCTACATTTACAACACCTAACAGGACTTTCATAAACTTCATAGTAAAATTACATTCACACAACATACTTCCTGTATGGAGCAACAATCTCTCATAAACCCTTTTACAAAAGACCCTTGAGCACAAGCAATGCAGAATATAAAATGCATCTCACAGCATTTTATGAAGTTAGAGATATTTCTAAACTAAGCACGTATGTCCACAGTGGCTTTGTCCCAAAAATCATCACTTCATATTATTAGTTTTTATTACAAAACTGAACCAAATTCAGGATATGCAATGCTAACAATAGAGAGAGGCCAAGCATCTCATCAAAACACTGTGTTTACAGAAGGCTAACAGCATGATTTAGAGCGTAAATTAATGAATGGTGTGAAAGTTTTCACATATAAGAGACTGATGAATAAGTGCTTATTGCTTCTTTAAGGCCTGAAAACAACTGTGTAGCAAATTTGAAATAAATTTGTCAGTTGGCAGACTTGCAGCTTTAACTTTTTTATTTTACTTTTAATATTTTTTACGTAATTTAAATTTAATTTACTTTAAATTTAACTCTCTAACTTTTTAGCAAAAATCCATTTAGAAATGAAACCAACAACTGCATGTGGCTAGAAATAAAGTGGAATCAAGTTTTGAAAGGAATTATTAGCATCCCAACAATGTGCAGTATGTAAGTATTTAAAGTGTAAACTTTACAAGGACATCAAAGCAATTTGGACAACTTCTATACGACTAATGTGTCTTGCACTCTGAAACCTATTCAAAAATACTTTGGTTTCGCACTGAAAGGTCTCTAAGTCCTTTTGAACTCTCTTTGGAAATACTGAGCCAATACACATCATCAGTGTCTTGGCACACTATTTACTACCACACAGATAGACAGATAGGTAGATGGTTATAGATATTTGAAAGTGATAACTAAAGATGTGAATAAAATGATCTCCTGATGATGTTGTATTCACATGCTAGCCAATGGTAAAGCTGCATTTACATTAACAAAGTATTTCCAGAATTCTTTGTGTACTTTCTCTGACCTGAAAATAACCCAAACTCTTACCTTTGCTTCTAAAATATTTCCAGAGGCCTGCTGACTGTCTTTGGTCTTCTCTAGCTTTACAAATATTGACAGTTATTTTCTCCTTATCTATCCAACCAAAGCAGAACTTAAAAATACAAACACTAGCCTCTTCCATAACATTTCTTCAGAGATAATGCTACAATGTCTCTGGGGACCAGCACCGCCTTCATTCTCATTACTCTGGCATGCATATCCCCTGTGGTTGACCAAGAAAACTGGAAACTTTCCAGCTAGCCTCCCACAGTGTAAGCTGGATGCAGAGTGGACAAGTCAGTGACATCCAAGATCGCAAAAGAAAGATAACGACCACACCTTTTAAAGAGGGGAAGAAAGCAGGGAATGGTGCATTTTATGGGATTTGCACCCAGAAGTCTTCAGAGCAATTAGCTTAAAATGATTAGGAAAGCTAATGGAGTAGAATATGTATGGGGATTTCATCCTGTTTATCGGCGGAAACAATATTGTCACTTTGGGATTAAATCCTAATAATGCGTAAATACACAGAGCACATTAACCAGGCATCTAATTATCACTAGCTGGAGAAAACTGCCTTTTGTAGAGTGACAAACTTTCAAAAGCTGAATAGGATGGATATTAATTTAGTGATCTGAAAGACAACGAGCAAGTTTAAAAGCTGCATGCCATAGCCATGTAGATGTAGCATCTGTTTAACCTAAGTAACACAACAGTAAAAGCATGTGTGACAAGGTGAGAAAAATCCATTCTGTAGGGGTTAGACCTATTTTGAGGAAGTTATTGGACAATGTCCAAGGATAGCAAGTTCACAGCTTCACACTTATTTTCCTTATGGTACAAAACCAAGCATAAGAATAACTCATTACACACAGAGTTTCAAAGCAGGATGATTAGAGGGGAGAGAGCGCGGCCCCTGCCTGAGCTGATAGGTTTGACTACATATGCCAGCAAAAGGGCTGGCAAGAAGAGCCAGAGAGGATGGAAGCTATTAGCCAAAATTGAGGTAACAGACTTCTAAGAAAGCATGAAAAATACATGAGTCTTCTATCATTTGTTTGCAGCCAAAGCCAGTAAGATACCTTCCCCATCATTAGCACTCTCATATTTTCTATAAGCCAAATTTCTTAAGTGGGTCTATCAAGCTGGCAGATTCACCTAATCAGCTCTGAAACCACCTGTTGATCCCAGGTTTCCAAGGAAAGCACTTTTAGCTCCCTCTGACATATGACTGAATATAGCCAAGGAAATCCTGACAAGAAATTATAGAACCTGTTACCTATCAGAAACTATCTGGGAAGAAAGTCAAACATTAACAGAGATTTTTTAAATAGTAATAAAAGAATGCGATCAACATAACTATGACCCTGTGCCAAGATCCCCAAAAAGAGCATTTTTCAAGTATACGAAATTTTTTTCTCAGCATCCGCAAACATCTGCACCTCCTCACCTCCTCCTACCTCACCCTCGCCATCCCCCCCCCCCCAGTCTTAGCAGAGAAACCTGTAATAAAAAGAAGTCAGAAACCAGATATTGGCTAACACTGGTCACTGGCTTTTACTAGACTAGTTGCTTGTCTCTTCCTTCTTCTAAAGGAAGCAAAGCATATTGATTATATTATTGATTAAATGATCTTTACAATCTCTTCTAGACTTAAAGTCTACATAGTTAGGGAAAATTTAAAAACACCAACATGAATGTAGCAAGAATATAGACAAAATGGAAGAGGCAATCCTCAAAAACTTTAATGATTTCTTTGTGAAGCTGTTACTCAAAGATTATTCGGTGTAATATCCTATGAGTATATAATTTAAACTTCAATTTTTTCCTAGCTTTATGGTCATGCAAAGAGGTAGCTAACTTATGAACTGACTCAGGAGATAGAACACAAAGTAGAATGCTAAATACTACATATTTTATTTGCTCTGTTTGCATCTTTCAGGATGCTGTAGAAAGGAGATACATGAGCTTGGACTTCAAGAGGAAGAAATGTATTTTTTGCAAGTAATTCCAGAGACCAAGAAAATTTTGAGATTATTTAGCAGTTTGCTGAAGAAGTTAAGAAACTTCTGAGATTGTTTTACAAAATGCACTATCTGAGATTAAGCTGAATTAAAAAGTCAAAAGTCTTCCTTTTCTTTAGTGTTTTTCTAAACAGGCTTCCTTGTGTTTGATGTTAAGGCCATTCAGAAGCTAGCCAGTTCTCCTGTTGACAAGCATTTTACATCACTGGGACTGTGTCTTTAAACTCTCCTGTCAAAAAAAAAAAAAAAAACAAAGAAAAGAAACATTCTCAGTGAATACCAGGCAGACATGATTTAACTCATAATTGGAAATGGTTACGTTAAGGGAAAAGATGCCAAAACAATGCAGCAGCACATTCACTGCAGTTTAGTACTATTTACACGTTTCTGTCAAAGTTGGGTAGACAATATATCCGTTTGCTCAGTAAGGAGGGTTCTACTCAACCCTAAGTACACTCAGATCCTATGCACCCAGACAACACTGGGTACAGTGTTGTTGCAGCCATTTTTGGAAGCTGTAAAAGAATTATGTGATGTAAACTGCAGCTCTGGGTTGCTACTCAGTATTCAGGAATGCTCAGGTATTTCATGGGAGAGAGGAAAAAACAAAACAAAACACCAAAGTAACAGAACAAGAGAAAATCCTGTAGTTTGGACATGTAAGTTAATGCACATCCTAGCTGAGAAGCAGAAAGGTGTTAGGGTTTCAGCTGATTGCGACAGAACAAGGAAGGAAATGCAAAGAAGTAAGAGGAGTTTGCTGAGTCTAAGACAGCAGGAAGCCTACGGCCAAGTCTGCTATTATGGTTTTAAGGATCACAAACTTGGATTTTATTCAGAGATCCCTTCTTAATTTGTATCCATTACAATTCTGTGGTTTTAACTAAGGCTCATTCACAGATTAATAAAGCACACAATAAGCGCTGCAAAAATGTCAGTTATCCACCTTTTCACCTAATACAGCTTCTCCTCGTTCCCTCTTCCTTACTCAGTGATAGTAACAAAATCTGCAAGTAAGGACAAAGGAATCAGTTCAGAGAATGAAAATACATCACTAAAATTTTTTTTTAGGGATAAATATTATTCTGAACATCTCAATTCATCTTTCTCAGATGTTTAATGTTAAAACTACAGTTTAAGTAATATTGAATCAGATGTTAGAAAGCCATGCCAATCTGCAAAAGAAAATTAAAAAATAAATCTAAAGCAATTTTAATAGCTTTGGATTCCAAGACTAGAAGTAAGCCCTGATATACATGGAGGAAAAACAGAAGGATTATTTCTCAATAAAAATCAATCCCTGGCAAAAAAAAACTTATGGCCATATTTTCTACATCTTCCTCTGAATATTTAACCTTTTAATATGGGAACCAATCAGAAACACAAAGGAAACTGTTTTCAAGACCATCAAAAAAAAAGGAAAGAAAGAAACAAACAAACAAACTAAACATACTAGCATAGCTTCATTAAGGCTCAAATCCTTACATTTACATAGAAAGATTTCTTAAAAAAAAGACGTAGATAAAAGATTAAATAAGAGATTTAAATAGAAGGTAGGTTATGTACCCAAATTATGATTTGTGAAATCCATTCTTATAATCTTCTCAGGATCAAAGACAGATCATTTCATTAAAAAACGAACTAAACCAAGCAAACAAAAAACTTCTAGCAAACAGCAAGTAGGGGTAATATTGTTTCCTATATGTATGATCATTTTGCTGTACTTTGGGAACAAGTCGCTTGCAGGGCAAGGCTTCTCACCACCCCCTCTCCCCTTTTTCTCTAGGGATAAGACAATTACCTGGAAACAGATGTCATAGCACAGGAACACAAGCAAACTACTCAAAGCACCACGTGACCAACTGAAGCCCTGTGTTCCACCACTGCACGTTGTTAGTCACAGAAAACAGCACAAACTGTTGAGCAGAATTCTGCAGGAGAGTATTTGCTGCTTATCACATTTTACTGTTCTCCTCAATACAAAATACAGCAAGACATCCTGATGTACCAGCTTCTCAAAAATTTTTAAATGCCAGAAGAAAGACAGGATGGCAGCAGCAACAAACCAAGAACAGGGGAACAATTTGGGGAAGGGTCTTGTCCACCAGGAACTCCCTCATTGTCACTTCACCTCAACCAGTGTGATTTTGGATGGCCTGACCAACAACAGCAGTATTAGGTTATCAGGCAAAAAGGTATTCTGCTTACACAAGAAGAATGAAGACCCATAAATCCATTCAGTTTTATGAAAATACTTCTCTTTCACCTATATATTCATCAAAAAAATACCTTGTACTATTGTGTACAGTCAATCAGTCCATAATCAGCAGGATAATTTTCTGTATCTCAGGTAAATGCACCAAAGATTAAACTTGAAATAAAGTTGGTTTGGTATCTTGATGCACTCTTTACCTAGATTCCTCTCATAAACGTCCCTCCCTCTTTGTACATTTTCCTCCGTTTGCCAAACACATAGCAGTGCTCAAAACAGATGCTCTTCAACTAATTAATAACAGAAACTCAATTACCTATCAGTCATAAAAATGTTAATTAAAATTAGGAATAACTCAGGGTGTGTGCATGTGTGCGTATTTGTTCAGCTGGGCTGGAAGGATGTAATTAATGCCAGTTACTAAAGTACATTAAGTAAGGCTCTCCATATGTTTAGCTTGACCTTTTCGACCAACAACAGACGCCCAGGAAGTCAGAAGTTCAGTGGTCAGCTTCATAGCAGTTTTTAAAGGAGCAGCTGTCAAAATACACTGATCTTGTCATTCTGGGAAAGTTAGCGAGTCTGCCCCACAAGAATGAAGTGTTGGCAAAGGGACTGCAAGTAGGGACACAGTGCAGCATGTGGCTTAAATTTGGAAGTTAGAACTGTAACTTGCCAGCTGGTACAGCAGCCTCTCATGCCTTTGGATAGCTCCCCTATACTCTTGGACTTACAACACGTTAGGGATATGGTCTTATTTCAGGAGAGACTGAAAGTTTCCCCAAAGACCTTCTGTGTATTTAATAAAGGGGAAATTTTACTATAAATTACTATTGATGCAAAAAAAACCCAAATAAATCTGAAGTTGAATGTGGAGTGGGAAAGGAGAGTGAAAAAGACATACTCAAACTTACCGTCATACCGAGTATGCCAGGCAGCCCTATCAACAGGCTCCCGCTCTCTGCTTGCAGATATTGCCAGCACTTCGCTTCTATCAGTGATGGTCTCTTGTGACTGCATAGACTGCTGGCTGTCTTTTGGCAAACAGTAAGGCACCTCAGACAAAAATGACTGTTCTGTAAGAGTCTTTTAGCACTATAACTTCAGGTATGTTTTTGTTCAGTATATTGAGGATTATTACAGATTATTACATTTCTATTTCAGGCAGCAAAATAAATGTTTGTGTGTGTGTGTATATATGTGTGTGTGTGTGTGTGTGTGTGCATGTGTGTATAAAAACAAAAACAAAAACAATTTCCTTTAAAAACAGGAAGCAAAAGTATCAAAAGATTGCTTCACTAATCATGGGGTTGCTCTGCAGAATATTTTATTTTGACACATTACCGTGTCTCATATTTTATGGAATCAGGTTCCAATGTTAACCTAATTTTAACACAAACAAAGAATTCGTGTTGCCTAAATAACACCTTATAATCTTTCCCTGAGCCACAGCATTCCCTAAATGCAGTGCTATTTCATTTACCGTGGAAGGCTATACCACCGTTATCCATATCACACCAAATCAGTCTCCAAAAATCTCTCTGCTGCTACTATCAAAATATAGTTTTATTTTTCAAGAAACACAAACAAGGAAAGGGAAATGAAGTTGCATTCCCTATGGAAGCACCATTCCAGTATAAGTGAGCAAATAAAAAGGTGATTCCAGCATATGGGTAACATATGCTGCAAAAAGCATTCAGTGATAAGGCTGTAGTTTCAGGATCATTTTAAACCTACCTGAGTGGTGACAATTAGGAAAGTCCCACTGACCCACCTCTGCTTTTTCCTCAGCTTTCTTCTGCATCCTCTGCACCTTATACAGTTTATAGGTCAGGTAAAATAACACATTCAGCTGACCAAAACCCAACATTTTTTTCTGTTCTGGTCAAACTTTTTCCTGTACTCCTTGATCTAATTTACTATGCAACCTCTGGAACAAGGAAAGTGATAGAAAGGGCAGAACTACCTTTTTGAATCCTGACCAAACTTAGATATACTTTAAGCAATCGGAAGACTTCAGCCTTACAATATAAATCTTAGAAATGTTGGTGGGTTTTTGCCATCTGAATTAGTTTAAAACTTGTTTGTGTATGTTTACTGACACATGGTACAACATACATTATTGCAGACATATTTCAAAAGATTGTGTGACCGTCTACCTATTTACATCAGTTCAGGTAAATAAAATATAATTTGGCCCATGATGAGTTTAATTGACATTCTTTGTAATTATATGTGAAACTACAGCTAAAAACAGCGGGAAGAAATATAGAGAAATATGCAGCTGAAAGATTTTAGACAGTGCAATATCCATCTGTGTAAATTTTTCTGTAGGGAATCCACAGCAATGCTCTCTCTCTCTGTGAACACTTTAAGTGGAAGCAGAAAAAAATGACAGACACACCACAGATCGTAATCTTCCAATGCATTTACGAACTGAATCTGGAAGAGCTGAGGAGTCTTTTTATTTTTTCAATCTTAGATTCCAGAAGCAGAGCTAAAAGGGATTTTTTCATATTAAAGCAAATTAATCAAACTTTGACATGAAAAAGAGTATTTAATTCTTTTTTTTCCTGCTTGTGAAAGATTCCCTAGGAAAGAAATGGAAAAAGAAAGGTTAAAAAAAAACAAAAACAAAAACAAAAAAACCATAACAATAGAACTTAAGTAGGGAAACATCTTCTTAGACTTAACAGAAAACTGTTTTCCAATGAAAATTTACAACCAACTGTAAAAATAGTGCAAAATAATTCATTAATATAAGACCTAGAAAGAAAGCACTGTTTAGACAAACCTAGAATAAAAGTTCACTTGAACTTCTTTCTGAAAGTACAAGTTAATATAAAGTTTTTAATACCAGTCTAGCTTTGGCAGCAGTCAAATACTTTTCAGTATTTGACACATTTATGTCAAAAGAAAGTAAATTATTTTTGCTCTTGGTTGGTCCGTTCTTGTCAAAATCCAGCTAACTTTCCATTTTTCTTCATTCTTGGAACATCGTTCCTGCAGTTGTCAAGCAAGATAGAGCTGGATAGAAAGAATGAGGTTACTGGAGTACAAAGCACACCTTTAAAAAAAAAAAAAAAAAAGTAACATACACACAGAAATTTAAAATTTTAGATATTCACAAAAAGTTACATAACACTGTTAAAAGTAATACCTTTCAAGAAAAACAATTAGCATTTTTTACTGAAATCTCTACTAAAATAAATCAACGATTAAAAGAATAACATAAACTAAGGATGAATCAAAACCAATGGGAATTTTCTTGACTTGCCAGAACTGGATTTTGTATTGCCTAATAAATCTTCCTGTCTCTTGAGTTGGCCAAGAGAACTACGTCAGGAAAAAAATTGACCCATTTGTTCTTTCTTTTACTCACTTCAAATAGAGCTACCAGCACCTCCATTAAAAAGTTGCCAGAAGATAATACTCTATTAGCACAGCTATAGCCAATTCTGTGAATGGAGACACAATAAGATTTAATCCTAACAACTAACGTGTAACTGGAGTCTCCTGCAGGCAAATTATTGATAAAAACGTGCATTAAATGTGTTATTACTGAATGTGCACTACTACTAAAAATACCTAAAAACTTGCCATATGCAAAGTCAGTTCTTTGGTAGCACAAAAGACAGAATAACGGAAGCTATTTTCATCTTGTGCTAGATGCCCCTTTAGCAGTTTCCACAAGCACTTATTCAGAACACGTTAGCCACTGTAAATACATATAGGAAAAGAGGACTTTACTTCTTCATTACTTTTAGCTAGATTGCTTTCATAAACAGTTGAAAATAATGAGATATAGTTTTCGTTACAAATATGCATTCCACAAACCATAAGCCTTGTGCTTCTGACTGAGGTAAACCAACAAAGTACTTTGGACTGCTTTAAAATTCCCCTGCCCATTGACAGTGTTGCTTTGAAACGTATCTAAGATATGCTCTTTCTTCTCTTGTACAACTTAGAGATAGAAATATCCAGAACTTTGTGATATGAAAAAAAAGTTATAAGAATATGAAGATAATTCTGCAGAGGGCAATTATCAAAAATAATGTTGGCACATGCTAAACAAATTTTAAGTAATATGTATGACTCATGTTTATGCCAAATACTTCCTTTAACTTCCCATATACTTTGATCACAGCATTATTATCTGATATAATCCATCATGGAACAGCGACCTTACTCTAAAAATACAATACTAAAAGGAAAGCAAGAAGTTACTACATTCAGCAACTCAGAGCTGTGAAGTGGCCAGTTTCCATAAGATTATAATACTACATAGCAAGGTATTTTTCTTGGTTTTTTGCAGGAAATAGCAGGGGTGGAATCCTATATTTTAGACACATAGCAATACTCTATCTATGGAATAACAAAGTAAGAAGCAAAAGAGAACTTCAGAAGAAGTGGATGGATATTTGGAAGAAAGTATTCTGCTATCATCTAGTTGACAGCAGGCTCAATATGAGTCAGCAGTGTGCCCTGGCAGCCAAGAGGGCAAACCACATTCTGGGGTGCATCAAACACAGTACAACCAGCTGGTCAAAAGAGGGGATTAGCCCACTGTATTCAGCATTGGTGCCGCCTCATCTTGAGTACTGTGTGCAGTTCTGGACCCCACAATTTAAGAAGGATGTGAAGGTCCCTGAATGCATCCAGAGGAGGGCAACAAAGCTGGTGAAAGGGCTGGAAGACATGTCCTCTGAAGAGTGGCTAAGGACTTTGGGTTTGTCTAGTTTGGAGAAAAGGAGGCTGAGGGGTGACCTCATTGCTCTCTGCAGCTTCCTGAGGACCTGTGGGAATGGTTCAAAGCTTCATCAGAGGAGGTTCAGACTTGACATTAGAAAACATTTCTTCACCGAGGGGGTGGTCAAACATTGGAACAGGCTTCCTGGAGAGGTGGTCAATGCCTCAAGCCTGGCAGTCTTGAAGGAGTTTTTGGACAATGCCCTTAACAACATGCTTTAACTTTTTGTCAGCCCTGAATTGGTCAGGCAGTTGGACTAGATGATCATTTTAAGTCCCTTCCAACTGAACTATTCTTTTCTATTCTAAAATCTAGCAGCACTGATTAATAAGAGTCTGAATAAAGGATGACATATGAATAAGCTTTTGCAGTTCAGCAACAGAAACTGTATACTATCTTAGTATGGAATCTGTATGAGTGGCTGGCAGGTAAGCTCCACCAGCTATGTTTAAAAACTATGATGCCTCATTGTGGAAACACAAATATGCTTTGTCAAGTCTGTGGACGACACGAAACTTGAGGAGCAGTCGACACTGGAGGTCATGGTCGTTATTCAGAGGGACACTGATAAGCTGGAAGTACAGGCCCATAAAGACCTCATAAAGTTCAACAAAGCCCTGCAGCTGGGGTGGAATAACCGCAAGCAACAGTACGATGTGGGTGGTGACTACGCAGCAGCTCTGAGGAGGAAGGAAAGGAAAAAAAAAAAAAAAAAAAGAGAGAGAGACTAAAGAAAAGTGAGGGTCTAAGGAGACAACACCACACCTTCAGCCTTTTGGCAAGGAAGGTTAACTGCATACTAGGCTACACTAGTAAGGAACATAGCCAGCTGGTCAAAGGAAACTGCTATTTTCCTCCTCATCGCACTTCTGAGGCCACATCTGGAGTAGTCTTGCAGATGCTGAGGCGGCTGGTGCATACGACTATATGATGAGATTAGGGAGCTGGGTTTCCTACCCTCAAGGAGAGAAGATTGAGTGGGGAAACAGTTGTGGCCTTCAGCTACCTAACTGGTTGTTAGAGAGTTAGCTTCTTATAATTCATGATCAGATACACACAACTATAGGACAAGATGTGATGAATACGCATTACAACAAGGAATATTTCAACTAGGTATAAGGTAAACAAATTTTAGAGTATAATAGAATATATCAGTTGGAAGAGACCTACAACAATCATCTAGTCCAACTGCCTGACCAATTTAAGGCTGAGCAAAAGGTAAAGCATGTTATTAAGGGCATTTTCACGGTGTGTGGTTACGTAATAGAACAACTTTCCCAGAAAGGTTATGGAAACATCATCCTTGGAGATTTTCTGAAGAAGGGGTTGGGGAGAAGTCATCCATTTTTTAAAGGATTGATCAATTTTAAAGTTGCCCTGATTTGAAGTGGAAGTTTAACTAGACCTTCAGAGACCCCTTCCAATCTAAGTTATTCTATGACTCTGTAAAACACAAGACATGCATTTCCTAATTCTTCAAATAAAAGATAATTCTGTATGTTCTATTGTCCACAGTTTTGTCCAGGCTACCACCAGGTTGTTTTTAAATAACTGACTTGCTTCTGTAGATCATTCCACACACTAATAAAATCTACAGTTAGGAACCTCTTCTTAATGGTCAGCCTAAACACAACTTTAACATCCTCTATAAAATCCAGGCAAAATAAAAGATACTAATATTTCAATATTTTTAGAAATGTATTGATCCCTGAACTATCATTTAACAAATCTAATGCCTTTAATACTTTCTTCAGGCAAGAAAACCTTTGTCATCTAAAGATATATTCCTTTTCTATGCCCATGTGTTACAATTGTGTCAGTGATGAAACTTAAGGTTTCCTCATGACAAGAAAGACACCATTGGCGTCATTTCTTACATAATGCTGCTTTCTCATTCAATACTATTACATTTTAGCTAAAATTGTTGGGAGTACTACTGTCCATTAAAGGGTTTGAGTTTTTTCCCTTTTTTTTTTTTTAATCTGTGTGTTGTATTATGAATTATTATGCCACAGGTGTAATAGACTACATTTTTCCATGTTGAATCTCATTGGTTTCCTGCCCATACTTCAGATCTCTCAAGACTCCCATTAGTTCTGTTCCCACGACCATTTATCTCAGCATTCTCTGCTTACTATAAATGGCAAATTTAATTACTTATTTCATGCCGTCTTCTAAATCATTAGCAAGGATTTTTTTCTTTTTTTTTTTTTTTTAATTTAGAAACA
Source organism: Pygoscelis adeliae (assembly GCF_000699105.1). Lineage (NCBI taxonomy): Eukaryota > Metazoa > Chordata > Aves > Sphenisciformes > Spheniscidae > Pygoscelis > Pygoscelis adeliae. Next base: position 2,567,002 of record NW_008824044.1, read on the forward strand.
ACCCCTCCTGTGGAAGAAACTACTTTGCTTTTTAAAAATATTGCCAACGTTATTTTTAAGTGACCTTGTAGTACCTGGCCTTTTTTAGCAGCCCGGAACCTGGTGGCATCATACACAGAGTTGGATTCAAGCCCTTTCCCCAGAACTTTGCATTTAATTCTATCATACTAGACTGAAATAGTACATGCTTAACCTGGGATCTTCTTCAAAAGCCCAAATATCCCCACAGTAGGATTCCACTCTAGAGACCTTTTGCCTGAAAGACATACCTTGTTTCAGAGTTTCTCACAGGTATTTTAAATCAGAATCCCTTCACTTTGAGTCAGAACAGCTTTCAATAACCGCCTCACACCTGGCTGGCCAGAAGCTCCCAGCCCTCCCCCGCTACTCACACTCCATATAGCTGATCTATTTCCGAACCTTTAAAAAAAAAATCACTGGATCCCCAGTCAGGCTGGATCTCTTTCCCCTAAAGGGGTCAGCAATTTCATAACAAACATGAAACCATCTTAAACAGGCTAAAGGAAACAGAAACTTAAGAGTTCAGACTTGTATCATTTTATTTGGCATGCCAAATTATTATATATTCGTTATCCTAGATTAAATGCAACAAGATATAATACAAAATGACTGAAGCACTCTACAGTAAACTGCAACACAACATGACATGATGGTGAGAATCATTTCTTCGCAAAAATACGTTTGGAGAGATATAAACAGTCTCCTAGCTGCAAAGGTTTCAAGTTTGTTACCTACTGCTGTTTTCTGAGCACAATAAATAGCTTGTTGTGCACAGGATTGAGATATAATTCCACTTTCCATGGAAAAATGCAGGCATTCTTATCCTTCTAGCATATATCTGGCCTCCACACATTGCTGTTTTCAATATCCACTAAATCCTAAGAGGTCTGAGCTAAGAGCATGATAGGTAAACAAACAGATACAATTCTTTCCCAAAGGGACAATCAAGGAAATGACTGCAAAGTATCTTCAGTTCCAGTGACTTGCTGTATGCTAACAATCCTTTAATTCCCTCTCACACCTCCTTGCTTTCAATACCACATTAAGATCTTTCATTTGGTTCAGTTAAAGAAATTCAGCAGAGGCGATCTATTGAAGTGGAACAGAGAAGGACTAGCTAGAGGAAAAGCAAGAATCTCCTTTGCTTTTCTTTATAAAGAAAATGAACTATTCTCAAAACAAAAAATCCATTAAAAATGCAGGGTAGAAAAGTGTAATTATTCATTAAGATCTTCACCACATGTTCAAGACCTTCACTGAATATTGAATTCTATAACTGAAAGTAATGCAAGAAGTATCCAGTGGTGACAATATAACTTCAAAACAAATAGGAGATAAGCAAATGAAATCCTTCTAAACATTATCAGAAGCCGCAATGTTGAATTGATTTAATTAGTCTGATGGAGTATCAGAAGTAGAGGAAGGAACAATACCAAAAAAACTGTCTGCTTTATAACAGCTCTTTCATGCTTTCTAATCAGGAACTAATCCCTAGCTACAAATCACAGACTACCACATCAGGGCTCAAGAACAGCACACAAAGTACCTAAAATGAAGCCTAACCAGAGTTTGCCTGTATAAATCTGAGAAAATTACGCTCCTTCTTGTCCCATGTGTCTAAGAGATCTTCCGAAGCTGCTTTCTTTCCTGATAAAGGGTCACTCGGAAAGCCACTAGTGTCTCTTCCTGGAAGTGCTGCCACCTTGCCAGCGTTTGCTCCCCAGCCACTGCCATGAGGAATTCACAAACTGTGTGACAGCACTGCACAATTCCCTATCTGCACACACACTGAGAGTGGGCTCAACAGCTCTGTGTTTGGCAGCATCAACCACTTTTATCCGCAAGACCAAAAAGGAGGGGAGTCGTCTTCCCAAATGCCCAGAAATCTAAGCAATTGCTCAGAGTGCAGCTTCTGTGGCAATCTCAGCTTTGAAAGAAAAGTTTAAGTCACATCTTTCATTTGCAGGATGAAGCCATAACAATTAGGCTTTATTCTAGAGCATTTGCTTTCTCACAGATTTTTTTGCATCTATAATGAAAATCCAGCTCTTTTTTTGGCATAGTCAAAGGAATTGGGAAGATAACTAATTTGGATGAAAACTAACAAAACCTTCTTGTCCTTTCTCAAAAAAAAAAAAAAAACCCAATAACTAAATATTTCAAGGGAAAGCAGGAAAACTCATAACAAAAACAGTCTGTTTATTAAAATAATTTCGTTCTAGTCTACTAAGCTTCAGCTACATATGTAATAAAAATCAGCACTGTTACAAAAGTCACCAGCACAACGTAAATAATAGCACTGCTAGCTGCAAAGGCCAGTGTGGACTATGCTTAAGGTCTTTTGGTGACTCAATAAAAAACCCACCTTCTAAATATAATAATTTTTTCATCAACTAGCTAGCCTTATAGCACTAATTCAAACATTACAAATCATGAAAGTTAAAAGCAGTGGTATAAGAATCATAGAATCATAGAATAGTTTGGGTTGCAAGGGACCTTTAAAGGTCACCTAGTCCAGCCCACCTGCTGTGGGCAGGGACATCTTCAACTAGATCAGGTTGCTCAGAGCCCCGTCCAACCTGACCTTGAAGGTTTCCAGGGATGGGGCATCCACCACCTCTCTGGGCAACCTGTGCCAGTGCTTCACCACCCTCAGTGTAAAAAATTTCTTCCTTATATCTAGTCATAAGAGCATACTACTGATTTGGGGCTTCAGTTTGTTTTTCTTTCTCTTTTCAAAACTAAAGGCCACTTGCAGTATTCACATTCAGCATTTGTACAGTGGAGAGAGAAGGCACATATAAGGGATGCCCTAAGCTGGGATTTTCCTTTGAGCCACTTGCTAGGGTGGCCTTGTTGAGTACATGCAACTGAAGCTTGATGCACTTCATAATTTGTAAAACAAACTCTTAAATCACAATCATATCTCAGATGTTACATTGAAAGTCCATTTCATACAGCTCTATAAGACATTTATATATAAACTGCCAGGATTCAACCAACAGTGAAATGAATTATTCCTGCACTCAGCACAAGAGAAAAAAAAAATTATACCCATTGACATTCATTCCCACAGCTCCATAAATCACAGCATTTTTGAATATTCATCTTTTTTCTAAAGTTAATCCTGTTATCAAGCAACATTTTTTTGTTGGCTAGGTTGCTAGTGCAAAATATTGCAGGAAAACCCAGGGAATTATTTTTAATGTAAAGCACAAATTAAAACAAAGCTGGGGCAAGGGAGAGGAGACAGTCCAAAAAAAAAAAGTTCTGTGGATTTTGCTGACATCCTCTCAGGGAGTATAGTGTTGCTAGGCTCAGAGAAAACTATTTCTGATTATTTCAGAAAAGTATTTTGCCATGCAGTAGTTTGAGTTTACCCACTATACAGTATATGAGAAGGATCCTTCCCTCTAGCACTCATCCTATTTTTAGAGTATTACTAATTTTTACCCTTGCATGATCCATGCATCTTAACAGGGCCCCCTAAGGAATTAGAAAGATAATGGAAATAAGCAGACAGCTCCTAATAAGAATACACCAGGAGATGTGGGAGTAGGAACCCTGAGAAAATGGGTCATGATGTGTAGGAAACCTACCATTTTTCTCTCAGTCTCTTCTTTTGCAGAAACCCACCTGTGACAGGCCACCTCCTCCTCCTCTCCTACACCTGCCAGATGGGAAGGATGCAAAGAACACAATGCTGCTCTTAGTGTCATTAATGCCACCGCTTCATCAGATGCAGATCCATGTGTTCACATTACTCAGTTTACCTGCTGCAACACAGCATCAGGAAGAACCAATAGCTTTGGATCCTTGTAAACCATTTCCAGGCAGTGAAATGAAAATACTAAATTAAGGAAGCTCAAAGGGAAAAGTGCCTTAGTAAATAACTTTGTTGGAAAAATGCCTTCTAAAGCTTGTACATGGCCTCCTACACTCTTCATAGCATTTTTCCTAATCTACAATTTCACTCTAGGTTATTTAAAAAGATATTCTCACATAGGTTTCACTTTAAAGGGCAAGCACACATTAAAAAAATTGTGCAAGTTTTTCTTTTTTTAAAAAATAGAACAGTGCTCAATATCTTCTTCGTTCTTTTTTTATTGTTATTATTTTCCTTTACAGATCTTGCTATAAAATGAATGTAGAAATGGAGCTCACTGTTTTTCTCTGCATTTTTTTCTTGGCAGGATACAGTTTGTAATGTATTCCAAAGATAAGCCAATTTAAGAAGATAAACCAGGAGAAAAAAATAACTGTGCAAGAAAACATGAATAGTTTTCTGCTGGTGTAACTCCCTGAACTGACTTACGGGATCAGACAAGAATCTGTATTTGCGCCATGGCTGTAGTAGGAGGGCAGTAAGGTAAGACCACCTCCTTCATAAGTCACAAAGAGTCTCATTGGCTTGACTGTGTCACAAAACCACAACCTCCAGATACGTCTACTCTAAGTAGGGTATGGAAGCTGAGAAGGAAGCACATGAGCCATTCCCCCACACAAATAAAAGTGCAGAGAAGATGGGGACTGGCGTCCAGTAAGACTTGCCCTGATCAAGCTGTGGTCAGACCCGAGAACTCAAAAGTATTTCTAGGTTCACCAGCCTAGAAGTAATAATAGCAAAAGTAACACTTTATCCTCTGTGCGTCTCACAACAAATCTCAGCTTTATATCAGGAACCTATCCAGCCTGTAGAATTTGCAATAGCTTAATTAAAAAAAAAAAAAAAACCTAGTCTTTAAAATGTAATAAATTGTAGAAATAACAATTCTTCTATTCTTCATATAGACTTTTCATCTGTAAATACTGACTATCTTTAGAAGGTAATTTACACATCAATACATAATGCCCTAATAAATTGAAAAAAAATATGGCAGAGACTGGACAAGTGACTTTCTGAGGACCCCTCAGCAAATCTCTCCATGGCTTAGATAAGTTTCAAGTGCACATTTACCAATCCCAGTCCAGAGTTTTATCAGGAAAACACACTTGCTTAGTGAGAGTTAGAAAATTAAGATTGACATCAAGTAACATGCTCCTTAGGCCTAAATCACAACAGTATTAGTGAAGGCTGAATTATTTCATATTTTCCAGTTTCTTCTCTGGCATTACCTATTCTCTTTGTATTTGACTTCTCCTGTCCAGATAATCAGCAGATTTTCTACACTAACCCCTACAAGAAGAAGCTTTCTTACTGCTCCTGTAGCTTTAGTATTACTGTACAATGGCCATCAGTAAAAGAATTACTTCTCTCTCTCTGATGATGCAGGGTGCTAACATGAGGCAAAAGTATATGATTACCATTACAACAGGCTCTGTCTAATTGCATACAGAGAGAGGGGAGCAGGGAGAGAGAAGGAGAGGGAGAATGGGACATAGATCTTCAGGAGCTTATTGACTTGGTTTCACAAATGCTGGTAATTACAACTACGACCACTGAAATTCTCCAAGGAACTGGACAGAACTTGTACATTATTTTTCTTCTTACAAAGCAATGCTTTTTGCACCCCTCAACGCTATCACCCAAGTAAGTCTTCTTGATGAAATAAAATTATACTCTTCCTTTGCCTCCAGTGAAAGAAAACAGAAAATAAGTGGTACTTGTCCCCATTACAGTAAGTGCACAGACATTACTTTACTACTCATAGTAGAACTGTACTGTCTTCTACCTGTCTTTTTGTTCTAACACAAAGTCTTCTGTAGCTTTTCAAGAGTAATTTTAATTTAAAAAACTGAAGGTATAACTACCTCATAAAGCATTTTTCTCCAGTACCTTCAATTTAACAACTGGCATCCCCTGGCTATGAAAAATATTCAAGCAAACACTGAATGTTTTCTTTACCACTCTCAGAGAAGTAAAAGAAAAACAAAAGATAAATTTAAGAAATAATTCTTAACAGTTAACAGCATTTAGGATACTCATCTCTCTCATTTTTCTTTACCACAAAAACATTTACTACACAAAAGCTTAACCTGACTGAAACTTACTTTCCCTGCTTTTGCAATGAAAATCCAGAATGTGCAAACAGAAACTTACTTATTGCAAAAAAATATATTTTTTGCCAATTTTTTGAAATACAAAGATTTAATCACATCATCTATTACAGGTCTTCCTAAAGTGTCACTCACCAGTGACTGTTATGATCTCTGAACGTCGAATTAATAGCCTGTATACGAGATGGCTTTCTTGCTTGACAAGGCCATGCTTCTCACCTGTCATTCAGAGGAACCCACTGTAAAGAGACTTTCCAGTTTAATTGGATTAACCTGTAAAAATATCGCTCAGCACATCCTTTTTAACCTTCCTGTTTCACCAGCAAATTCAAAACTAAGTAGATTCTTTTTAGAGAGGAAACCTCTCACAAAGATCTATAGGCTAAGAAAACGAGTGACCCAGTGGCCCAATATAAGGAATCAGTAACAATGTAGACATTGCCACTGAAAGACTGGATTAACTGAATTATTTTTCCCCATATTTACCAAATACAGAGATTGATATATCCCACAGATGCATATTCCTAGGGAAAATGTGAAATGTCAAGGTTTTACCACTTCACCAGAGCAGATAATTAAGTAATTAGAACAATTAAACATTGACAGAACACCAGCGACCCCCAGGTGAATTACAGCCCTGAATTATGAAAACATTAGCAGAGGAAGAGGAAAGACTTTGGCACATATGTAGGACAGATTAAATGCAGTTGTAGGATTGGTTTTACAATTTATGCGCTTATCTTCCAGATGTGCTCAGCAGTCCACAACTTTTATTGTCAAACTGCTTATTTAGATGCCTGGGGGGAACTCATCTAGGTACATTTTCTCTCTGAAAAGCCAGTGAATTGGAAAGCAGGGAGTATATAGTCATCCATACTCTCACCCTTTTACACCACGTGAAAGGGCTGAAATAGTGTAAGAGTGCCCTAAAAGACCTGTGTTCGTCTGAGTAAAATATTTTCCTCTGCTCAGGCACCTGGGAAAGCTGATGTTCAAGGGGCCCTTTGCAAGAAATGTACAAAGGACATCAGTGGCTAAATTATGCCAGAGGCTTTTAACCTCTGTCACATCCGATATTGAGGACTGTCTGCACTTCAGTAACTGCTCTGACTGTGTTCATGCAGAAATACCCTATTTGCTAAATGAGGAATATGAGCAGAATAGTCATCACAGCATGGAGTTCAGGATAAGCTTCCTCTCTTACTACTAGGGCAGGCTTGCTTTACTTAGGTTTTTTTTTGGGGGGGGGGGTGGGTTTACAACACATTGGACCGCCTGCTGTGGTGAACCAGCTCCAGGTAGAACAAGCTGGCCCTGGGGAATGGATGTGTTGTCTGGATGGACAGCAGCACAGGCACAGCCTCAGAGTACAGCAGAGATGGGTAACACAGGTAATTCCCAGCAACTGTCGGTTGTGAAGACTGCAGCTAGCAGATTTGTTGCAAGTGAGAGTGTGTGAACATGTTACAGGGTGCAATGCTTCCTAAGTGGAAAGTTGTTTTAAAAATGAAGAGAGAGCAGGGAAAATGTTATGAGAGAGATCTATGGATACTCACCAAAAAGTCAATACAAAAAAGTCACATACAGGAGATTTCACACTTGTTTCTCAAAAGCACATTTCATATTCTTCTGTTCTGAAATTGTTAATAACACTTCATTTCATTTCCTTTATAAAATGGGAAGAAAGACCCTTGAGAAAAGAATATTAAAGACTATTAACTATTTGTTTCTAAAATTAATTAAACCATTTTCATAATAAAAATATAGTAAGAAGACAATTTGTCAAATAACTGAGATATGAAATGTGCTATTTAAAACCTAATTATAATATCTGACATAAAATTATATAAAATCCGTATTTTAAAGTGGGGATTTACTTAAATCTGAATTTTTAGAATTTTACAGCTTCAAGCCAAAGTATATATTGATATGATTTAACATAAATTACTTAATTAAAAAAAAATCTAAATTAGCTGATGACACAAAATGGAGAGAAAGTATCAAAGATTATAGGGTAAGGAACAAACCTCTCAGAATGGTTTCTGTAGATTAACCATGTGGGTGGATAAGTAGCTCTCAGAGTTCAGAGTAGAGAACAGAGTACTGTTGATATAACGAACAGAAGTAGGTGGATGGTTCCAGTTCGAATCAGAACATCTCCCACTTCGTCAAGGCTGCTGAAAATGACTCATTCTATGCTACATCATTTTACATGCAATGGCCATTCAGTAGGTTTTCCTTCCTACTTGTCAAAGCCATGCATATATTCAGAGGAGGTGGCCAAGAAAATGCTCTTCTGATTACACTCCAACATCCTTTGCTTTCATTAAAAAAAAAAAAAAAAACAAGAAAAAAACCAAAAACTAAAAAAGCACCAAAAAACCCATAAGTTTGGAAAGAAGGAAGGATTTGGAAGCTTAAGTCAAAATGAAAGTCATAAACATAGAGGGGAAAATACAAAACTAAAATATGAAATGTACAATAGGGAAAAATAGACTTAGAGGGAATGTGGAAAAAAATTCAAAGAAGAAAAATTCTGAAAAGCAGTATTATAGAGAACACTTACCTTGTGTTTATATATCAGGCCTTAATTAATATCTAGGTTATATAGCTGCATTAATACCCTAGCAAAAGTTCCTCCTGAAGTTCCCACTGCAGAAGAGACCAGCATCCATTCTTCAGGAATAGCTAGAAGAAATAAAAAAAAAAAAACAACCCTCCACCGCTATCCCCCAGAATCTATGCAGCTCCTGAAAAGACAAGTTTTCTCACTGTAAAACAGCACCAAATCAATTAATGCCATTATTTGGTTTAGTAAAGAGCCTAGAAACAGGAGTCTTCAAATAGTCATACTACTACTTTACTAACAATAACATTAATGCTCCAACAGAGATCATTAGTTTAAAAAGAAGTAGTAAATAGATGGAAAGCAAAAGCTGGTAATTCATAGCTCTATGAAAGAAACCTTTCTGAACTTGAAATGACCACTGACAGTACTGAAGTATAGCCCAGTTACAACTGAACTGTCCATATTTTACCTCTCATTATTCTTAAACACATACCAAAATCCATTTTCACTGAACAAGGAACCCAAACACGTTTAATTCCGAACACATGCTCTGCTAAAGGCAGCAGAACTAAAGCCCATATCCTACATAGTAAAGGAGGTTAACTAGAATTAAGTGCTTTTTTAGATCATTTTCTTCCAGCGTGCATATCTGTTGAACGACTTATGAATATGAGAGTTTGATTACTACTTTTCAGATCCACCCTGTACTGCTAACAAAGTTATCTTGAGTTTGATGCATAATGCTAGTGGTGCTTTCTTTTGGAATAATTGCAAAAATTAATTTTCAGAAAAGTTTCTTATCCATTAATATTTTGCTGGCTTACAAACTAACCTGAAAGAACAGAATACATGCACTTTTTAATTGGAGCTGAGAACCAAAAATATGCCTGATGGCTATAGAGAATGTCCAGTGATAGTGGGAAATTAAATGGAAACCTAGGGATTTAATCCAGTCTATTTGGCAGACATTGCATAGCATGATGCATTGCATATGGGGACTAGGTGAATGAACAGGAGCACTCTGAACTTCTGGCCATTTAATGAGTCACACAAAAATCTGACTCATAATTCATAGGTAAGTCTTTACACACTACGACAATCAAAGAATCAGTACCAAGAATTGGCACTTGAATTTGGGGGAGGGGAGGAGAACGTAAGGGAGGAGACATAGAAACAGAAAGACATAGAAAGAGAGAGACACAGAGAAGAAATTAGGGTCATAAATAGAGCAATAAAGTTCAACTACAAATGTGATCGCCAACACTGAAAGTTATAAAGAAGAGATTAATTTACCAGTTCAAAATTTAAGCAGATACTGTTCCCTGTATTTGCAGCTTTGAGAAAACTGGAGTATCTAAAGATTAGCAGCAATCACTACAGTCTTCTAACAGAGAGCAAGCCTTCTATTCATCATAGCAAGAAAGTCATGTCGTTACTTCTTGGAATAAAATTTAGTGGTAGTACATCGAGTCCTTTGCAATAAAAAAAAACACTAGCAATGTGATAAATGTGCGGTAATACGCATTTCCTCTGTCACAATCCTACTAAACTAAATAGCAGAAAAACAACACATGCACCATTTTAATGGCCAGACAGACCAAAAGAACATTTGCAGTTTTGCTTTCATCCTCTTTACCCGATACTGTTAATGCATGCGAGCTAGTCCTTAGTGTTTTATAAATCAAAATGTATCCTCTCTTTCTGTGCATGCATATGATTGCAGTGTATGTCTAATTTTGTCATTTGTGGACCCCTCACACCTACTGCAGCCAATAATATTCAAATCATCAGGCCAATTTTATAGATGAATCTAAATTTAGTTACAAAATACAAGATAAAAAAATTCACACTCAATCTAAAGCACGTGGCTTCTACATCACTTCTTTATTCCTCCTTTTTTTTCCCAACTCTTTCAATTTACAGGCTCCAATTCTACAAACATTTTACACAAATCAAATTAACTGATTTGAGTTTAGTTATTTATCTAACAGGAATCTTTACAGAAATCTCTCCTTTAATGATTGATCTGAGCATCCTGAAAGTGCATGTAAATCTTCCTAGCAAGGGTTCTGTACATTTGACTTGCAATTTTTTCAGACTACCATTCATATCTTCTCAATTTTCTGAAAAATGTACTCTGTGGGTTACTTAGTAACAAATAGATAGAAATATAAGGCCAACGAAGCAATATTTGGTCACTTAAGCAACTTTTGGGTCAACAGAACCTGGTTCTTATGTGTGACTTCAACTACCCAGCTCCAACTACCCCTTCTTTGTTGGAAGAACAATACAGCAGCTCACATGTCATCCATCAAGTTCCTGGAGTGTGTAGAGGACTGCTTCCTCATACAAATGTTAGATATGCCAACCAGGAATGAGGCACTGCTGGACTTGCTACCCACAAACCAAGAAAACCTGTTTTGCAATATCTCAGTTAGTGGTAGCCTTGGCTGCAGTGATCACAATATTGTGGAGTTTGGGATCCTGCTGAGCACGCTGAAGGTTAGTTCTAAGACAAAGGTTTTAGATTTTAGAAAAGCAAACTCCAGCTTTCTCAGAGCTCAGTTGGGAGGGATTCCGTGGGAAGCTTCCATGGAGGATGAAGGAGCTAGCGAGTGCTGGGAGTTTTTCAAGAATGCTCTCCTGGAAGCACAAAAACAGTTCATCCCCCTTAAAGTAGGCAGAGCGAGAGACCCCCCCTTGGCTTAATTGCGAGCTTCTGAGTCTGCTCAAAACCAGAAGAGAAGCCTACCAGAGATGGAAAAGCAGATGAATACCTGTCGAGAACTACAAGGGCATTGCCAGGGCATGCAGAGATGCAGTTAGAAAAGCAAAAGCTCAGCTTGAATTGAAATTGGCCAGAGATGTCAAAAACTACAAGAAAGGTTCTTCAGGTACATAAACAACAAGCAGAAACAGAAGGAAAATATTGTCCCACTGTTGAACAGAAGAGGTGAATTAGTCACCAACAACACTGAAAAGGCAGAGGTTCCCAACACTTTCTTCACCTCTGTCTTTACCAGCACTGTTGGGCCCCAGGCCTTGGGAACAAAAATCCAGGCTGATGCAAACACAGACCCATCGTCAGTGAAGGAAGAGTTGGTATGTGAACTATTACAGAAGCTTGACCCCTACAAATCAATGGGCCCTGATGTCATCCACCCGAGGGTTTTAAGAGAGCTGACTGACATCATTGCGAGGCCACTCTCCACAATCTTTGAGAAGTTGTGGAGATCAGGGGATGTCCCAGAAGACTGGTAGAAGGCTAATGTCATCCCCATCTACAAGAAGGGCTTCAAGGAGGATCTAGAAAATTATAGGCCCATCAGACTTACTTCAGTCCCTGGGAAAGTTATGGAACAAATCCTCCTGGGGTCTACCACAAGTCAAATGAAGCATATGATTGGGAAAAGCCAGCACGGATTCACCAAGGGCAAATCATGCTTGAAAAACCTAATCACCTTCTACAACAAAGTAACTTGCTTGGTTGATGTGGGGCAAATGGTAGACATTGTCTACCTGGATTTCTGCAAGTCTTTTGATATGGTTTCCCATAGCCTCCCCCTAGAGAAACTGATGCGTTACAGTCTCAAGTGATCTGTGCAGTGGGTGGGGAACTGGCTGACAGGCTGCACCCAGAGGGTGGTGGTAAACAGCTCCTTTTCAAACTTGCAACCTGTCACAAGTGGGGTCCCCCAGGGATCGATATTGGGCCCAACGCTGTTTAATATCTTCATAAGTGATCTGGATGATGAGATCAAGTGTACCCTGATGAAGTTTGCTGATCATACCAAACTGAGCAGGGAAGTGGACACTTTGGAAGGGAGAGCCACCCTGCAGGAAGACCTGGATAGGCTGGAAGAGTGGGCTAACAAGAACTTCATGAAGTTCAACAATAACAAGTGTAAGGTCTTGCACCTGGGAAAATATAATCCAGGAGTGCAGCACAGGCTGGGATCTACCCAGCTGGGGAACAGCTCTGTGGAAAGGGACCTGGGGGTCCTGATGGACAACAAGGTCAATATGAGTGAACAGTGTGCTGCTGCAGCAAAGAAAGCCAACAGGATGCTGGGTTGCATCAACAAGGGCATCACCAGCAGAGATAAAGAAGTCATTATCCCACTCTACTCAGCGCTAGTCAGGCCACACCTGGAATACTGTGTTGAATTTTGGTCCCCCCTATGCAAAAAAGATGTGGACAGGCTGGAGAGCGTCCAGAGAAGGGCCACAAAGATGATCAAAGGACC
>NW_008824044.1:2579873-2610160 GCF_000699105.1 Pygoscelis adeliae
AGGGAGACCTTATCACCATGTTCCAGTATTTAAAGGGTGGCTACAAGAAGATGGAGACTCCCATTTTACAAGGAGTCACATGGAAAAGACAAGGGGTAATGGGTACAAGTTACTCCTGGGGAGATTCTGATTGGACACAAAAGGAAAATTTTTCACAATGGGAACAATCAGCCATTGGAATAATGTCCCCAGGGAAGTGGTGGATTCCCCAACACTGGAAGTTTTTAAGATTTGGCTGGACAGGGTACTGGGCCATCTTGTCAAGACCATGCTTTTGCCAAGAAAGGTTGGGCCAGGTGATCCTTGAGGTCCCTTCCAACCCAGTATTCTATGATATGAAATTCCATCACTAGCCTGAAAAGAAAGCTGACCATTTTTATGACCATATGAAATACGACCACTTTTTTTTTTTTTTTTAATTACACTCTCCAGGTGAAAGGACACTTTCTCCCACAAAGCTAAATAATTTTTGCATTTTTGAGCCTTCAGCAGGGCAGATTCAAACCTCTGGAATTAAATCTGAAAAGAACTAAGAACTATTGCAAACTTCACTGTATTTTATGTGCAAAGTGCCTTCTTTGATGTGTCTTCCCTGACAGACATGGCAAGTTATCTGTTTTCTAAAGGACTTGTATCAAAATGAAGCCTACTACAAATAAAACTCTCCTTCCAAGGAGAAGATAAGAAAAGAGTAAACCACATATGACAGATAGAAGTTGCATTAGTACTATACTACTGGAAGGCTTTTGCATACTCCAGAAGAACATATAAGCGGGAGTGGGAAGCAGGTAACAACCTTGTGGGGGTACATTTGGTGTATACATATATACACACAATAAATAAATAAATAAGACCCAAATGTCCTCTCCAGTCATCAGGTATCCTTTTAGTCAATGTTGACTCTGATGACTTTTAGGTGGTGATAATCTCAACAGAAAGTTTTATAGTAGCAAATGCATACATATATACAGTGCATGTGAACTATTTTAAGTTAAAAGGACAGAGGGTGAGCACTGTGTAAACCTCCATTAGAGTGATGTTGTTCACCTCCTGTGGAAAGAATCTAAGTCATTTCTAGTGCTAACATAAACTGTGAAGAAAAAAAACCAGAGGCTCATCTTTATTTAGACAGAATATTATTATAAAGGCAGGGGGGAATCAATAAAACCTAATTTAAAAGAGAAAGAGATTATGTCAAATTAGCATACTACTGAAAAAGACATTATTTCCCAGGTTCTCCATTAATGGAGAAAACCATTTACAGCATTAAGTTCTGCTCTATGAAAGCAGGTTTATTACTAACACTAGATAAAAAAAGTAGACATTAAAAAAGACTATTACTAAACATGCACCCCAGAGAATATTAGAGAATATTAAGGAGAACGTAAAATTATTTTACCAGAAATGGTTGTATTAAGTTCAGATTTTTACACTCTTCCTTAAGGAAAGGCAAAACAAAACAAAACAACCACAAAACCAAAACTCTAAAAGGCTTGCAGAGAGGGTTGTCTTTGTTTTTCCTTATTTAAGCACTTAATTAATTTCTCCTCTCTCTGCAGCTAAGTCTCTAATGTAAAACCGATAAGCAGCTCTTACCTTGAGGACAGTGGAGATCCATTCCCACCAAAACTAAATGATCCTTGGTAAAATCTTTGAATTTTTTTTCCCCTCTCACATTAGGCAAGGTTGGCATATGTGTTAGCAAGCCTGGCAGCCCAAGACACAAGTACGAGAAGCATACTATGCCTGCACAGTGGCCCTCAAAAGGGAGTTCTTTGGCTGTCCCCAAGTTCACAGAGATAAGCATGTGACAGCTCAGGATGAGCACAAGTAGGGGAACTTCAGACAAAGTGAAAAGGTCCTTCACAAGGTAACAGCCAACTTTTCTGCTTCCAGTGGGTACCAAATAAATATTTCCATCTTGTTCATATTAATTTGATGATGAATAACCTATACTGTTCTTATCCTATATGATGTTGTCCTCTTAAAACTCTATTGCACATGACTACTACAAAATTTTCTGTTGAGATCCCCACCAGCTAAAAAGCATTACAGACACCACTGTTAAAAGGATCCTTCATGACTAGGGAGGATATAGGGCTATAGGGACTTAACAAAAGATCTCCGCTTCATTTCCCATCATTAGTTAGTCAAATTGCAGTTAACAGAGGAAAAGTAATTTCTTAGACGCAACTGCTTGTGTTGAGCACAATAGAGGCAACTCTGTCAGTATTCCCAAACACTGCACTGGTAAACTCAGCCTAAAAAAGGATACAGCAGGAAGAGGAAGGACTTGGGGGGATCAGCCATGTTTATGCAATTTTTGTGCTGCTACATGCTTTGGAAGATTTGCTTGCTACATGCTTTGGAAGTCTTGCTACATTCTCTTTAGTTCCTGAACACTAAAGAAACAGAGGCTGCCAAAAATTTTGTTTACCATTTGCACAAAGCTAAAAAGTTCCATTTTCCCATCTGAGAGCAGCTATCACCAGCTTTTTTGAAGCAGTGCAAGCATTTTTTATATAAAGCTAGACCTTACAAACATTCAAAAATGACAGATATTATCTAAAACATTTTCACTTTCATTAAGTTTTATTCATGTAGGAAATAAATAACCAGACTTTCAATGTATAGAAATCCATTGGGTTGTCCAGGATCTTTTATAAAGAGATTTTCTGGTTGGCTGACAACTCCCTTAGAAACTGTCCTCTTTCACTGTGTAAAATGAGATGCAATAAACCAAGCACTCAAGATAACATCTACCTACCTCAGCAGGATAGGGACAATAACAAATACAGCCTTCATTATGATTGCAGGCTATTTTTCTCTGAAGGACCCTCTCTCGCTCAGAGCATAAGATAAGTACGTTGTAAGAATAAGTAAGGATCACAGAAAAAGCTTCTATCTGTAGACCTCCTGTTCCTTTCTAAGAGTTAGAAAGTTTAAAAGTGAACAAGGAGAAACTGGAAGAATTAACATACAGTTCCTGTAACTTTGTGCCCTCTGGAGAAGTAGATCCCATCCTAGCATCTGCCAAAAAAATCCAGGGTGGTGCTGAGCAAATCGCTCAAGCTGATTTCACCTTTCATTAGTGGCAATTTCACTTTTCACTAGTCATCATTAACTATGCATTCTTCTCACAATTGTGATATTCACAGCTGACCTATCTCAAAGAAGTCATCCACAGTTAGAGCACACCATTGACTGATTTTGTGAACTCACTGTGAGGAGTTGCTATGTTTTGGAAGACAAAAGATCAGGCTGTTCTAGCTGGGCACTTTCAACAGCACAGCATGGCCCCTTAGAGAGCTTTGAAAATGTCATTAACCATGTTACTGTGCTCAGTCTTACACAAGAGACAGCTGAACTAGTTCTCCCACCTGGTGGGAACAGAAGTAAACTGCGGTCTTCAAAACAGTCTTGCTGTCACAGGAGACTCATCTTCACCCCTTCATCACCAACATCAGCTAGAAGAAAAAATATATGATTAAATGCAGTGTTTCTACACTCAAGACTCTTCTGTGTTTGTCACAGAGGTCGTGGGGCCCAAAGCCACTGGCTGCTGACATGTACATAGCTCACCATCAGCCAAGGCAACACCAGCACCAGGTCAGGCATGAACCTTCAGTTCTGATGGAGATCAGGAGTCAAAAGGACAGTAAAAAATTCTTCCATGTTTTAGCGAATAGTTTATCAGCAAACAAAGGCACTAAGTTACTGACAGAAAATAACTAATATTTTACTCTGTTGTTTACCACTAAGTAAACAAGTCAAGTATCTTCAGATGATACAAGAGCAAGCTATAACCAGAATACATTGCAGGGAGAGCTGAGGATTTGGGGTTCATCAATACCCTCTAATCAGCATTTTTTGTCTTGGCAGTATCTCAGTCCAAACATTGCCTGATTTTCTCTTTTTATCAATAAGTACCTGTCCTGTGTTAAAAACTTCTGTTCTTGGGACTTTTGGATGAGGTAGCTGAAACCAGATCTCTTAGCTGGTAACTACACAAGATTCAAAATGCTGAAAAGAAGTCTTTCTTAACCCTAATATATGTCCTGCATGCTAATGAAGGGTCCATGTGCTCCTCAGTACCTGTACTGCTCCCTGTTCATCTCGTCATCCTCAATTGCTGCAGAGGCCTACGCCTTCAAAAGCATCATTCAAAAGTTTGAAATGTGAAAAATTCAAAAAACTAATTCAAACACAACCACGCAGATAGGTACATAACAACACGCAGACTAAATGAGGTTACATAATGTACCAAGATGTTTAAACAACACCATATGCCTATATGTGCTCTTAATTGTTGAAACGTAGCAACAGCTTATGGAAACAACTGGCCCTTAAGCTCAGTGATGGCTATAAACACAGCCTCCTTCCATGCTGTATTTAATCTTGTGATCAGGCTGGAAGAGATACAGGTAAAAAATCTAACTGCCCACCTTTCTTGACAGGTAGAGAACCCCACTCCCACCATCACTTCTCCTCCTGAAACCACTCCATGAGCCTGTACAACACTTTAATATAGCAGGAAGTTTACGGGGTGGGGGGGGGCAAGAAAAAAGATAGTTTTCTACATAACAAACTGAACTGACTCATGAAAGGGCCTAACAAGTGAAAAGAAAGAAAAAAAACAGTGCATCAGCTTAGCTTCTTGTGAAACCACAGTCTTAGTTTCCATGTATCTCAGTTTCTTCTCAGTAAAACAGGAATATTCATAACATTGTACCTCAGAGGAGTTTGTTGGAAATGTATTCAAATAAATGCCTCAGAAGCACTGAGAAAAGCATGACGCACTATACTGAGTACTGCAGTAAAGTCCATGAGGAAATTAATAATTCCAGCTTCAGTGCATGTTCTTATAATTTGAAATAAATAAAATATAAAGCCAAATACTGAATGAAGAAGATAAAAGTGAAAAATTAAATAGCTGGTCATGAATGGTGAACACCATTCATCCTGTATGCTAAACACCACACTGGTCCTATTAAACAAACAAACAAAAAAAAACCCAAACCCCAGATAAGACTATTTAATTAAAACTTATATTAAAACCCAATTGTACTTACTGTTTTTCTGAAGAAAATATGAAAAGACAACAGTAGATAAATTCTGCAAATGATGCCAAAGCTCACTATAAAATTAATAATGCTGAGAACACTATAGCTGGTGATGCTCAAACTGGCCAGCCTGGATACCCTGTAAGACAGGCTCACCTGAATAACATGCACTTCACAACTCTGAAAATACAAAGCTAGGCACTGTGAAATGAGCAACAAGCTACAGTTATACGGAACAGTTGTACAGAGCTACAGTACAGATGTACTACAAAGGAGAGGTAGATAATGAGATCAGATTGAGCGTAATGCTACCAAAACAATGGAAAACAAGCCCCCCGTATGAGGCTGTAGTTAAGATGCTAAATATGATGTTTTGGTGTATAAATGAGGGGAATGTTACATAGACCAAGGAGATGACATTGTGCAGCATTAATGTATTATTGACCTCGTGCTTCTCTGTCTCTGAAATTTAACAATAAAGAGTACATTTCATGGGTCCACTCCAGCAAGACATTTTACAACTTTCTGCAGCCGAGCCCTCTCACCTTTGTCAAAGAAGCTGGTGCTCCCAGGTGTAAGGTTCCTGCTTATCAGCTGTGCGTGCAATCAGAACAGAAGCCTGGTTAGTTAGTGTTGGTGTTTTGCTTGCTACATCAGCAAGGTTGAGTTTGACTAGCCAGTTGGCAGAAAAAAAATGAGTATGTACAAACAGAGAAAGCCAGTTGTGAAATTCAAAAATGTTTGGAAGGTATTGATTGAAGTCTTTTGATCTTCAGATGTAAATACATTCTGCCATGTGTACCACCGCAACAGGGATGTTAGAACCTGACAGGTTCTAGAAAAAGTAAGTCATCAATGACAGATAATAGGGAAGTGTGCAGACAAAGAGGTGGCTGAAGAGCTTCTTCTCATATGCTCTCAAGGTTTTCATTTGCAGAGTCTGGAAATTTCTGTGTTTCTGGATGCATATTTCTGATAATACATTGTTTGGGCTTTCTCTTTTTTCCCTGGGCACCCTCACTGATATTTCCTTATTTTTCTTGTTTACCAAAACTTAGAAATCATTTATTTGTGAAAGTCTATGCTGACTTGCACGGGAATAAGGAAGACTTCTTTCGCTTACATTTTGAGCATACAAAGATAAAAATATGTCCCAGTTTATAGAAATCTCTACCACATGCCATTAGAAGCACATTATGTACTTTAGTTCCAAATGTATCAACAAAGACAAATCAAGGATAAATTTAACACCAGAGGAACCTAAGACAGATAAATTATTAATTTAAAAAGGATGGAGAACTAGAGAAAAAGTGGTTGAACCAGTTAGAAAAAATTAACCTCATGTCAAATGCTAAGAAATTTTAGATTGTCCCAGTAAAGTAAAGTTGGCAAGGTATAACAACTCTTTATTGAGCTAAGCTAGCTCAGTTTTAGAAAAAAAAAAAAAAAAAAAAGAAAAGAAAATTAGAAAATTCAATCCATTAAAACCCAATACCAATACTATGCTAGAAATCATCATTTTGTAGGCAGGAATTTTGTTTTGTTTTGGTTTTTTTTTTTTGTACAGAAGACAAGCAGCCAGCAGGTAAGAATGTTGACCCGGACTGAAATTTCCACTCAGAGACATTGCAACTATGGAGAACATTATTTGTCAAAGGAATGAGAAAAAGACACGTTTTGCCATTTAGAATCTGTGTGTCTCAGAAGCAGAAGAAACATTTGAGCTGGACAATTTCACTCTTTGAATCCATCTGAGCCTGACTGAACTGACAAAATCTTATTTTGAGATGCATATTTGCTGGTTGTGTGCTTTTATTTGAAGTATTAAGCCCTGAGAAAAGTTCTAACAATAACGACTGTATCAGCTTAAAGCATGTTGCTCACTGTTAGTTTTTTCTTTCATGGCAAAAGCACAACTTTTTAAAAATAAGCCAAATTAACAGCTTATTGAAACTCTTGAGGAACATAAACAATCAGAGTAGCATGGTTACCAGTAGTATTATTATATAAAAACACTAAGGAGAGATGGTTAATCTAATGTACATACTAATTTAGTTATGCTAAATGAGTTAGCATTTAGGGTTAGGCTCTAGATTCAGCAAAGTTTTTAAATATACCTTACAAGGTGTCCTAAGTGTCATCCCATCACCAGAAAGTCTTTAGAAGCTCTAGAGAAATCAGACTGAGTTAAATGATGCAGGTAGAGCAAGTGATTGGACAAATCGAAGCAAATAAAGGCACCCTGTCTAACAAGGTGACAGTACATAGAAAAACGTGTTGCACACAGAATGGTACATACCCCAGCAAACCATAGGTGCATTTTCAAATACGTACACTAGTATCTTCTCTGGAAACAGGGTGAGCAGAAGTGCACCAACACACCTGCATTTACATAGTTTGTCATGGAAATTCTGCTGTCATCATTATATAACTGTATGTGCATAACATAATATATATAAAATACCTATATATGAAACAAACAGTTGTC
Source organism: Pygoscelis adeliae (assembly GCF_000699105.1). Taxonomy (NCBI): domain Eukaryota; kingdom Metazoa; phylum Chordata; class Aves; order Sphenisciformes; family Spheniscidae; genus Pygoscelis; species Pygoscelis adeliae. The sequence goes on from NW_008824044.1 coordinate 2,587,425, forward strand.
AGTTATAAAATTAAATCACACCTTGTACATTACAAGAATGGGACTCACTGAGACCCTTTTGTCTCCTGGCCTGATACCTTACCCTCCTGAAGCCAGTAAGATAACTTGATGGTGCAAACAGGATCGTACCAAAAATGTCTTATTTGGAAGAACATAGAGAAAGCCTTGTTTCCCTGAGCAATGAAGGACCTAGGAAATAACCCTACTTTGCAGTTTTAAAGAGGTCTTTCAGCCAACATAGCTCTCTGAATCACCCGCAAGTCCTCCTTTCTGGCCTGCCACATTGTGGGTGGGATTTCTGCTCAGACATCCACCAGCTGCCTCAGGAGTTGAACCCTTGTGGTGACATATGTTTGGAGGGTCCTGTTGCGGACCTGCAGGAGGGGGCTGCCAAGAAGCACCCAGGAGGCCAGGGTGTGGTGGCCACAGGGCCAGGACGTGGCCAACAAGGAGAGCTGGGCAGGGTGAGGCACGGTGACTGATCTGACGTCCCTTACACAGGTCAAAAAAATTCAGAAATGCACTTCCAGGCACTTCAGAAAATGCTTTATTTGTTTATTTATTTTAAATTATGCCTGCCTTGTAGATAATACCTTGGTCATTCAAATACTTACCCAGGAATAGTAAGATTTGGTTTTCACGTCCTGCCCATCTTCCATCTCTTAGAAAGAAGTCACTAACCACCAGGTCATCAGTTTACGCTAGGTGAATTCACTTTCCATTTTGAACTGTGCCTCTCACCGAGAAAGACAGAAAAAAAAAAGAAGAGGAAGAAGCCTAAGAGAAAGAAAGTGGGAGTAACCCAAGTCCATGTTCTCATGGCTGGGACACAAACTGGGACACCAATGTGGGATGAGGAAATTTCGACCCTGGTTCATGCTTACAGGACAATCTCCAGGTTCTTCTTAATGGCCACTGAAGCTCAAATCCATAAATGGTTGTGAAAACAGGACTGGAAGACAAGATTCCCCTCCCTCACCCCCCACAAGGTAAAGATCCTAATTGCTGGACTGCAGAGCCTTTCTTACTCTCCCCCGTTCTTCGCTTACTGCAGATCATTAGATAAAACATGTTAGTTGGCAGAACTGTTGTATTGCCTACCTCTGTCTTGATGGAAAGAAGGAAGATCTGCTCCATTCTTTCAAAACAAATGCCAATGTGTGTCTGTCTTGGGAAGGCTTTTAGTCTCCATACCTGGAAGCAGATAAGTTTCTGACATCTAGAGAGGAGTAATATTTGAGACATAGTCTTGTGCTTCGCATTTTCTCTGGCTTTTTGCCCAACATTCAGGGTTTTCTAACTTGCTTTTCTGAGCCATTCAAATACCACATTGCTGTTTGAGACTCTGGGTTCCTGACTTCTGTCCTTCTTTTGCCTTTCAGGAAACAATATCTTAGGTGTGGTCAATGTCTAACTCAGTAGCATTTTAGGCCATTTTTAAAATTCTAGTTCCTAGCATAGTAAAGAGTAGCTTCTGTTGTCTCCAAGTCTCTCATTGCTCCTTTATTTTGTATTCCCATCAGCTTTAGCAAGGTCTTAAGACTATCCAGAGATGAAAGTCACTCAAATTTTCTGGCATAATGAAGTATGTTAGCATCTTCACCATTGAAAGGTTCATCAGTAGTAAAATGAAAGTAAAAACTGATAGAACTGGACAACCAATACACTGCAAATAATATCCATGATAATTTTGCCCCTCTGGGGATTCTGATGCCTTTTTCTAGCAAACAAAATCAAACTGAATTTACTAAAACATCTGAATGGACTACTCGGCATATATACAGTTTTCACCATGCAATATCCAGCTAAACAGTGAAGCAAAAGAACCATTCTACTTTCTTTAAATCTCAGTTTGTAAACAGCTGATGTTACCTGACTAAATCCAGCTTTTCAAATATTATCAAATATGTCCTGCCTGAGATACGTTATCCTGCCAAAACAGTCTGCAGTATCAATAAGTTGAGCTACGAACTGATCAGCAGGAGAATCATATTGATGACTGTATCGTTAGGATAAGGCAATTGTCAAGCATTCACTCTGCAAGAGAATACAGAACTAATGATGGGAATCTGCAGCATTTTCTGCTTGCAAAACAGCTGTTCATATATTTCTAAACAATGTTTTCCACTTTCCCCTTCTCCCTTCTATTTTAGCTCTAATGTCTTATTTGTAAGATAACTAGAGACATCAAGAAAATTGTGGTTTTATTTCCATGACAAACATAACTTAGAGGGGAATAATAAATCTAATTTAATTTAGTTTAGCATATAAATTGAACTATTGCCTGTATAGTTCATCATTAGACCTCCATCTATATCCATTCTTTCCTTCATGTGTTTATAAAATTAGCCAGATTTGCAACTACTAAAACTATCATAGCTCACATCACCCACAGTGCCATCACACTACCAGCAAGGGAAGTTTTGCCAGCATTGAGACACTCAAACACTGACTACAAAAAAACAGATTCTAGTTTGTGGCACTACTATTGCCTCCTTCTGTCACGGTAACATGAGCTGTATCTTTTCTGATGTGCAAAGCAGCCCCCAGGATGCTTGTGAAGCTGAGAAAGTGCAGTCGCCTGTCTGCTGAGAAACTCATGGGGGCTTTCACATGTCAATGGGATGGTTATTTTCAAGCTCTCTCTCTCACTGCATGTGAAAAGCAACCTGGCACAGCAAATAGTTCTGACCCATTCTCAAAATATCCTTTAAACCCCAGAGTTCATCCTAAAACCAGTATTACTATTTTTTCAGATACGAAAAACTTCTAGGTATATAAAAAGAAATTACATCTGTAGGTTACAAATCACTTTCTTTTCCTGAAAAGCAATGGACAAGGGGTAAGAGAGTGCACTAGAAAAGAGAAAAGCATTAATGTTCGTTTTGTTTAAAGGAAAAAAATGCATTTTAACCAGCCTCAGAAACTGACTGACAAACTGCAATCAAAACATATCAATTTATGAAATCAGAATCCAGTCAATTTCTACTTCTAAGCAGAGCTAATTCAATTATCTGACAGGTTTGAAACTACCACCTTAACTACATGCATTTAGTTGGTGCTAGATAGAACACTGATGTAAACATAAGAGAGAGTACAGATATTAATATGAAGGAAGCTGGAAAAGTTAGAATGTCAGAAATGTACTGAGGAGATAGTCAAGTGAAATGTCACTGGGAAATGAAAGTCAACGCAAAATTATTTGTATAGTGAAAGGAGAAGAAATGCTTGGAAGAAATAGCATTCACAGTAATTTATACATATTTAGAACTCAACATAATGAGGAAGCTAGAGGAAGGAAATGCAGGTGTAGGCTGTTATCTAAAAGACATTGCACATCAGAATCAAAGGGAAGAAGAGCCCTTTGATAGCTAGCAATAAATACTGCCCGAGAAGATAATGTAATCAAGCCAGTTAGGAAAAGAGTAACACATTATTACTGGTAAAGGAAGGTCTCCTGCTGTTAACTTATGTTAACTTTCCTTCCTCCATCACCCAGCAAACCTGCTGACACCCTGTTGAACTTGTGTTCAACATGGTTTCTTGAAACAGGGTTCTAGCCTGGTTGGGAAAAGCTCCTGTTTCTTTACGTCACCAGGGATGCACCAGCCAGGGAGACCCAGATTGGCCGGTTAATATTCCAGCAGTGAGCAAAGTCCTTAGATATTCATTACCGTGCATAATGTAAAGTCTCTGAACCAGAGGCAAACAAAAAGGAAGAACAAAAAAGATCCAAATCAACAGAGAACATTAAGATAAGTGCTTGTTTTTAAAGTGTAATGATCAAGGAGAAAATCACTTGCTTACAATTACAGGAACATAAGTTAGAGAATCAAATAAATTTCCTAGATCACAGGTAATTAAAAGTAGTTTGATTAGAGATGAAAATTGATACAGTACGTGCTTTATAGTAGCACAGTATAAATTTCAGAAACGTACATAGTATGTTCCCTGAGGAAAACAAGCCAACTGGAAAATTCAATCTTGGCAAGATCTAGGGGTAGTCCAAACAGCTTTTCTGTTTCTAAATTGTATGGTTCAAAATTATACAAACCTTTCTTTAACAATATCCTGTCTCTGATGTTTTGCAGTGTAAAGGCAGACATTTCTGGTTATCTTTAGAGAGTATACGAGTACTGTGCACCATAAAATAGACAATAGACAACTTCTTTAATTAGATCCTTCTCTATTTAATGTGTGGATGATACTAAGAATGGTTCTGTGACATTCTGATTCTGAGGAAAATAAAGGACTCTACTTCTAAAGCTTTTATTTTGGCAAATTATGTTTTGTGCAATTTCCATCAGGATGTTCGTGTACCACTGAGAAAGCAGATACTAACAACAAAGAGGAGAAACACAGGCAGCAGTATATCTTCCCATCAACTCCCGCTAGTCGTGACAGCTATGCTATGATGAAAAATTTAATAGGATATATAGATAAAACTGGATTTCTTGTTTTGATTTTACATTCTTTACTTGTTCAGTCAAGTGCACTGAAGCCAAGCATGAAATGACTGACCTGGAGAGTTCAAATTTATCTGTTTCTTTCAAAATCTTGACTTCTCTCAAATATCTGCAAGAAAGCGGGGGAGCAGAAAAGGAAAATAAGACAATGTTATTTCTTTGCCAAGAGCCAGTCCCTAGGTCAGAGAATTCTTCTTTGAAAGGCAATATTGCTATATTTCATGTAGGATGCAATAAGAAAAGCAATTTCTATGGGCACTTTCAGGGATTCAGGTTGAGTTTTGGTAATTCCCATTGATATGAAAGTAAGTCATGCCAGTAAAGCCCAATAATATGCGCTGGAAAACAGGAAATAAAAACATAAAATATAGCTGAATGAGAATGAAACAAAACAGCTACTGTGGATTCCAGCTCTAAAAAACCCAAAATACTTACTGCTGCTTCTGTGACCCAAGGGATATGCAAACTGCAACCCCTATCACACCCCCATAGCCAAAGCTCTAATCCACGGAAGAGACTAAAAGAGGGTTTTTTTATGAGGAGGAGGGTGTGAAGCAAGGTTGGACCCTCCTGTGGAAAAGAGGAGGTTAAAGAAGCAGATGTGTTTTTCTGAATAAGCCCTGACTAAGATCGCAAAATAACTTCATACAACTGATTCTCTTATACTCAATCACTACAGAGAAGACTGAGTAACGAAATGAGTAAAAGAGCTTTGAGTCAGCTCTGTGCTACATTTGGTAGGCCTGTTCAGGACTCGGTATGCTCCTACTATAAGCCAATGGTTTCCCAGACAGCTCTCCATGCAACGATTTCCCCCATTACCTGACACCTGCCCCTCACTGAATCATGTGCTGCTGCCACTTTTCTTGTGACATTTCAGGCACTCATTGGACCTACTGCCCATTGCCAAGTTGATTCAATGAACTAAAGCAGCAGAAAACTCATTTGCCCAGAGGAAAAGGAAACCATATCCTACTGGGACAGCAAGCTGAACTGGTTCAGAGAAGAGTTGTCAATGAGTTGTCACTGGGGAGGGAGTGTGATTGCCCCTTTTGGCAGCAAAGAGCCATTAGCTTAGCTCAGCTGTACATACCTTCAGCAAGCAGTGAACTCACCAGCAATACCCCTTGCAGAGAATGTCTTTCCTAAGGCCCTTTTCATTCATCTTAAAGGACCTTTACATAGAGAAATAAAGAAAAAACAGTAAATCAAATCAAGCTCAAAGAGCTTCTAGAAGCTCTAATCAAAACACAGTTACCAAGGCAATCATTGCTGCTGCCCCCAAATAGATGAGAGCTTGCAGCTCAAGCCCTTGTCCTTGGTTTGTAAAACAGGAAAATGCACTGGCTACTACTTTGCATTTAGCTCAGAACAACACACTAGGAGCTTGGTGGAGCACAGCTACTGAAATAAGGACTAAAAGTATCCTATACCCTTAAGCTCCCTCTTTATGATGAACTGGGACATCAGTTCTGTGTCTCCCACTCTACATTTAGTAAGCTCTGCAGTACCCGGAGTGAGACAGGAGTTTCTTATGTGTTAAGCTCTAGATACTTTTAAGTAAAGTTCCTCAAAACAATTCAGGTTCAAAACAGGAGAAATGATCCTTTATAAAACAAAACGCTAATTGTTCATCAAAGCTCTCATTCAAGATAAACACACTCAGCAGACAAAGCCACGGATAAATTGTTGTTTATGGAGCTAATTCCGGGGGGCTATTCCACAGCCTAATACTGCAAGTTCTTTCCTCACACACTGGGAACAACAACCAAAAAGACAATAGAGGTGCGACTTTAATATTAACTTTATTTTAGGAGTAAAACAAAATTAATCAAATGTAAAAGATACACAGTGATTTGCATAATATAGAATGTAAGTGTGATTGAAAAAATAAGTGAAGAAAAATTGAAAATTTTAAAACATTAAAATGTAGTAGTACAAATGCCATTAAAGTTTAGAGGCTCTTTAAGACATTTTAGTTCAATTCAAGGATCCTTTCTAAAACACAATATCCCCCCCCCTTTTTTTTTTAAAGCCAAGATATAGAAATCCTAAAATCTCTTAGATAAGATCACATTAATAAAAATGTTTAAAATACAGATATTCAGTGTCATTACTGTGTAAAAGTCTTGTGACCAAGAAAAAATTTTTCCTAAGAACTGTGCAAGGAATCTGGAGCTATAGGAATATATATGTTATAATCCAAATTAATTCATAGATCAGAGAGATACTTATAAGCAAATATTATGAAGAAGTACACAGGAACACAATCTGAACACTTGCTGAACAAAAAGATAAAGAAACACATAGATGTAGAGTTTAAAGATAAAAAAAATCATTCCAAGTAACTCACCTGAATGAGTCAAAGCGCAGCCCCCAACACATCTACATTTTCACATATGTCAGCGGGGCAGTATTTCATTCTGTATCAATAGCAAAGCACACAACAATTAGCTGAATGTAGCACCAGTTGCACCATTGCCATTTTCTTGCATGTTTCTGTTTCATGAAACTGCTTGCTTTCATTCCTCTTCATGCCAGCACTTAAGCACGTACACAGAGTTTATCAAATGCTAAAATGTTCTCTTGAATTGAAAGCTGGAAGCATTTTCCTGTCATTCTGTTAAAAACATTACAGAGAATTAAGCAGGATTTCAGCACAAAATATACATACATAAACATTTCATATATTTAAAAACTAGACACATCTCATTGAAGTAACACCTATGGATACTAAAAGCCATACACACACGCAACCAAGTGGAGAATGCACAAACTCAAACCACCGGACAAGGGAGTGGAATCACCTAAGAAAGCTGCCATAAGAATTATCCTGCCATTGCTCCTCTTAAAAGTCATGCTCCAAATGGCCTGTGACAGCTGCAGGGAGGTAATCAAATTATTAAATCTAAAATAAGTTACTCCTGCTACAGTGAAAAACTCTTTGTATGAGAAAGCTGTATATGGGAATGGGACGTAAAATGCAGAATGGCCTTGGAAAGTACAAGCAGAGTTACACATTACCATGAAGTAAATGGCCCAGATGGCAGGGACTTTAGACCCTGCAGTATTCAAATATAGCTCCCCACTATTCCTCCTCACGCAGCACTATCGGTGCCAAGGTCAGATCAAGTCATGGAAGAAAGACATCCATTTAAGGACAAGATGAAAGTTTTGCTAGTGGATAGAGAAAAACACACGCTGGAGCACTTCAGGCCTCGTGAAGTTTACTGTGGTTGGACCACCCTCCAAATCTGGAGTTTAGAAGTGCTCCTGGATTCCTCTCCCACACTAAGCTATCACAGCCCCCAGCTATGCTTTCTCCTATATTTGACTGGCTGAAAAATCCATCCTATACTAACTTATCAGTCTTTAACTGTGTGCATACAAGAGTGCTTTTCCTGCTCAGTTTTGGAGATGAATCAATATCACAAATTGTTGGAGGCTTTTATCTTACAGGACTTTTATCCTACTGTTGCACAGAGGTATGGAAACAGTAAGGAAAGGTGTTGCAGGTAAAGGTGGCAATCCCAAGGTGAGACAGCACAGGGAAGGACTGGATTCCGTCCTTGCATTTATGACAGAGCAAATAGGGAGGTCACTTATTCTGGTTTTTCTCCACATGATCAGGAACAGCACATTATTTTATAGATGTCCAGCTTGAGGCATCAAGATGTGATTAACTGCTTAATACCCCAAAATATGAACCAAATAAAATCAGAGTAAGCAATTAAAAGTGTGATACATCTGACCTGAGCTTTGGGTGCTCCTTGTTAAATGGAAATGTCATCATTGTGGGTCTGTGTGCATAAGCCTAGATGAGAGCTTTGGTTTACATTCCACCTTCACTGCTTTAAGAGCTGTGAAGTTTCTAAGACACAGGGTCTTGACAACCTCTAGTTAACAGAGGAAAGCCATCCCACTGCCCACAATTACTTATGTGAAGGGGGGTAAGAAAAAGTGCTTTAGGGAGTTGATCCCTATTGCTAGTGAGTGCTTAGCTGTAGCTTTTCAGATCCACTCTTTCTTTACACTGTGCCTCTGGGCAATAACTGACTCTGTTGCCAGTCACGTACAATTGCTGCCTTCCCCCCAGCCCCCAGCACTTCAAAGCTGCGTATTGGAACGAAAGATTGGTATAGAAAGATACATATATTTTTATGTGACACCAATACTTTTAAACATTCACAACAATACTCCTGAAGTCCCATTTCAGCTGCTGATTACATATTCATGATCATAAGTATATTCACTGTGGCTTTAGTTGTAGCATGTTCCTCAAAGTTTTAAAATGTTTTGTTATAAATCTATTTACACTATACTATAGATAATTTACATCATTTGCCTTTTTGCAAATTTATGAGAGGTGTTACTGCAAAAAACAAGCTTATTGAGCAGACCACTGTCCCTGACCCTTTTACATAAGACCACTTTTATCCTTCCACATAGCTTCTAATTTCATATCAGAAACAATAAAATAGATATGCAGCTGCCATAGTCCAGATAAGGCAATGTTTTCCTGACCCTCAAAGTCATAGTCTGCCTGATAGGTTGATGTTTCAATCAAAAAGATTTTTTCTCCATGCTGGCCTGAAAAGATATTTGATACAGAATTGAACTGACAACACATCTTGTCTTTATCCTCCTGGACTTTTCTCACACAATCTCCAAAATTCTGATCTAAAGTTCTATTCAAATATTGGAGGTGTTACAGAGACAATGGCACATGCTGCTGAATTACACTTCATAAATGTTTTATTTGTTGATCTGCATATCCACTTCACTTTTGGCTCCATATGCCTCAGGATTAATCAGGTTATGTTAAGTAATTGCAGATTCGGAGACAACCGACTTTCTACTAAGATAGGAAAGTCCTGTGATTATGGCGTATGAATGTGACCAGGAAATGTGCTTCAACAGGCAGCAATGCTATAGATTTTCAGTCAATTACAGTCTAAGCTCTGGAAAGATAAGCTCAGAAAGCTGCTTAAAGACAGGTACTTGCTTTAGCATTTTCCTGCATGAGGCTTCATATCAGTTCCCCTCATCTGTTAAACGGAGGCAACATAATTTCTTTACAGAGTTACAAGCACAATTTTTTTAAGGCTAGTTCTTGTTTATATGGTCATTTCATGTTTCTTTAGCAAAGTTGAGGGTATATGGGTTATTTCCATGTGCTTTAAGACTGCTGCACCCCACTTGCCTTCAGAAGATTATCGTTGTATAAGATAACTGGATTCTAACAAATATGGTCTCATAAATTCTTCATAAACTAAAGTGTATGGTCTCCACTTCCAAGAAGGAACATGAGTCTTCAGACTTTTAGGCCAATGCTTTTTGAAAAGCTATGAGTAGGTCCTCTTTTAAGGCTCACTTGTTCTTCTCATCCTATCTCAGTGTTCTCCGAAGTTCTTAAAATCCAAGTATTCTATTAGACTTAGCAGGAGAATTTTGGCACTGAAATGCTTGGATGTGACACGTTCTTATAACAGGTATGAATCTGGACTGCATTTGGACTAGCACCTTTACCACATCTACAAATATGAGTTAACATATACAGATACATAGAGTTTATAGATATGTCAAAGGTATGTGTGTGCATAATACACATACACAAATTATGTTATTGTGCCAAATTGTCCCAGTGGGTGAGAAACAAAGAGGTAGCTTCATTTCAGATTTTGACATCAGCTGAAATTGTGAGGAAAATCTGTGACAGTGCAGGTGATTCCGAGTTCATTCCTTTCCAGCTTACATATTAACTGTGAGCTAAGGAGATCTTCAACTACTAAAACATGACGAAGTAGCACATTACAGGTTTAATCTTACATTTCAAAAGTCCCAACAACATTATTTAAAGATAACTCAAAAATGTACTTCCCAAGTCTTTCTTCTTTTTATAGAGGGACATTATAAACAAACACAGCTTCTGTAGCAGATTCACATCTGAGCTATCTATGTATACCCCTTCTATTTGTTATGGTGTCCATTAATCCAAAGCAAAAGAACATCAGAGAAGAATGATCTGGGCCATCAAGCTCAGTCCTCCAAAATCACATGCATGGAATTGATTTTTAGTACTGAGAGGCTATGGAGAACCTGTTTCATCCCCATAATGCTTTCCATCACCCAAACACAAACACAAAATTTATAATAGACCACAAACAGACATTTGCTATAGGAATATGGCAGGACAGATCACAGGCACTGTTATGTCTTCCACCCCTGCAGTGGAACAAACAAAACTATGGTCCAAATCTGAAGTTAACCAAGGAAAACTCTACCTAACCCATAGTAAGAGTAATCATGTCTTACAACAGGATTTGCTTTGCTAAAGAAGGGCATCACTCACCCAGTGCTTGCTGCATAAGCTTGTACATTACAGAGCATCCATGTTAAGCTGCTATAAAGGAGGAGCTGGATGCTCTTCCTTCCCATCCCATTTCTCCTTTACTGTTTAAAGACCCCATCCCTTAGATGTTGGACATCCATCTTTCAATATTTGATTGAACTTACTGCTTATTGTGTTACTACTCATAAGAAATCCACCTGCAGGTTTTGCACTCTCATTTTTCTTCCTACACTTTTGTGTGCAAAAGACTAAAAAAAAGCTAAATCATTTTCCAGGCCCTGATGTGCAGTCATCTCTGTGGTTGAACAATAGCTGTTTAGATGACACACAGTACGCCTCTGCACATGAATTTAGCCTGAGCTAAAGAAAATCTCTAGAACAAACTGCAATTGCAGAGAGAACTAGTTATGCATGATGTCATTATCCATAAATAATGTCCTGAGAAGGTAAAAACACCAGTTTTACATCATCTAAGGGACCCTCACTGTATAGCACAATTCTATGGTAATGTGACAAAACTTGCCATTGTTTGTTCTACTTCAACCAGGAAAGTCCACTTTGCTCAAACTTTAATTGTTTTTTGATCTGTGAACTTTCCGATTTTCTGTACTGTGGAAATATAGATCAGTGTGGACATTCATAAGAAAGGAGAGATATACACGCATCATAAAATTAGCTCATATCTGACAGCCTGACACAGATATTATGGCTTATATTAAAAAAACAGTATATCATGGAAAATGACGTGTCACTATTGAAGTATAACAGCCAAATGATGAAATGCTTGAAGTCAAGCAGCAAGGGAATGCTGGCTTGCCGTAGGCTCTAGATAACACAGCTGCTTCACCTTTGTCCCTTAACTTCTTTTTTTATGTTTCATGCTAGCAAAAAAGCAGAATTATTTAGGGTTTTTTTTCCACTGATACTATTGGGCTATTCCATAACCCAAATCCTGTAGCTTTAGATCCAGCAATGTGCACAATCGCTATAAGGAAAGTTGGATTTTATCATGACATTATATGAGACACAAAGTCATGTGTCATAAGTGATAAAAGAGAAACATCACAAATATGATGTACAGAAAGGATTATTCTCCGTTGCAGATACAGAGCTCCTGAATCTCTGATTAGTGGTGGGGGATTAAAGTACACTATCTTCCAAAAAATGCCAGCTTAAGTAATGGTACCACTGTGCAATTGGTACCAATTGCCAATTTGGTACCAAAGCCAAATGGCAGTGGGTGAATCCTGCCAGGGTTGACTTTTTTTTTGACCGCAACCCAAAGTTGTTCCTCACATCTTGCTCTAAAAAACTAGTTAAGCAAGGAAAAGAAAAAATTGTCACAAAAGTCAGTCTTCCTTACCTTCTCTCATATTCTAGAAACTTCAGGTAAAACTGTGGTTTTGAGACTGTTATCTAAGTATGGTCATCATAGTCATACAGAGAAACACCAAGCCAGTCCTGTTAGAGTCCCTCGTTAGGATTGTTATTTCAAGAATGCTTTGCAACATGTTGATGACACTCATTGAATTTTTTCTGTCCTGCAAAATACACCCTCTTTTTCATGTAGTTGATTAGTTACCCATTCGTAGGGAACATAAATTAAGAAGGAATAAAGAGAACCAAGTAAACCAGCCAAATTCCACTTTCTGAAATCCAACAAACAGTACATGCCAGCGTTATCCAGTTAACTTCCCTGATCTAAAAATAAAACTTTTATTATCTGGTGTTGCCCATATAAATTTATTTTTAAATTGCTAATTTAGAGAGATCAGTTTGAACACACTGAAATATTTATATAGGCTGAGCCCATTCCAAAGCACTTCAATGACTTTGAGCTCCTTTCACTGGAAAGAAGAGACCCTTTACACCCATTGTACACTCAGATGTTGTCTTTTCTTATCATCTTCACTCTTCATGTTTTGCCTCTTCTGTTCGGATTCTTCATATGTTCTCTCTAATCATGAAAGTATTAAAACATTCCCTGGTCATAAACAACTTTGTAAGCAGAGCTACTCACTTGTAGGGCAGAACCTAGAGAAGAAAATGAGCCAGAAACACTCTTGGAAGTCACATGAGAGTCTTCAGTTAACAAAGGAATAGGTATTATTTATTAACATATGTCCTCCTACAAGCCTCTTTTCTGGAACAGTCAGAAAAGATATGCCAAGGAAGCCCCAGATGATGGATGCCCTGCAGGGACTAAAGGAACAGTTTTCAGCATTGTGTTCTCAAACTATTTTTCAATGCTAAACTGAACTGAATTTCCCTATCGCAGTGTTGACCTTCCCCTGTGGAAGGATGTGCACTTATGTCAAGTAGTGCTAGGTAAGAACATGGCCACTGAAGGGACCACTCATGCAGTTTTACCACAGATGAGTCTGAATTTCTGTTTCTACAAGTGAAAAGCTAGAGCTGCATAACACTTTTCTGTACACTTAGTACAAATACTTGGAAGTCATTGTCTGTCACGTGTTGATACACAGGGTAGAAAGGAAAAAAAGTGAAAAGGTAAAAGGTTGGTTTTCCTCAGTATAAGTAACCAGAAAGCACAATATCAGGATGCAGTGCAGAGTCTAGCCAGCAAAAGAGAGAGCTGCTGGTAGCAACTCAGATACCATATATGTTACTGACACGGGCACCAGGGAGAGTCTAGCAGAAAGCTAAGATATACTTTTTTTTCCCCCTTCCAGGGAGAAGTTTAAAAAAACCCAAACAAAAAAAAACCAGCATTTATTCACATGGAGAAACAGCTGGAGCAACCTTCCTGCCCATTCTTGCTGAATCAAGTCCTGCATTAAGAGTTGGATTTGACCCTCAATTCTGAAAGCCCTCTATATGCAGAACTTCCACACGTATGAAATCATGGTTTGAAGAGATACACAAGGTTTGAAGAACAAGACTTGAGACTGCTTTGTTTATAAAATAATCCACTTCAGAAAAGCCAAGTGGAATTCCTTGGTTACATGGGTTTTTCATAAACAGGATATTGCTCAGATGCTGCTAAACAGTAATGCTGCAATTCATCAATTAAAAGGAGTTGGAGCGGTCAACCTGAGTGGTTTTTTGAGATGCGTGAGCAGCCGCTCTGCTCTAGTTGATTACAGAAGCTGATGTTTTTGCCACCATACTGACTCTCCAGTTCCAGCATTTCAGCCTTAAGTGAATATTGAGTCATTTCTCAGGAACTGCAAGAAACAGCTAAGCAGATGTGTTCAGTCAGCCTTGTCAGCTTTTCCCTTGTGCAAATCCAAATGTATCAAAGTTTGATTAGCACTGTAGAGAAAAAAGACCATCTGCTAACAAACCAAATGCATGTCCCTTTGCAAAAAAGGAGCAAAGAGCTGTTAGATACCTGCACTGCTGAAATATAAAGGGAGCAGGAAGTTGTTGTTTCTCTCAAACAAATGTGTGCTCAAAATAATATGGTAAACTGTGAAATCAACATAGCAAAGGTGAAATCACACAATCAGAGCACTTTTTCTTACAGTCCATTTTCTCCGTATTGCTGTTGCATCCAGTTTTCAAATCAGATTAAGGAAATCCTTTATTCACTGGATAAAATGATCATGATTATTTTTTGTAGTTAATCCTAAACAATTTAGATTAAATTCCTAAGCCTATGTCTGCTTAAATTCCTGTGGAAAGACTTTGGGAACACACTTTATAGCCATCTGCTTAAGTGGATTATGTAAGGTCACATTCAGTAGAATTCTTCAATGAAAGATAAAAAATCTTTTCACAACTCGATGCTTTTGAAATGTTGGTTTGGGGCGGGCAGGAAAAAGAAAAAGAGGTCCTCACATCAATTTTGGATCTGTTTATCCAACAGCTATTGCTCCAAAAAGATTGTTAGCAAAAGACAGAAGTTGGAGTGATATTTCATTCATGCCTGCAATATCTATTACTTCATGAAATAAATGACCCTGAGAAATGTCAGTTTATACATTTTAAAACAAGTTTTAATTTAGGCCTGTTGTCACAGTACAGAGCAGTATCATAATTAATGATGTGAAACTGGTAGCTAAGATGTCATTACACACGGGAATGTCACAGTGAATCAAGTTAAACTAGCTACTAAAAAAATTCAGCACTGGAATATTAGTTTTTATACGCACAGTATATCAAATAAATCTTTGACAAGCTACAAAAAAGGGTATGGATTAAATATGATATGGGATGAGCAGAGTTGGTACAAAGCTGGCCCAGAATCTCAAAATGCCAGCAAATCAAGGCCTGTGGGTAAGTCAGGCTATTTATTTGCCAAGCTGCCCTACTTCTATTACACTTATCATTCTTCTGAATACCATTCACAAGAGTCTTTCTGTCAGAGCAAAAGACAACGTTAATTCATCAGAGCTCTGATGTAATTTCTAAGAAGGCTGCATACCTCCTGAAGATGTGTTTACAAGGATTTCTAGGAAGTGCTCTCCTGTTACCAGCTGGCTTTTTCTAAATCAAATTAGCATTTACACCTAAAAATTAGGTATAAAATAAAATTAGCATTTACACCAGATTAAAAAATACGTTCAGTTGTTATTTTCATTACAGAAATACACTTGTTAGCAGCATAAGTTACTTCTCATCTAAATATTCATGAACAATACAAAGTTTTAAGAGAGCATAACATAATTGAAACTGTGTAATAAACTGGAAGTATGGTCTCTGCTGGGACTGGTTAAGAGCCACATAGTCCATTCCCCTTGTGTCCCTGTCCTTGTGGTTCCTATGGGTACGGAGGAGGCATTTAGGCACACCTAGCTAACAAAAGTCCCAGTCCTAGGGGCAGAGGTGGAATTTACACTGGGAATCTGAGCTGTTGCTTTTATAAAAATAATTTGTGGTTTGCCATTATTCCACTGTATTCAGTATATCTTCACTCAAACAGTACACATTATTCATTGACTGACTGGAACAGAACAAAGCCATTTAAAAACAAACAACTACAAAGCCTCCAAGTTTCGCTTATTGTATATGCATTAGCTTATGGCAGGAGACAATTACCTGTCTGCTACTAGCATGTTCTGATGCATAGCCCTTTTCATTTCAACAAATGAGGACATATAAGAGCTATTGCTGCTCTTGTACACGTCGGTGGTTTTTTCCTTCCATTTTGTAGATGGATTTTTTTCCCTTTAATAATCCTCCTTTATTAATCTTCTCTTGTTTAAACTTGATTTGTACTTTTGAATCTAATTTTTCCCCTTAACTAAGGACTGTACTCCGGTGGACAGTTTCACTAGCCACTCATGCTTAAGAGTTTTGTACCATCAGACATTGCAGCTACTGGAAGGTCTGATTGCAACCTGGGGATATACCCAGGCTCATTTTGAACTGGTTTGTTCAGTCAATAACTTCAGTGAGGATTCAGCCCCATGGGCTTTCTCCTGCCTCTCCCCTCATATATCCAGACATTTCCATAGGCTTATATTTAGAAGCCCATGCTGCTGCCACTGCAATCATCAGCCCCTTTAACCAGAAAAAGCTATTGGCTGCAAATCTACGTGTACAGCAGTCACTCCTCCACTGTAATATAGATTCACCTTTAGGTAGTATTAATATTTAAACAGGATGTTTTGGAAGCACTTTTATGGGGAGTGCTTCCTCTGCCTCTCTCTTCACAACTAGACATTTCACTTTTCTCTCAGGTAACTCTGGCTATCTGCATCTTACTCCCAGCATCTATCTCTAATGAGGTCTTTTGTACATGCATTCAGCCAGGCACGCCTGCAAGGAACATATTTACACCTCTTGCTGAGGACTTCTGGCTCAGGGAATACCTGAGAGAGAGCCCATCAGCTCCACATCAGCCTTTCTTACTTTGATACACAGTTCAACTCATGAGTTAGTAACGTGATCATGGCTTTGTGTGGAATATTTGTACAAAAAGTCATGTTAATGAAATGTACAACACTACTGAGTGCTGGTATGCAAGTAACTGTACAAATAGATGCCCTTTTTTCTGTTAAAGAAAGTAAGTTTTCAGCATTGACTGCACTTTGTTCTACACATTGGTCCCATCTTGTTATTGTCATAAGGACTTCAACCTAGGCACTACTCATGCAGTCCTGTAGACTACTGAGAAGGGAGGAGAAAGGAGAATTTCTTATGCTTTTTCTTCCAGTCAGCTTTTAATATTTTCATAAGCCTTTGCAGACGTTACTGTTATACAAAGATAAGGTAAGAATGGTTGTGTGTATACCTAAAAAAAGCATTTCATGCTGTGCATGTTGTCTCAGGTCACCAGTTACCTAACTTGTACCCACTCATACTCCAGGGGTGTTTTCTCTTGTTCTTTCTTTGTACAAGAACCAGCAGTTAAAATCACCTTGGCTCTGACTTTAGGATACTAACACCAAAGGAGAGACATAAAGAAAGGCAAAAGGATGGGATACAGCAACACATCACCACTAGTATTGTCTGTAGGGAAGACTTGGTGGACTACTGTTGCTTTGCTCTTACCACTATGAATATAGGAAATGTACATTTGTAGAAAAAGGACATACCCAAAGTGTAAGGCATACTCCCTGAGTTCACAGATAGGATGCTAACCTTGGCTGATGTTCCCTATCATACCCCACAGTCCTTATTCCTTAAGGATGTAAGGACAGGATGAAGCCATTACTTCACTCTTACTTCCCTCCTCTCTAACCTTTTAATGTGCTGGGGGGAGGGTTGGGGATGGATGGCAAGAGGAATGTGCCTTGATTTGCACTACAATAACTTTCATGACTTAAGGCAGTGCTGGGCAAATACTGGCCAGGCAGGCTTTTAAGATAGTTATTAATTCTGTACCTAAAAATCTCTCAATATGGGGCAGGAAAATGCACTCTGAACTCTCTTTATTACATGACTTAAGGCAGGAAACAAAGAAACTCATTGCTCACTGCAATAAAGACAGCACAGAGAGTCTCACAAATTCAGCAAAGTTTCTAGGGCATGCCAGGAATAACAGATCATAAAAGTGTGCTATGTATTATGCAGTATGCCTTTTCCTCAAGTACCTTACAATTGTCAGATCTAGCAAAGGGTAAACCAAGGGTCATTTGGTTCAAGTGACTAGATGAAGGTGAGGCAGGTCACCTTCCCTATCTGAAAGTGTTTATGGTAAAACACTGGCAGCACAATTTTGAAGGTGGGAGAGGGAAAGGAAGTGAACAAATTCCCTTTGAAATTCAATGTTATTGAATTCAAATACTCAAGAGAACATGGTCAGTGTATAGAGGTCAGCTTTCTGCCAACCACTGCAAACTGGAAAAAGCTCAGAGAACAAATCATTCTCTTTGTATGCTGAGATGTGGAAGCTATGTGAAAATATTTAATAGTTATAACATAAATAAGGATTAAAATAATATTGTATCAAAATCTCAACTATTTCAAAGTGTAGCGGCTGGCCAAAAAAGGCAAGTTTGAATAACACCCTACAAAAAAAAACAAAACACAGCAAATCATGCCAGGAGATAAAGCGAGCACTTACTGGAGCGTGTGACAGGTATATTATTACTGTTCGTAAATAGTTCTGTAGCCCCAGCACCATGGTAGGCAGTTTACAGACAGACTGAGTAACAAGATCTGTGCTGTGAAGAGCCTCCAGTCTCAGCTGACAGTTATACAAACAGGGACAAGAGGTGGAATAACAAGGAGGTGTGAGGCTACACATTGTCATTAAGTACCATTTCAAGAAACAGGAGAAGCCCACATACCAGTTCACTGCTGCTGAAACAAAAAGTCTTTCTCTACCCCCTCCCCATAGTTTTTGCCTCCCATCCTTACACCCAAATACACCTCCCGCATCAAATTCTCCTCTCCTTCCCAGAATCACAGACTGGTTAGAAGGGACCCCTGGAGGTCTTCTGTTCCGACCCCTAAACCTCCCTCCCCTCCTTCCTCTGAGCCAATTTGACTTACTAGAATGTCTAAAAACTACTAAACCAACCCTGAACTGTTTGTTACTGTCTTAATGAATTAGATCAGGTCCCAAATGGGACCACTGAGGTCAGATCTCATGTAAGGCTGTGACCCCATAACTGGGAGAGAAGAAACAGGAGCAAGACTCCTCCTCTCTGAAGGCAGCAAGCTGTTACTTGAGTTCAACTGCACGCACAGCCATCCCATCCTCTCTGCTCCATGCCTTATGGAATATTGCTACATTATTTTTAATTTCAGGTTTTTTGTTGTTGTTGCCAATAACCTAGCTGAGTAGGTGCAGGGAGATAGTGCATTATGTCTCTCTGAAAGTATGCTTTCAGGAGCATTTTTATTCTTCTTTGCCTTAGGAACTCTTCTCTGGCAAGGGAAACATCTCAGCCACGTTTACTGAGGCTGCGAAGAGGACTGCAAATGAGAGATTAAACTTCTGAGATCTGTCCCCCTAAATCTCATAGGTATTTTCAAAAACCCTGTTGTAAGATTCTTGAGGTTTTACATTTAATCCTACTGCTCTTTGAGTGACCTCAGTAGAGGCATTTCAAGGTATTTGCCCTGGTGGTGTGCTTCTGATGTAGCCAAACCATGAGGAGTTTCACTGGGAGGCAAGCCAAAGTAGGTGCTACAACATTTGATACCACGTGACTCCACTGTCTTCTGTGAAGGTTTCTTTCCTTTTGATTCTTTTGCTTTAAAGATGTGTGGGTGTTTGGTGGGTTGTTGCTGTTTTAATCAATTCCTGCTACCGTCTTCCTTTTTCCATAACCAAAACGTATTTTAAAGGAAGTGGAATTTTAGGCAAGTAAATTTAATTCTGCCTTGCCCTGATTCAACATTTCTTTTCCCCTCCTTTTAAGAGCATAACACTGGGCTCTCACTTCCATTTTCAAGCCAATCCCAGACAAGTACCAGTTCTTATCCTTTCCCAGACAGGTGGCCAGCTGACAGATTTTGCAGCATTAGTGCTCAACTCATTTAGACTTTCTTCAAGACTGAGTAATTTCTGGGAGGGGAATCAACCTCTATGACCTCCCACTGCACTGTACTTTGCTGCTAATCACTCTACCATCAGTCCCTGAAAAGCAATTTTACATAATCTTCAATGGGCAAAAGGAATTACAAGTATTCTGCCTGTTACTCCACTACTGTCATCAAGTTACAATGTCATTTATATTCTAACCAAGTATTTGCATCTGCCTTTATCTACATATACATATGTATGTGTATATATATATTTGTATGTGCATATGAACTGAAAAGACAGCTCAGTTAATAGACTATGGTGCCAGCTTCAGAAGCTTATCCAAATAGTATTAAAATAGCCAAGGCATCCAATAATATATAATGGGAAGGTCAAATCTGATTTGAGTATATTCACATTTTATTCAGCATGTCACATACATTAATCTATAATAATCCTAAAAGCACAAGATAAGAATGACGGTAGTAACTTGGATGGATACTGCACTGATCTCTGACTCCTACTTTGATAGGTCCCAATTATAAACAGCACTGTAAGTTCTGGAGGCTCTAGCTGCAGCTGTTTAAAACATATGGCTCCTTCTCTTGAAATTACCACCAGTCCCTTGCAGAAGTTGCAGAAGGGATCACATCAGTGCCTCAGTCGCCTCCAGCTCTAGAGCACATTGCCACCTGATATGAGGTCAGCGCAACCACGCAACCACTGCAGGCTCTAAATTGGAGCAGCTGAAAACGGTACATATTACTTCAGCTGCTCCTGCCAGAGAGATGGCAGGAGCCATCTTACTGCTGCCCTCTGAGCTGAGGGCAGTTTGTCTTAAACTACCACAGCTAGACTTCTCCAATGGCAGGAAAATTGACAGCAGTTTTTGGTGGTGTTACATTACAGTGGGTGACTGGTGATACTCACATCTGTCAAATGCATTTAAGTCAATGTCAAATTTCAATTAAGAATATCAGTGGATTCCACAAAAGATTTTAACGATAACATATATGACAACTATGCTGTATTTGAGGATACTTCCCCTTTTGAAATCAAACAGGGGGACCTCTTCTCTGACAGAAGAGCTCAGGGGTTGAACAGGATCATCCCTTTCTCAAAAGCTTCACATTTCCCTCTCCTGTGTGCATTACCCTTTAGCAGAGCTGAGCAAAGTCTTGCATGCAGCTGTCAAGGCTGAAGCTGGGGTTGCCTGAGAGAAGCTGGAGAGGAACTGAAGGAGCAGTGGATGTCAGGTGTAGTCTGTGAAGGAAAAAGCAAGTGACTGAGGGAGAAATGAGAAAGCATCAATGGGAATAAGCATAAGTCAGCAAGGAAGAATAACAAGCTGTCAAAGGATGCTTTTTTGATTGTGAATGCTGGTGTTTCCACTAGCTTCACTGCAATAAGTCATGAATGGTGAGCAAGAATGGTTCCCTCGCAGATATTGGCACCTAGTTAAGTTCAGAAATCCAGACCAGTGCTACAGCAAAGAAAGCAAACTCACCCTCAGGTGAAGCATTGTATTCATATTCCAGCCACCTCCTTTCACAAGGGAAAAAGAATGGTGTCCGACTTGAGTCCGAGAGTCAGTTACACTTAAGTGCTTAGAAGAAATGCACTGTGCAGTTAAAGCTGCAAAGGAAATATGGGGATTATCACACAGCTTTGGACTGGCAGTGGTGAGGGCAGTGGCAGCACAGGTAAACGTCTGCTCTGGCATTTCACAAACCTAACAGAGAAAAGTAAGGGAGAGCGAACATCTCACCTTTTTGGAAAGGCATAGCTAGAGAAGGGATTACTACTCAGGAGGAAGCAATAAAAAAATGTTTGTAATATGCTGGTAATTGAAGAGCTACTGCTTAATCCTGTTCACAGGTTTAATAGCTTCTAAGGGAATTTAAATAAGTTAGTGAGGTTTAACATTCCTCTGAGAGATGAGTCCATGTATAACCTTGTATTTCATAATTAAAAATCTCTTTGATCTGTAAGACCCAGAAAATAGGTTATAGTAAATTACGGTCTGAACAACCAACCACTTGATGGTTGAATAATGCAGGGAAACTTCAAGACCAGATTTAGCATGTCTGGATAGTCTACCGAGGGTGTGGGACAATGGAGGTCTTAGCTGCATAAATGAGAAGCACATGCTATTGAAGAACAGGAATAACATCATCATCTGCTTCCCCTTACTCCTCATTAGCACTATCCACAGAGTAGCAAAATGTGTATAATTTTAGCAATAATGTGAATGGTATAATAATAATAATAATAATAGAACCCTTAATCCCTGAACTGGGCTGAATGTCTATAAAATAGCCAGAAAATTGAGACAAAAAAATCCACAAAAGAAGTGGGATAAAAAAGGAGATTAAATAGGTAAAATGAGCTGGCCTTATTGTGGCTAAGAAGCATAAACTGCATCAAAGGAAGGGCAAAGTAAATAAAATAATAACTCGACCTAGGACAGATTGACACAAGCTATTTTTACTTCAGTAACAAATTGTATTAATTTATTTAGATTAAATATCGGATATGTTAATTCAGTAACTGAGCCAGACATAAAAAAATATAGGTGTATATAAATCAAAAGCATATCAATATTTAACCGTAAAAACCTTGAATCTTTACCTTGCTCCCCCTCATCACTCCTCTTCCAAAAATCAATCCCTTTTTCCCAGAAAATAATATTTCAAATTAGCAAGCAGGGAGTTTGTCATTAAGGTCATAAAGTCAAAGATGAACCAAGGGAAATAAAGTTGGGGAATACAGAAAAGGCAATAGCAATATGAAACTATTTTAAAGCAACAACATCTCAGTACTACACCATGTCAAGGAAAGCATTAATTCCTACATCTCAGGCCATTCTGAACTCTACTAAGACAATAGTTTTCCTTTATATTCAAACCATAACCACACAGAAAATACCATATTCTCAGCCTTTTCCCTGTTATTGAGCCATTCCAAACCAGAGAGCTGTGCCATAATTTGCTCCATACAGGGAAATGATAAAATGAAATTACTTCATTCA
>NW_008824044.1:2610175-2646920 GCF_000699105.1 Pygoscelis adeliae
TTCCTTCCTGTGAACCCTCATGGAGAGTATATGCTACAAATCCAAGCTTTTCATAAAAATGTGCATAGAAAATCAAGACAAGTTGTGAAAGTAGTATTATATATGGGAGTCACATCTTTATCAGCTTTAATTGATTTTGTTTCTTAAATAGGTTCTATTTAAGGATGTTTATAAGTAATTTTTCTCTACAAAGGTGAAACCCTGAAAGATAAGCTATTTGATCTTAGACCTAGCTCCTAAATAGAAAGCTTGATGAAACACCTTGTTTGTAAGTAAGTGACATGAGACCATTAATTGTTGGAATAGTTCCCATTTTGTCAGCAGTTGAATGTTGACTGACTTTAGGTGTAATGGATTTTGCAGTAAGTTACTATTATGGAAATTCAACTGAATTTTCCCTAATTTTTTAGCATAAAAAATAACACAAGGTTTGGTGGGTTTTTTTCATTTAGATAACATCATGTGCTTGTGTAACTACTTAAATAACTTTTGGAAGGTTTCAAATTCATTACTTCCAATGCATGTTCTAAAATATGTACTTACATTTGGATAATACAAATCCTCCTATTTAATCCCATTCATTGGACCAAGGGCACATTTTTATTTCAGTGCAACTAGTAAAGGCAGGAGACATATGCCAAACTTAACCAATGAAACTAAGATGAAAATTCACCTCCATTTTTTCTTCAGTAGGATTTTATACTTGGATAACTATGTTCAGTTGGCTCACTCAAAGGAAACATATTCTTTTGCAGTGAAGACATACAACTATTTCATTAAGCAGTTCAGCTTGCAAAAAAAGTTTCATAATCTCTACAGCAGCCTGTATTTAATGAGTCAGAAATCTCTTTCTGTACATCTCATTTTAGTGTTGATTCCAAAAATAATGCCAGATAAAATCTTTCAGAGCTCTCCACTATTCTTTCTCCCTCCCTCAACCAATCTTGTAATTTATTTTTTTTATTTCTAATGACTCAACTCTATACATTAAATGCATTCCATAAAATAATAATACCTGCAAAAATAAAAATCACTTACTGAAGGCAGTATCACTTTTTAGTGACTAAATTTCTGTAACAGACAAAAGGCAGCCTTTTGTGTTCCTCCAAAGTCACAGGAGGTCATGACATAGACATTAAAGAAAACTGGGTCACAAAATATATACTTCAACCAAAACCACCACGCACCATCCTCTACCTAGTATCCTATCCTGTGGCCATGTAATCAGCACTAAAGCCAGCACTGCATTCTACCAAGGATACTAATATATACTACAGGTAATTTTGATCAAGTCTGGTAAATCATATCCTATATTTGCCAATTACAGGAATATTCTGTACACATTACTAGAATTTTCCATCATGGGACAGAGCAAGGTCAAACTTCCACTGGAGCCCTGCATTTTCTTTTAAGTATCTGTTGCAGTCATTTGAGTGCTGCATACACAGCACACAGTCAAATAAATAAGGAGAGCATTAAGCAAAAGCCAGATAAGAGGAGATTGCTGAGAGCTGTGAACTAATGATAATGCTTTTTTTCTGTTTTTCAGTGATGTACTCAGCAGCGTACCTGCAATAACTGAAGTAGCAGATAATCCCCCTATCTTCTTGTAGAATCCCAATGATACCAATTATTGCCAGAGGGCTACATTTTTAGTCTTACAAATAGCATCTACTGATTTCAATTTTTCCCTCTTAAAAATGCTGAAAATAGTGGTGACTCTTTTACACTTTTGTTGACATTGCAAATCTATGTCTACCCATACTATATTAATGTGATTGATAGCTTTTCTAATTGGACCTATTTGTGGGAGGAGGAAGCATCAGTAACAGAGAGAGACACAGAGAGATACATTTTCAGAGGTGAGCTTGGAAAAATATTGAAGCTGAATTTTCATCAGTATGACAGGAGATCTGCATCTAATTTCGATGAATATGGAAAATAGAAAACTTTTCCTTACAAATGTGTTTTTTTAAAACAGACGAACATTCAACTAAATCAGATCCTGTAATTATCTTTTTTTTTAACCAGTCTCAAAGCATCCATTCAGAACATTTAACTAAATCTCTGAAGATGATAGACAAATTATTTGTGAAGAACAAGAGAGAAACATACAGCCGGTGATGTCCCCAGGGCGGACAGTGACCCAGGCAGTCAGAGGCTGAGCCTACGGGCCTCCCCACACTCACTATCATGACTCTGGAAAGTGTAGTAACTTTGCCATAAATAGAGCTTCTCTGCTGGCTTATTAAGTAAGTTAAACATTGTATGACGAGTAATATCCAACTATATGAAATGTCTTTAACTCCTCGTCTTATTTTAATGGAGTAGAATAACATCAGTGGCCTTTTCCTCACATATGGATCCACAGGAGATACTGGTGCTGGGTAAGGAACCACAGAAATTGTTCAGCCCATGACTCACTAACTGCACCACTCACTGATCCGGATCTCTGCCAGACCCTTAAAAAAAGTGGTATGTCATTTTTTGCCTAGTATTAGTACAGAAAGATGCTGATACCAAAGGTTGGCAAGAAAAAAAAAAAAAACCCTCACCATCCCCCCCCACACACACCCAAAAAAAAATGAGGCAGGACAGTGAATTTGTCAAAAGTACAGTCAACTTGAAATGGCTCATTATCTTACTGCAGATACATCACAAGGTTCAGGCTAGAAAAAAAATACATATCTTTTAGCATTGTTTTGCCAAATGAAGTAGCAATTAATGGCTCAGAAATTATAGCTCTACATCAGCTTATGGGAGACCAAGATCCTATTTACTGCTCAGCCTGAGGGATGAAGGATTCAAAGCTCATACTTTTCACTGTCCAAAAGAGTGTCTTGACCATTGGCTAGGGGGGGATGAGCTCAATCTCTTGCTGTGAAAGCTAATCCATTTTGTAAAAGCTACAAGTTCAGTGGCAGCAAGAATAGTGCCCAAGTGTCCCAGCTTTCAAAGAAGTGTCTTATAGAGATATTTTTAGACCACTCTCAGCACCTGTCAGATTGCATAACATAAATTTTCACTATAAAACCCCATCGTTTTTGGCCTATCATCTTAAAACAACAGGACTTTCATTAAGTCTTGTGAATTTAGGTAAGAACAAATTGATTTAAGTCAAAATGTCTCCCCTTTTCCCACCAAAATAAATAAATTAAAAACTTCAAAGCCTATTGTCTACCGTAGTGTGTACAAACAAGGTCATTTTCAAAGTTTTTGTATAGTATTTTTCAACCATGCTTTTAGCACATTTTGGAGGGAATGACTGAAAAAGCAGCAGCACCTATAAAGGATAGTCACAAGTTATTAACAAGCGGTTATTTTTTGGTTCAGGTGTTTCCAGTGCACAGGCTTTGTAAGGTCAGTGTGAACACAGAGCTATTGTTTAGTTGATAAGAGCATTTCCATGACAGTGTCATTCAGTTTTCCTGAGAGACTTCTCACAGCTCCAGGGAGATATGTTAAAATTCTTGCCTCACTGCCTTGAATTCTGCTTCATGCTAAATTGATCCCACACTGTGGCGTTCCTGCCGATAGCGCTTTTCCTTACAACAAACATCTCTAAACTTAAGAGATAAAGTCTCTGGTTGCTGCTGTGGTGCTCCCTGAATTTCTGTTTCAGATAAGAAACTTCTGAATCAGCAAGAGATTTTATATGTAACTACTGGAGTCAAGTTTCAGGGAAATATCTATATTCCCTTTCACAGAATTATTTTTTGTTGCTTTGATTCTTGCAGCTTGTACCTTCTATTAAAGATGTGGATTGCTTAAGATTTAAAATCTCAGAGGAACTCCAGATGATTTTTTTAACTGCAAGTATTTCCATTGTTGAACTTTTTTTAAAAAATTGTCATACAGGTAGAGCTGTCAGCTTCCTTTTGTTTCTGTATTCCTACCCCAGTGAAACTGTCCATATCACCTCATTTCAAGACATGCATGCGCCTACATTTCATATCCAACACAGACCACCAAATCCCTCTAGTATGTTTACAAGAGTGCACGTTTTGAGGATGACTATCTATGCCTTGAAGCAAAGAAGTATAAATGCACACATTGTACCTAAGACAAATATAGGGGTAGTAAGTAACAGCACTGTGTCCCTGACTGGGTACAGAGGCTGCTGAGAGAGGGACAGTGAGAACAGAGGCTTAGCAGTTCTTTCCAAAGTTGATTTCCAAGCTACATCCGCAGGCCTCAGGAAGTGGTCCAGAGGAGGTTAAGAAAACTATATAATCTGTATAGCTCTTTCTAAGGTTTCCTGATAAGGATGATATATGCTTAATAAATAGTGGGTGTTAACTCCATTTCTTCTGGCACAAGCCTAATCGCTCTCGTATTGGAAGAGAATCAGATCAGGGAATTCTTAAGCAAGCTGGACATACATAAGTCCATGGGCCCTGATGGGATGCACCCATGCATGCTGAGGGAGCTGGCAGATGTCATTGGAAGGCCATTCTCAATAATCTCAATGATCATGGTGACTGGGAGAAGTGCCCAAAGACTGGAGGAAAGCCAATGGCACTCCTATCTTTAAGAAGGGCAAGAAGGAGGATCCAGGAAACTACAGGCCAATCAACCTCACCTAAGTCCCTGGAAAGGTGATGGAGCAGCTAATCCTGGAAACCATTTCCAGACACATGAGGACAAAAAGGTCATCAGGAGTAGTCAGCATGACTTCACCAAGGGGAAGTCATGGTTGACCAATTTGATTAACTTCTATGACAAAATAACTGGCCTGGTAGATGAGGAGAGAACAGTGGATATTTTTTACTTGGACTTCAGAAAGGCCTTGGACACTATATTTCATAAGAATCCATAGGCCACACCTAGAGTGCTGTGTCCATTCTGGGCTCCCCAGTACAAGAGCGACATAGACATACTGGAGTGAGTCCAGGGCCACAAAGATGATTAAGGGACTGGAGCACCTCACATATGAGGGAAGGCTGGGAGAACTGGGACTGTTTAGCTTAGAGAAAAGAAGGCTCAGGGTGGGTCTTATTAGTGTATATAGATACTTGAAAGGAGGGTGCAAAGAGGATGGAGCCAGGCTCTTTTCAGTGGTGTCCAGTGACAGGATCAGAGGCAATGGGCACAAACTGAAACACAGGAGGTTCCCTCTGAACATTAGGAAACACTTTTTCACTGTGAGGATGGCTGAGCTTTGGCACAGGCTGCCCAGCGTGGTTGTGTGTGGAGTCTCCATCCTTGGAGATATTCAAAAGCTATCTGGACATGGTTCTGGGGAACCAGCTCCAGGTGACTCTGCTTGAGCAAGGGGATTGGATCAGATGACCTCCAGAGGTCCTTTCCAGTCTCAGCCATTCTATGATTCTGTGTAAAATCTCCCAAGAAATAGGTCTGGAGGAACAGCCACTGGGGCTCTGTCTTCTCCCCTTTGGTCAGATGGAGCAGCAAGCTGGTATGAGGAAGAGGTTCCTTGAGCCATGGGAGGTGCAGGAAATCTTGTAAAACTGAGCTATGTCAGTTATATTGCAGTTGCTTATAGAAGAACTTATTTAGCAAAGGAAGATATCCCTTTCTTTTGCTTCTGTTCAAGAGAATCAAAATAACATCATAACGGAAAAGCTGCTCTATTCTTAATCATTCCATCAGAATGAGTTTGCCACACACACTCCATAATTGAATTATTCTAATGAGTAAATAGAACAGTGCAAATCCAAATACTTTCCCCTTATTAAAGAATTCTGATTATCTTCATTATCTTTAATATGAATTCTGGACAGCTAAAAGAAATAGAATATGCAAATTAATTACTTGCTTTCCCTTTGTGAAATTAACTTTTCATAATTTAAATGTTTCAAAAATGCAATTATTACATATATTGTCTTAAAATAATAATTTCAGGAAAATTTAAACCCTACAGAAACCATTAGAGACTCCTCCTTTAACTTCAGTCAAATGTCATTCTAAAAATTAGCTCCTTCCTTTTTCTCACAGAGCATTACTTTTTAGAAATTAGTCTCATTAGCTCATTAACAAGACAAGTAGCTGTAACAGCATCACAGGAAATGCATACTTGAGAGAAAAGGGCAAAAATCTGTGTAAAAAGAAGACACATTTAGGGCTTGACAGAGTACCTTTTTGCATACAGAATTGAACTAACATTGAAAGAAATGTTTGCTTTTGCTATTTTTACAATACAAAAGAAATCTTTGGAAGTAGTCAGCAAGTTACCACACACATAACAATTGTGAGATTTCTGCTTGGAATGTTTCACCTGTTGTTTCTCTTCCTATGGATGTTCACATCTTATGTGTAAAATAACAATGACACCTGGAGCATTATGTCATGTATCTTACCAAGGAATCTGCATATTTTTTGTTCTGACCAAAAATCACCTTCTTTTTTGTTTGTTTGAAGGAGCTTACTATAGGATTAATGAGCGGCAGGAAAAAAAGTCAAATGGTAACATATTTAAGCTTCAATTTTTTCAGGTCACATTGCTGTAATATACATGATACCTTGCTTCTTCCCAACGCCATAGAACTAATCTACTAGTTTAAGATATGGTATTAGAGAATTTATCTAAATGGAACTGCCAAATTAATACTCAACAGATATTCTATCAAAAAGACCCTTTACAACTTCAGGAATTTCTAGCAAAGTACTAGCAAAGTCAATTGTAAGACACAGGCATTTCTGAGGATTGCCATAGGATGACCCAGTCCACTTCAGTTACAAGTTTACATGTCTCATTGATTGTATAGAGTTGACCAGCTGAGATGCTACTCACTAGCTGAACTCGGGATAGTAAGATCTCTCTCACACCCAACTACTGGGTGCAAACAGGCAGTGGTAAATTCTCTCCCAATATCCATATGTTTGTAAAAGCGAGAAGGAAGCCTGAGACATGATGCAGAGCATCAACTGACACGAAAGTGATTTCCACTCTCTCTCTATCATCACCTCACAAATCAACAATTTACCATTTATGCTTATTCTGCTCCCATCTCCTCAAGCTATTTGTCAAAGTAGATGGCATTTTTCTTCTACTGCAAACATCCAGACATTGTATTCTCCAAATCTCCAAATTTAACCTATGCCAAAATCAGTTTAGCATAAGAGTTTCATTTCCAGGGTCTTAGTCCTACCTGGCAACTGGCTAAAGCACTGGTATTTAAGGATTCCACTGAAAATGCTATTGAATCCATTCATGCTGCAGGAACAAAAAACCCTACTGAAGGTTTCTTCTTATTAATGAATAGCATACAATTTATCCCCCTGCTCTTCATAAGGTAGGATACAGGCAGCCAGCATAAGTGAATAGCTGGTATCGTCACATACCTTTTCAAAGGTATTTCCCTTCTTGCATCTTACAGAGCTATAAAAAGAAGGGGGAAGGGATCTCTCTTGTCCCACCATTCCCATCCCTAGAGGACAAGTATACAACTTGAAAAGGAAGGTACTAAGTTATGAGACATAAAGGGGGTCCATATTTGTTTAAAGCAGCCTACTCAATCCCCCAGCACTGCAGGGGAGTTGCAGCCACTGTCTGAAAACTGATCTCTAGACCTTTATTCAAGGAATAGCAGTATCTAGAACTAAAGTCTGAGAAAAAGCCCCAAGATTACCAAGTTCTCTGACGTCTTGCTTCTTTTCCTGTAACTCCAGAGAATCATGATGGTTAACACTAGTATAAAAATGTCACAACTTTTTCCTAGGTTTTGTGTATATTTATTCTGAATCTGAGAACTTCTTCCTGTTGTGGCAGCTTTCCACAGAACTAGGTCCTTTCAAGTTCAGCAATGGGCAGAAGGAGAATCAAGAAGAATGAGGGCCCATTCTACTTTATTTAATTGCTTATTCAGTTTCTTTTGGGTGCAGGGGAAGTGAAGAGATAAGCAGTTTACTTTAATCAAGTAAATTACATTCATAATCCAAAATTATCAGAGTACTTCCTTTATGATTAAGGCAAAACTATTGTCAGTATCACTACTAATAGGTTTTAAACAGTTCTTGAAAATGTTTCTAAACTAAATGTAAGACTAATGCTTGAACTCCAGGCTTTATCCCAGCAAAATTTGTAAGCCCCTGTTGTCTCACCCAAATTAGATCTATGATAGGCTTTTTCCTCAGCTGCCTCAGGTGATCATCAGATTCTCCTTTAAAACCGTGGTATATATGAGATTTATATTAAATCTTCGTTTTCTTTGCTGCTCTGCTCCAGTGTAAAATCAAACTGTGAGAACAGAGAATGAGCTGGAACACAGACAGAAGCTCAGATTTGGGCTGAACATGGTACCATGGAAGCAAACAAGACCTCTCTTAATTAGGCAAGAACCTGTCTTGGTTAGAGAACACCCCAGAAAGAAACACAGTACCTAAAAAAAGTTAATTGAAGAGGCCTTTACAACCTCTAAGTGAAACACATGCTTCCCACTGCTAGAAGTAGTCACCACTACAGTAGTAGTTAGTAATTCAAACAGAACTGGGGTAAACTATGTTAAACCTATGGATTACTTACAGAAGTGGCCACCTCATCTGTGCTCCCACAAGGTCGTTTCCTTAAGGACTGATATTTCCCTCCTGCACTGCCCACAAACGTCTTGAAGAGTTCAGGTAACTGACAAGGACATAGGATCATGTGTGTCTGACAGCCCAAACATGTACTGATGGGGACCAGCTGCTGATGAGCTGTATCCCCAGGTTTTTTCCTCTTCTGATGTTCTGCCACCAACTTGGCAAAAAAACAGGTCTGGTACATTTTGCTGTACATCATCACCCCTTAAGCAAAGTTGTGTAAAGTGTGCCACACAGATCAAGACAGCAAAGAACAGATGTAATTAGGTAATGTCTTCTTGACAAATCAAAGAGGATATTTATGAAATGTACACACATGGAGAACCCATTACCAGAAAAGCAGATCCAAGAGTTTCAAAAGAAAAAGCGCTAAGGCCTGGGCTAAGAGGGATGATTACTGCAAGAAAAGTTAAATTTTAAGATCATGTGGGAAAAAGGACATCCAAATTGGCAATCTTAGTTTCAAGAGAGAGGAAAACCAACAGATTTATATGCATAAATAGAATTTTAAATCATCCTCCTTTGGTCAAGTCACATACATTTATGTCTTGTTAATCTGAACTGATAAAGAAATCCCTCTTCATCTTAACACTGATCAGGTTAACAAATATTTTTCTACTATTTATTTTTCATTAATAGATTTCAAATTCAGCATTTATCTTATTTTCTGCTTTGTCAGAATCACATCCCAGCTATTTTTTTACACAGCTTTATGATGGCTGCTGAGAAAGTTTCTGCCTGCAATTCAGAATCTCAAGAGGTGCTACACTTTCAGACAAAGAATCATTACAGTTAGTTACTATAGGTTGTTAGAAACAAATGTGATAGATACCAAATTACGATGTTCAGAATAAGCACATTTACTGATCAGTGTAAGTTCAATTGCAATAACCACTGATCCATGTTATAGCTGACTTGTAATACAAGTCAGCGTACTTAAAATATAAAATATAAAAGCTGCTAATGCCTCAGAAGTAAAAATGCTTAGCTGTGTGCATATAGAGAAATAAAAATTGCTGAGTTTAAGATATCTTCATTTGAGCTCTACAACCTCAGCAATTCTAAAACAAGCTGGGACCCTCTTATGTCTCTTACATAGCTTTTGACTACCATCAGTGTTAGGCCAAGATTTTTAAAATTTCTCAAAGGAATGGAAATAATATCAAAAGACAAGACTTTTAACCAAAAGTTTCAAATGCATGCATTTTATTGCCTATTATACCCCTAAATAAATGACATCATTTTAATTTTTTTTGTTTTTACTTAAAGTTTGGGTTTTTTTACTCTTAGAAAGGTACTTAAAGCTGAAATCATCAAGACATTCATTTCCTGCAGCTCACCATCCTTAACCACCTTACCACTCTTGTGCCAACTTCCTAGTATGCTCACAGATATCAGTATTAGTAGGAAAGTTTTCATGTCCCTTAAGCCCTTAAATCCTCTTGTCTGTTAATGCACCAATCTATTGTGGTTGCACACTAAATGAGTCCACAAAGGATTTTTCAGTGCAATGCCAAAAGGAAAAGATTTCTGTACGAGGACAGTTTGGGGCCTATCTACTTGTAAATTTTATTCCTCTTGCCACATTCATATTTCTTAAAAACTCTTTATGTCTCCTGCTACCCAAATCAGAACATTTAGAATATTACCCAATGTCCTGCATGGTCCTTGATGATACAAACTGAAAACTATACCTAGTCTCAACACCTTGGCATCCTTTTCCTTTAGATCTTATATTTCTACATATAATATTCTATGTTTTCTCAGTAAAAAACATCAACAAAATGATTGCATTAATGAGATTTCCCTCACACATTAAATAATCAGGATTTGAATTTCCCATCTTCGTATCACATTCCACCAGTATCTAAAAAATAATATGGTAACAGCAGCAGGCTTACCTGGCTTGCAGCTTTTGTTGTTCAGCCAGTACAAAGAACTACAAGTACTGTTAATATGAAAAATGAAAAATAAAAAATTCAAAGATACCACTTTGAATCCCAATCCCATGGTCTGTTCCAGCCCCTGCAAGGAAAATATACTCTCATGGTTATCAATCATGTGAGTAGCAAAGAAATTAAGTTTTATATATTTGTTCTTATATCTGGCTTCAGTTAGTGTGATTTTATATTTGGGTTTTCGTCTGATTTTAAGTTGGGAAAATAAGATTCCTTTTTTCTTCTAGATAAGGAACGTCAGTCTTGGATCAGTTAGAAGTATTAACATAATATAATAAAGGATGCAAGACTTGAGCCAGCCAACAGTTACCATCTCCCTAAATCATGTAGAGAAATGCCAGCACCTGGCATGAAGAAAGCTGAAGTGTTCATGAATAAAAGGGACACCCAGTGCAATGTCCCATGCCTTCTGAAGTGGAAAGTTCTCAGGAAGGGAATCCACACAGCAGCTCCAAGAAGCTCTGTTAATGCAGGTGACCTGCAGCCTTTGAAACCTTTGTTGCTATGAAGTCTCCTGACTATTCCTTTGCTCTGCCAAGTTGTTTATGCAATGAATACTTACGGTTGTCTGACAGCTCTAAGGGTTTCTTAGAGCATACAAAAGCCATATTTGACTACCTTTCTGTATAGGACCACAACTATTTCTGAGTCTCTCTTCAAGTAAGTGATGTATTTTTGATTTTATGGGACTGATTACAGTAAGCTACTGAGCAAGTGAAATTCTAGTAATAAAAAAATTGGAAATGTCTAGCAACCTCTATCAGCTTTAATCACAGTGTGCTCTATCTTACCTACTTGTGATTACAAACTTTTCTGTTTGGCCACCTACTTGATTTCAGTGTTTCCTTAAATTACTTGGGCTAAGAAAAATACTTCTATCAGGTAGCTAATTCTACTTGCAATATTTTTTACCCCCTTTAACCTTGAGATTCCAAAGACTTCAAGAGAATACAAAACTCACAGAAATGGCATTGTGAAGGAAAAATCCCAAACTGGCCAAGAGAGAGATGTGGTTTGCAGTTCTCCAATGAAGGGATGGTGAAGGCTGCAGAAAACAAACAGGCCAGTTAAACGCATTTCAAAATAAAACATTATTCCAGGTTTGTTTGTACTAGAAATACTGCTTTATAGATCATTTATAGATCATCTATCATATTTTCATTTTCCTGATGAATACCTCAAAAATATTGATAGTTTTTCATACACATTGAACAGTTCCTAGCAAGAACAAGCCCTAATACTCTTTGAAGCATCAGAAAGCTCTCTGGTTGCCTGCAGGACCTCTGTTGCATTCTGTCTGGCCTATGATCCCAAAGTGGAAAAATAAGAGTAAGGTACCAATACTGAATAAAACCTAAACATCACTTGTATCAGCTGTCTCTTTCACTTGGGATAAGAAGCAAATAAGACTCTCTGAACACCAGCTAGAGACTAATTTATAGCTATCAGTACTTTGCTGTTGGTAGACAAATGCTTGGTATTTGTTGATATGAAACTATTAAAATATTACAGCATGCCCATACTTTAAATTCACAACTCCCAAAGAGCATGCCATTATGCTCAGACATAAGAAATCATTAACTCACTAACAAGGCAGCAAGAATACTACAGAAAAAATAAAATTTGACTTAGTTATCGGCTTCATAAAGTACATCAAAGAGTACAGATAGAATGGCTGTTCCTGTCAGTGCATTTACATGGCCCCACTTGTTATTCTTTTCACAGCCTTTCCTACTAAATTTCTTAATTATTCATCAGCTTAAATCAGAGATCAACAAGCAAGGTACACCATTAATTCCCAGGTTTATCTATCTGGTGATACAAGAATGATATTGTACTGGTATTGTACTGGGTCTGCCTGGGACGGAGTTAACTTTCTTCATAGCAGCCTGTATAGTGCTGTGCTTTGCATTTGTGGCTACAGCAGTGTTGGTAACACACCAACATTTTGGCTATTGCCGAACAGTGCTCACACACCGCTGGGGCTTTCTCTCCAGGCCCCAACACCAACAGCCCGTAGTTTATCTATATTGTCCGCATTTGTCGGTGTTGTGATGATGCTGCTTTGATTTTGGTGTGGGGAATTTTGGTTGTTGATGCAAGCGAAGTTTGTGAAAATTTTAATGAAAATTCATAAATATGTGTTTCAAAGAGGTGTGGTGTGGAATGTACTGGGCGCAGGTGCCCAGGTGCTGGCAGGGGGGCCTCTGCGAGGAGAGGCGGGGCTGCCCCCAACCGGACACAGCCGGTTCCAGCCGGCTCCGAGGGACCTGCCACAGGGCACCGCTGAGCCCCTCAGCTGAGCTGGTGGCGCCTCTGGGAAAGCTTATTTAAGAAAGGGCAGAATGCTGCACGGCAGCTGTGGGAGAGAGGATTGAGGAAAAATGTGAGAGAAACAGCCCTGCAGACAGCAAAGTGAGAGAAGAAGGAGGGGGAGGAGGTGCTCCAGGGGCCAGAGCAGAGGCTGCCCTGCAGCCTGTGGCTAGACCACACAGATTTATCCTGAAGGACTGCAGCCTGTGGGAAGGACCCATGCTGGAGCAGTTGGCGAAGGACTGTATTCCCTGGGAGGGACCCCATCCTGGAGCAGGGGAAGAGTGTGAGGAGCAGCAGAGAAGAGATATTACTGACTGACTGCAACCCCCGCTCCCCATCCCCCTGCACCGCTTGGGGAGGATGGGAATGAAGGAGTAAAGTTGAGCCTGGGAAAAAGGTCGGGGGCTGGAGGTGGTGTTTTAATTTGTATTTGGTACAACTCTGTTTTAATTGACAAAAAATTAATTTTTCCCAAGTCGAGCCTGTTTTGCCCGTGACAGTAAGTGATCTTCCTGTCTCTATCTCAACCCACAAGCTTTTCTGTCTTATTTTCTCCCTCTGTGCTGTTGAGGAAGAGGAATAAGAGAGAGGCTGGGTGGGCATCTAACGACACGCCAAGGTCAACCCACCACAGCCGGTTTAGGATATGGACTTCTCAATCCCAGATTTGCACTGTGGCCTCAGTCCATGTACCCTGTGTGCATATTATGTCCCTAAGTACAGCTATGATAACTTTAACAACAAGAAATCATTGCCATTCCACATTTATTTCCCACTCACAGCTTGAATAATCATTTTACTGTGTTATGAACACACTTTCAAAAGTCTAAATGTCACCAGTAAAGCTTCTTCCTTGCAAATACTGATACTGAATTTCAGCTTCTTTCACTTCATCCATCAGTAGAAAGCAATATTTTGTCAGTAATCCAAGCAATTCTAATTGACAAAATCTGTGCGCTTAATGTCTGTCATTCAGGCATCATAATTGTAAAATCAGTTTTCACCAGCACCATCAATACGATGTAATGAATATTACCATAGAAAGACAGCGTAAGACACAGAAGTAAATTAAGCAGTAAAGGTAAGGAAAATTTTGAGATTCACAGCTAACAACAGGCAGACAAGTAAAAGTTTAATCCCATATCAGTTATGGGAATACTTGTGTATATGAAGCATATTTTGCAACCCTGTTTTGTACTTAATCAAATATCTCTAACAAAGGAGAACTATAAGGACAACAATTTTACTTAAGTTAGTATTACCATTCTATTTCTAGACTGTTCATGTTATATTATTATAGTATATGATGTAATATACGTAATTTATATTATAGATTATAATTTATAATACAAAAAAAGAAGTAAGGAAGTATCATAACACACACAATGCGAGAAATATGAGTAAAAGGGTTCATTACCTTATTCTATAAAATTTGTTTGAATTTGAATTAAAGTTCAAAAGAATTGTGGAATGACAAGAAGGTTCTGGTAAAGTACCAAGCATATGCAAAATTTTGCAGTGTTTTGTGTTGTGTTATGTGCAGAAAAAGTCTCTGAAAAATGTCACTGAAATGTGCTTCTCCCAGATCAAACCATTATATATATGTATGTGACTCCTATTCAAATATATTTGTACTGAGGTGAAATTAGGGTAAGATTAAATTGTTTTAAAATGTAGCCTAACCCTTAAATTGAAAAGGATCTCAAAACAGAGGTGAGGAATATGCATTGCATATTAACTGACTGTTTAAAAAAGGTGAAAAAAATCCTTTACAATATTATGGTAACAAATTGTTTTCAGTGAGCTAATAAATCTTGCAAATATATGTTTGTGTACTGTAAACTAGTGCCTTAGTAAATGAATAAACTGGAGGTTAGAATGAGGTTTTGCATATCTATAGTCTTGCCCTACGGCTAATCCTAAATCTTATATCTGCTTAAGATACTCTGCGTAGTTTTAATAGAAAATAGCTGCTTTTACTCCCTTCAATAGCTGACAGCTCAAAAAGGTTCTTGCTTATCTCCTGAAATATCTAAACAGTGACAGTATATGAAAGCTCCTTTTATATATCTCCTAGGTGACACTTAATATGAATTCCATTCAGATAACATCCTTGTTGCCAGTCAAACAGAAAAAGAAAAAAAAAAGTATCCGCATGCCTATACCCAGTAAAGTTAAGCTAAAGCCTCCACAAAAATCAGTAAGCAGCTTCTTTATATTCCTTCAAATCATGGTGAAAGCAAAAAAAAACCCAAACAAACACACAAAAAAAAACCCAAAACCCCTAATAATAATAAACTAAATATCACATATTTAGATGAACATTTTGGCTTGTATTTCAATAGCTTACACTAATTCAGATCAGCAACATACACACTGCCCTTAAACACTGTCTAATTATAAAATATCACTGCATTCCTAGTTTCTTATTACTGCCTGGACAATAGTGCCTGGAAAATGACCGATGACAATATCTTCTTTACTGCAGACAGATCTGACAGTTTATGAATATGCTTTGCTGAGGCTCTTCTTTTTTAAGACCTCCTTTAAGACCTCTTCCTTTTTTAAATAGGAAGGGTTCTTCTGCATGCCTCAATTTACTGTATATTACTCTGAAGATATCAAAATATGGGAAACGTACCTTTTTATGTCTTTCAGTCTCACCTTAGAAATTACAGTGACAAACTTTCAAAAATAATAATGCAGCATTTCATCCAACTGAGTTATTGTTGGCTTACACATTTTATTATACATGCATCTATTTTATATCTGCTTCAGTAGATCTTTAAAAGACAGCTATTCTCTTCCTTCACAATTCAAGATTAGTCATTAAAATACAGTGCATATTATTAGCCTGTATAGAGCAAAAACACTCATCTAGAAAACAGTTCTTTTTTGCTATTCAGTTTGACATTTGACACTGTATTTTGATCTCAAAAATGGAAAGAGTTACTGTAGCCCCATTACATTTTTTTTTCTCCTATCTCTTTCTTTAAAACCAAAGCCAAAAGTACAATCCTTTTCCATGAAGGACATCAGGACTACCTCTACATGAACTCTGCCATATGGTATATTTATCAATTTTTTACCTGCTTGAAAATCAAGGGAACACCTAAAAATGGAAGCTTTCATCACTAATTGAGGAAACCTGTCCTGTAGTCTCTCTCCTTACAAGACATTTTTGTTGTCTTTATTATTTCCCACTGAGAAGTTATTCCACAAGGATGTTGGTACAACTGCCAGTAATTTCATTTTAAAAAAAACACATTTCCAAGTACAACAGAAAGCTATGCGTTATTATTAATCGCAAATTTGTTTTTAGGTATCTTTAGCAATTTCCCCTAAAAATTGTTCCCAGCACATATCCACTCTTGCCCTTCCTCCAAACCCTCAAAACATTACAAGAAATAAGAAAAATGTGATCCATTTCAAAGTGAAAATAACATTAATTTTAGTCCTAACTGCTTTCATATCAATCCTAGATCCTCAAATCTTTATGAGAAAATAATAGAAACTTAATGGAGGAAGATTGTATCAAAGCTATAGATTTTAAGATTTTCCTCCAAATTTTACAAAATCTTAAAATCTATTTGCAGATTCCCCCCCTTAAGAAATGCATAATTCTTACATTAATATTAACCCAAAACATTCAAAACATCATTAACCAAGCAGACAAAACTTTTGTTTTAATACACAGTTACTCTTTTTTCCCCTGTGATTGCTCCCCTCTGAACCCTGGACTACCAAGTTCCGCTCACACACAGAAAGACCAGAAACCGTTTTGAATCACTAGAGCTAAGCTTTAGGGTATGTTCAGGAGGATGTGTGCACTGAGGCACACATCTGCTTCACACACACTCTCCTCCAGGTGAAGCAGGACCTAGCTCTGCTTTAGAATCCATGCTGTAGTAGCAGAGTACCACGTTGCTAAAGCTATAAAAGAAACGGGGAATACTAGCCTGACCATACCTGTCTTTAATGCAGCTTTTTAGTTTCTGAATCAAAACATCCAGTTCCTTTGGAGTATCGACTGGTTTGACCCTCTCTGCCCAAACACCTCGTTGTAATGTGCAAAAAAAAGCACAAATCTTTAAAACATATGCTTGAATTCCTAGTTTAAAATAAACAAGTTTTAATATCAGATTGCAAACCTTTACACTTCTAAGTCCCCACCTCTAAAAATAGATATCAGAACCAATGTCTCTTTTTTTTCTTTTTGACTGATAATCAAGTAAGAAATTTCATATTAAGCCTGTGCATTAGAAATTCTGTTGCTATTTTACCATGTGTCTTTTACCTAGGGATGACAGCTGAGATGAGCCCTCAGAGGCCTAGAGGGAAAAAGCACCAGAATCTAAATGAAAACTCCAGCCAGCTTGCTTGAAATCCGAGTATCCCAACCTACTGAGAAGCTAAAACATATTGGAATTAAAGCTTCCACAAAATTGTCAACCAGAATAATGTATAAGAACCAAAACATATTTACTTTTCATGACAGATTAAATTACAACATTCTGTTAAAAGCATGTTTTTTTCAGTCAGTGAAATTCTGTTGAAGGTTTATTGACAGCTACACTGAATCAGGACAATAAAAAATGCTATAGCCATATGAGGTCTTAAACTAGATCTAATGGGCTATTTTAAATGCACATTGGAACTGTAAAACAAGGTTTTCAACTATTTTTGGCATGCATTTGAGATAACCTTTTTGTTCCACTTCCTGAATATTGTTGCCCTTCTCATGGTAATGCAAAATACCCTATCTTATTATTAGCACTACTGGACATAGAAATATTTTATCTTTAAGGCCAGAATCTGACAAAAAAACTCACATAATGAGTATAGACTGCCTCTGCCCCTAATATATGTTTTAGATTGTAAAAAGGACATTTCTGTCAGGTTGTCTGAAAAATATTTGGGTCAAGTGCATTGTGGCAAACTAGGAAATATATTTTCCCCTTTCCCTGCTGTATCAGAAAGGTGAAAGTTATGTTGCTACTTTTTGCCCTGGAACAGGCCTCTTTTCCTGTCAATTCAGCATAAACTTCAGCCAAAAAGAAAATGTAACTACACATTCAAAGGAAGAAAAAGCCAAGGACAGATTTGTTTTGTAT
Source organism: Pygoscelis adeliae (assembly GCF_000699105.1). NCBI lineage: Eukaryota > Metazoa > Chordata > Aves > Sphenisciformes > Spheniscidae > Pygoscelis > Pygoscelis adeliae. The sequence continues at coordinate 2,628,105 of NW_008824044.1, forward strand.
CACTTAACGCATGACATGAATAATTGAGTGAGTCTTTTTTCTCTTCAGTTTCTATGCATAAATCCCATCTTTCAGAGTGAAAACACTACCCCCACTCAAACTGTTTACAGATGTTATTAGAAACTATAACGTCAAAATCACATGCCTGAAAATCTATTTCGAAAATAGTGAACTTCTGAAGAGCATATATTAATTACACAACTTGCTTTGACAGGATGAGAAGTTTTATGTTTCTCTATTAAGAATGATTGATTAATTGTTTTTCTTTGTTCTAAAACTTGCTTTAGTTTTTTCATTAATTAGTAATGATTTATAACAGTGATGTACCAGAACTGTGTCATGAAACATTATTGAAGAAAAATTAAGGAACTGCAACATCGTATTTTAGCCGCGTGAAGAAGTATACTATAAAAAACAATTCTGAAATACATTCACGTGCTTCAGAAATGAACAATTAACAACCTGTGAATGAATGATTTAGAAAGCTTATTATAGATACATTTGATAAAGTGCATTTACACCTAGCTAATCAGAAAACTATTGCTTAAAGCAGTCCCAAGATGCTGATTACCATCAACATGTGAATACTAAAGAGCTAGGCAGTTTTGCTCATAGCTGGAGTTTTGTACAGCAGGCAAGAAAAGCTTTTTAATAAAGCAGCTCTGTCTGATTTAGAATGGCCCCCAATGCTATCCAAAATGACGGCTCAACCTTCATTACATTGGGCAAATACAACAACTCACACGTAGAATATTGCAGTCTGACATCTTAATGCAACTGATTTCCTGCAAAACGCCACAACTGTAGCTCCAGGGAGTGAATTCCCCCATTGTTGGCACCGAGTCATTTGCTAGACTGGCACAGCACTGGCCAGCTGGCGACACGGGAGCTGGACCAAAGCCCACAGGATACTCCTGGCTGCCAGTTCCCTAGAGGACATTGCCTGAGAAGCCAGGCTGGGAGAAAGGGGCTGCCACCACAGCCCGGACCCCCAGCCGGTGACACAGCAGGGATTTGGCAGCAGTGGCTGCCTCCACCAGCTCCTCCATTGCATCCCCTTGACAGTAGCAGCCCACTTCATTGTGCCAGGCAGAGCACGCAGTGACAATCGCTGGCAGTGGCAAGGGGGCCTGAAGAAAGGGAAAGGAAAGGGGAGCTGTAGCGAACTGGCTCTAACACTCTTGTAGCAAACAAGGTTGCAACATAGGGCCGTAAGGTCAAGCATGCTGCATGGATGAAGAGAAGTCCATATCTTCCCTCAGTTCCAAGAAAAGCATCAATGTAAAACAGACTCTTAAAAGCCTGTACGTGAAGGCTGGTCTTTCCTGCGAAGTTTGTTCATCATTCCTCATTCCTGAGGGTGTTCATATTTCTGCAGAAAAAGGGAGGGAAAGATCAATTTTTTTTGTCAGTCAGTGAAAGAGATCATCGGATGTACTTATGCTGGATGTACTTACATTTCTACATACAAAAGATCTTTTTTAATCCCCCTAGAATCCCAGCAACTAACTCAGAGCAGGGACAGAGCATAACTACTAGAAAGAAGTATTTAAAGAGTTCACCTGAAAGAGGAAAGAAGCCAAAGACTGGAACCAAATCCTGATAGTCTCTCACCTTGCAGAATTATGAGGCACTTTGCCTGCCCTGGCATCTCAGTCCTGAGTCATCACCTGGGGCTGACAAGCCTTCCTTTCCCTCCCAGTTCCACATAATTCGAGGCTTTTTTACTTAACAGTTTGCTGTATCCAAGCCCAGGATAAGTAATAACCAGTGAATCTCAAAAGGTTTCAAGGTTTAATTCAGAGAAACATCTGAAGGGCCTTATATCCCTTCAAACTTAATGAGCTGAACAGCTCATAGGAATCAGGTCTCTGTTGACATTTCCAGTAACTTATTTTTAACAAGGATTGAAATATTACAACAGCCTCTCCTGTTGTTTCAATATTTCTTTATATTTTCCTAAGCAAAATCAGACGTAATAGATTGGGGGGAACAACAGAGAAAGAAAATAAAGAAACACAATTTAAAGGTACCTCAAGGTTCAAACAAAAAATTCAAAGGTATTTTGGTAGCTGGTTGATTATACATGGTTTCCAATTTTCTTGTCAATTTTTTCCCAAACATTTTAAGACTGAAGAAACACTCTGACATTCTATCATAACAATATCACATCTTTGGCAAAGTGAGAGCTCTTCTTCAGTATTGTTTTACTAGAAATTTTCTTGTTAGGGCTACCTAATTGGGCTAAATCTGAATTATTATCCTTGGATAACATAATCCTTGTCTACAAAGACTATTTATTTTCCACAGGTCATGGCCTGATACCTAAGCTTTGCTTTAGTCTCAGTACGGACATAATACAAGATAGGCAGAGATGGCCCTAATTTGCTATATGCAGCCTTGAAATTCAGTCACAGATGAAGTTTTTAAAATAAGCAAAGCTGATGGCACTATTCTGTTCAAATACACACGTAAGTTTATTGTAAGAACAACCTTTCTTAATGTACATTTTTCTTGAATGATAATTTAGGTCTTTGCAAAGTGTCAGCCTGTGTGATTTCCAAGTTATGTGATAGGACTACTCATCACTGACGTACATACATCCTTGATAATTCTACCCCCATGGGGTTAACTTCTGTTTAATAACCAATTTCATTCCTATTCTCCATGCAGTGGCTGTCCTCTGCAGCCATGGTGCTATGTCATCCTATGACACAGTTAAGGTAAAAATGCATTCTGGAACAGGTTGTTCCCTGCTGTCATTCCTTTGAAGCCAACTCATTTTCATCAAGGGTGAACTCAGATCACAGTCTTTTAAATTGGAATCCTCAGTACTTATTGAAGGTAACCCAAAGAACGACTTGTTTCAAAAAAATTTTCATGACACTTTTTCAGGTACTGCTGTGTGCTATTTCAAGGCAGGATTATTTTATTTATACTATTACTCTAATCTAAAACGTACAATAGCTTCTGAACTTTCTGAAACATAATTACCTTTTAAGTACCTGAAGTGAAAAGGTCATAGCAAAGATATTTTGAGTGAATTTAATAAACTGATAATAGGTCTGGGTCTTCAGTCCTCAGGTAGGGCTTATCTTTGGTTACTTACCCCTGGTTTCTAAAACACAGAAAAGTTTACAAATGTAACTTCATCAGAAGTAACTGATGTACTCTGAAGAGTATTTTTCTCTTAAGCATAACATCTTTTTCCATTCCCTTTCATTTTGCCTAGTGTTGATCAATACTTTTGACATCTGAACACAGATGTCAGGAGCTATTCCAATTGGATTTGAATATTTTATGGTCTGGAGGTTCTTTTTCCATGTCTTAACCTGTCTCTAATAAGGCTGGGAGGTTGCATTAGTCTCAGGGATATAGAAATAGCTAAACTTTTGTGAGTTTCACATCAAATTTAATACCAAGAACAGAGAAAGAGTATTTTATGTAATGTCAGAAATGAACCGTGCCAGTCTGCTTGAATTAGAAGGGGCAAGTAGGTAATCTCATAAAATCAAAATCAAATAGTCCACAATACATTTAGTATTTCAATTAACCAACAAGGAGGCTACAGTCACACAAACTGTATCATGTTAACAGATATCAGATGATTTTTCCCCCCATGGAATACTAAAATTACAGTACAAGTAGTAAAACCAAAAAGAAAAAAGGTTTAGCATGATACTGTCAAAACAATGTATATGGTTGGGGTGTTCTTTGTCTTGAAAGCCAGATGCTTTATGCCCAGTAAGGCAGGAATTTATTTTTAAATGCTCAATTTAACGTTGGTTCAGCCTCACCTTGAGTATTGTGTGCAGTTCTGGGCCCCACAATTAAAAAAGGATGTTAAGGTACTTGAATGCATCCAGAGGAGGGCAACAAAGCTGGTGAAAGGGCTGGAAGACATGTCCAGGAGGGCCAAGGACTCTGGCTTTGTCCACTTTGGAGCAAAGGAGGCTGAGGGGTGACCTCATTGCTCTCTACAGCTTCCTGAGGAGGGGAGGTGGAGAGGGGGGTGCTGGTCTCATCTCCCTGCTATCCACTGACAGGACACGTGGGAATGGTTCAAAGCTGCACCAGGGGAGGTTCAGGCTGGACATCAGGAAGCATTTCTTCACCAAGAGGGTGGTCAAACACTGGAACAGGCTTCCTAGAGAGGTGGTCGATGCCCCAAGCCTGTCAGTGTTTAAGAGACATTTGGACAATGCTCTTAACATGCTTTAGCTTTTGGTCAGCCCTGAAGTGGTCAGGCAGTTGGACTAGATGATCACTGTAGGTCCCTTCCAACTGAAACTATTCTATTATTTTCTATTCTAAATCTTAAAAATTTCAAAAACCCATAGGAAAAGACAGCTATCTCCTGCTAATCTACATTCAAAAAGAGTTTTGCTGTCAGTTAAAGAGGTAGGACTTGACCCATTTTTATGAAGCAAAGAACAATACAATTCCCTCCTCAGCCATTAAAATAGCAAGAGCTGAACACGGTCTTTTCTCCTCTGTCATTTCTCCCAAACACACCACCACGTTGGGTCTGCCAAACTTGTCTCTCCCTTTCTTGTACTGTTCCCAATGCAGTTTGTCCCAGGAGATGAAGACAAGCTTCAAGTTAGTGGCACTGGTCTGGCAGAGGAGTGGGAGACTAAGAGGTAAATTTCCCTTTACTCTCTCAGCTAAATCTACTTCCTAGTCATGTTGCAAAGAGTGTGAATCAGTTGTAAACAGGAAAGATCCTTTCACCCTGGAAAAAATCCAGGTGATATCCTCTGCTCGTGCACACATGAGCCCCACACTGTTCAACACCTGGACTTGCACAGAATACCACTATATCAGACATGAGCTATGCTTGGTCAGAACAAGCTCCATCTTGCCCACTTTTTCCTGTCTCTGATGATTATCAACAGTAAGCACCTAAGTATAAAAACTGAGCAAATATGTAGCAATACTTTTCCTGAATATTCTCCCTGCCCTTGACTTCAGAAGGAATTTCTGTGGAAATTCAGATTCTGCCCAGTGTGATAGTGTATCACACTTCCTCCTAAACAAAAGGTACAAAAGAAACTGAATTGTAACAATTGTTGGTCCCCAGAATTCGTAACAGCATTGCTGGGGTAACAAAACGTAATGGTCAATGTACCATCTTTACTGTACAGTCTCTAACCACATTTTTACCATCAGCCATGTAGTTCCTAGATGTCAATATCTCATGTTCACATAAAACCAGAAACCCAACAGAATTGCATACCCGTTGTAATAATTGATTGCTTTATTTATCGTTTCTTTAATTCAGTGGAGAAAAATGTACTTTTTGGTGCACCTGACCTAGGCTAAACAAATAAAACAATGCATCAAAACATGTTTTCTCCTTATTTCCCCACAAGAATCCCCCATTAATAGAAAGCACTCTACAATTAGGAATAGATTAAGTATCTAATTATTTGTGCAACTTTAAAACTGCAGGCTTCCGAGATAGGCATATCCTTCCCTGATACAAAATTGTATGCACCTTAGAAACTCAGCTTGAATTTTGTACTAAGGTTGCACAAGTAATTAAGTATCATATTTCTTAACAAGGCTACCACTTCATATGTATAAATAAAACATTGAGACTTGGTACGCATAGCATTATTTGGAAATATGCCAAAATTCCTGATTGCAGCTGGCTAATTGCTGTATGATTTTAGAATCTACAGTGCCCATTTTTAATTTTGTCACTTGTCTGCTGTGCCAAAATCACTCACAGGAGCAGAAGCTACAATTAAAACTTCTGCAATATGCAAAAAGTGGCAAGAATGTGAATAACATGCATGTAACAGAACTAGACTAGGTCAGCCTTCGGCCTATGTGTTTCCTGAATTCAGTTGATCTTCAGCAAGGCTTCATTGCATTCCTCCCACAACATCTAACTGTAGTCACCTGTGACACAGAATGAGCTCACTCCCACCAGAAAGAGAAAAGAAAGGAAGGAATTAATCCACTGCTGTGTTATTAAACAGGTAAAGTTGCTATACACCAATACACTTGTATAAAATCATGAAATCAAGGCAATGAAAATGCAAAAAGCCTGGCAGTGTTGCTGCCTTGGAATGTAATCATTCCACTGCATGCTTTTATACTTCTTCCTCTGAGACCCAGTCTACTAGGAGTTAAGTAACTCTATGAGAACATCAACCCTCATTAATTTCGACAGTCTCTGCCTTCACAGCTGAAAAAAACACTTCCAGTTACTACAGGAGTATAGCTTAAGAGGTGAAAGTCAGAATGCATATTACTCTAAAAAGTAACTTAAGATTTTTAGAATGATCTTGTGACTTGAGGATTCAGCATTTTCAAATGCTCAAAAGTTGCAACATTACAACATAAAGCCTTTATTTTGCTTCCTAGACACAAGCTTAATTTCTCCCTCCTGCAGCTACCAGATGTCAAGAAGCTCCACTCTTTCTTCCTTAAACATACCTTTCCATAGAATCATAGAATCATTAAGGTTGGAAAAGACCTCTAAGATCATCAAGTCCAACCGTCAACCCAACACCACCAGGCCCACTAAACCATGTCCCTAAGCGCCTCATCTACACGTCTTTTAAATACTTCCAGGGATGGGGACTCAACCACTTCCCTGGGCAGCCTGGTCCAATGTTTAACCACTCTTTCAGGAAAGAAATTTTTCCTCACGTCCAATCTAAACCTCCCCTGGCGCAACTTGAGGCTGTTTCCTCTCGTCCTATCGCTAGTTACTTGGGAGAAGAGACCGACACCCACCTCGCGACAACCTCCTTTCAGGTAGTTGTAGAGCACAATAAGGTCTCCCCTGAGCCTCCTCTTCTCCAGGCTAAACAACCCCGATTCCCTCAGCCGCTCCTCAGAAGACTTGTTCTCCAGACCCCTCACCAGCCTCGTTGCCCTTCTCTGGACACGCTCTAACACCTCAACGTCCTTCTTGTAGTGAGGGGCCACACTTTATCCCACACACCACACAATTTCCTCGCTGCATATTTCTTTCAGGGCACTACCACTCCTGAATAGACAATAGAGACAGTCTGCAAAGACAGGAAGGCCAGAATCCTTATGTGATTCGTGTTTACTCAAGGCAATTATAATTTTGCTCCTGGAAGAAGCTGGAGGGCAGTGTTTATCATCATTATTGAGAGAAGCTCATAGGTTCAGATCCATTGAAAATGCTGGAAGAGCACAGCCATCTTTTAAAAGTTAAACTTACAATTCCTTCAAAGATGAAGAATGAACATCTCAATCTCTGCTTAAGAAAGTGTCAGTTGCAGAAAATGGTACTGTCTCCTTAATATTTTTTGGACAACGTAAGCACACCAGAACGTGCTGCAATTCACCCCTGTAACAACATTTATACATACACCTTGAGGATGATTTGTTCTGCTCATTCCAGACTCTTGCTTGAAGATGCCTCTTTTCCTCCAGGGACTGCATGCCTAATTGAAACAGTAGCAAAAGTTACATGAGGAAAATGTGATCAAAGGACTCGGTTCTTAAGTAAGGCACTGGTCCTGATCAGTCACAAAGTCTGGAGAAAAAATCCCCAAGCCAATGACTCTCCAGATATGCAATTAATTGCCTATTGAAATAGAAGACCAGCATCAATATGTCTCTGAGTGAACTGGTGACAAACAAGCACAACAAAAACATGCATATGAGGAAACCCTCAGTTTTAAGAGAACTTGAAATAAAGTGCTTTAGGTTTTTTTCTGTTTTGTCATTCTTCACTCTGAAAATAATGTACCTCTGCAAGTCCTAATTTATACAGTATATAAAAATACACTACTTATGCAATGCTGACCTTACAAAAAATTAACATCTTTCAAAATAGTATTTCTAGTATTAATGTTCATATTTCTAGTATTAATGTTCATATAATGAACTTCTGAATTGTTGTTGGTGATATCCTATTTCCACAAGTACTAATTTTCTGGACTCTTGTTCTGATTCAGCTATTTGATACTGGTAAACAAGAGGTAAAAAAAAAAATTGTGTGGCCCAGCATTTTTTACTTGTCTGTTGACAAAATAAAACCAGAAAAGCCATAAGAATCTATCACCAAGGAAATTATTTAATAATAAAATAGCAAGTCCACCTTATGCACCCAGGTAGTAATGGGAGAGACTTTAGGGATTGACATTGGACTGCCTGTAATACATTCTCATATAGAAATCAGGATTATCACAGGATTTTCCACATTTTCATTTACACTTCTTAAAAAGGGAATAACCTTAAATAAAACGAAAGGAAAGATTATCATGTTTACTTCCTGGTTAGAAGCAGGATAAGAAATACATCAAAAAGTCACTGATGGGGATAGTTGCTATGGATCAACAAGAAGAACGACAGAAGTTAATGCTTATGAAAACGAGATCTCGGTATTAGCAGTTCAACAGTTCAGTACCGAAACATCAATGCTAGAAATACTGTTTTGGAAGAAATTGGTCGTTTTCTTTTTGGATGATCACCACCACTACATTACATTAGCAGAAAAGCAGATGGTAATACCCCTCAAGAGATCAGTTGTGTTCTTGTTGAAAAAGACTTAAAATAGCAGAGAGATCAACATTAAGAACTGTATGTGCCAAAAGCTAACTTCTAGTACTGTATGATTACTATTCTTCACTAGGCTTAGAAGAGAAAATTTCCATTGTCAAATGTTTTTAATGTCAACCATTATCACTTTTGGAGGTGATAATTAGTCAGCTAACACAACATGAGGAACATAAACTGAACACATAATATGTTCTTTTCTAACTAAAATAAGAATAATAATTACTCTTCCAATGCTGCAACATCCAAAGTCAATAGAAGATAATAGGTCTGAAAGCTGAGATAAAACAGCATAAATAGAAGGCATCCCTCAGCAACAATCTTCTCTTTTTAAGTTCTGTCTAACTTCCGCTAGAGGTTGAATTCCTTCTGAGAAATTCAGTTCTACCCATATTCTCCTATTGAGCTCTGTCCTGAACAGATCCAACAGATTATTTTGCATAAAAATACCTGCAGATTATCTCATAACCAACTTCTCAGAATTTAATCAGCAAGAATTTAGTCGTATACTCACTGTTTTGCCATGATAGAAGTTAACTTTTTTCATTAGATCCTATTACAGTTTTCATACTTATTGCACCTACAAAACCCCCTAAAATCAGCTTAATTCTCCTTACTCTAAAACTGAACTGTCTGCTAAACCTATTTCAGAGATAATAATTTGCTAGATTTATAGTGAGTATGTTCTAAACTGATCTAATCAGAGTCTCTTGAGAATAAAGTTTGCAAGACCTATTCTGATTAAAGCGCCAATTTTAGCAATTTATGGGTTTTTTTTTTTCTGAAACAAACTCCTTTGGGGCTGAGGTTGTTTATTGTTTTGCCTCAGGTCCATAACTTGGAGAGGGAGATGGTACAGTATCAGTTAGTTATCCTTATATTTGTCTTTAGAAATTATTAAAACCACTACAATTTTTTGTGATATTCTAAGTATTCCTAGTAAGTGTAGAAAATACCACACATCTCACAACAATATCAGATAATATATTAAAAAAAAAAAAAAAAGAAGGGGGGTTAAAATGCTTTTATTTACTCTTATTTTTAAGAAAAAGATCCCCAAATTACATGAGAGCTGTTAAAAATCAGTACTTTTTCCAGTTTTGGAAACATAATGGCTTTTGTTGTTGTTGTTTTAGAGTGACAGCTAAACAGACATGATGACATGTGCCCATGGTATGGTTGAGAGGAGCTGTTTGGCAGGGGGTGGATCAGGAAAGGGGAATGATACTAAATGTGATAGCACTCTGAAGAGGATTATCTTCCCAGGATTGCTGTGGTGCCTCACTCTGCAAGGTGCTGGGGGTTTTCGGGACTGATTCAGCAAAATACCCTAATATCAAATATATCCTTAAGTATATCTACACAAAATGCCCTAGTGTAATATTACACACACCTTTAAACCAGCTTAATCACCAGGAGCTCTTTGTCTACAAAAATCATATTGCTGCACATAACCTCAGTACAGAAAAGCACCAGACTATAAGCTTATGACACCTGCCCCAATATTCAGAAATACACTCTGCAGGACAAATTAGCTTGAATTGTTTGCCACGCTGCCATTGATAATACCATTACCCTGAGATTAAGTATTTCTACACTATACTCCAGTTTCCACTACAAGTAACACATGAGATAATATGCCTCATAAGGTCAACTAGTCAGGAAAAAAAAAAAGCCAACACACGAAACCCCCCAAACTACAGACACTTTCAAGTGTACAAACCAAGACTTTGCCTCGTCTAGATCCTTAGATCATTACACCATACTGACACTCATATTCCAGTGTAAGGAAGCCTGTAGGCATGTTAACTATGCCCCTGGGCACTTCAGTATCACTGACCATTAAAATTCAGCAAACTGCATCAGCACCCACTCAACAAAGACTGAAGGCACAAATGCAGACGCCCTGAATGCTGACAAAGTGTTGACGATATACACAAACTCAAAAAAAGCAAAACGTTTTGTGTTTTCTGTGTGAACAGACATATAACAAGACTACTTTTGTGATTCTATTTAGTTGGGCAGAAAGCTGTTTCTTTTATTCAAAAAATCAAAATCCTTAGTATCCATTGCTGACATTTCATCTGCCACTATATGAGCACCCTGTGTAAATTAGAGGATATATGTTCACGTACAAATGGAGAAACAGAAGATTAATTCATTGCATTTAAAGGTTTTGGACAGGGCCAGGCTAGTAAGTTAGGTATCTGTAATGAAGGAACTGAAGCTTATGTTCTTTTGAAGAATAGGCAGAACTGGAAAACAATTTTAATGTTTCTCTTTTTTTCCTTCATCTTCTGTCATAAGCAAACAAATAAAGTCCCTTAATTTTTCCCCATATATTTCACTGAGGAATGGATTAAATGGATCAAACCAAATGTAGAGAAAATCTGTTACAAAATAAATCACCTTGACCAGGGAGGATGCAAGCAAGAGGCTACAGTATGAGACACTGGTAACAGGATCCTGGGACAGATTCACTCTTAAAGCTTACCAAAAGACATCCAGGTTCTTTACCTTTTGTTGAAAATTGGATGATTTCTTCTCAGAAAGCACAAACAGGAATGAAATCTCTCTAATGATTTTTACATTTACCTTTCCCCAATTCTTCAGTAATTACCATTCTAACTCTAAAAGATAGGGCTTTTGAGATCATAACGAGCAGTTCTTTTGTTGGCTGAAGAGATAATACACCAAGCACTTACACAAGAATCTGCTGTTGGAATATCTAAACCATAGTATATCTACACCATAGTACCTCAGTCTAAGAGCAGCAAAATTGCTGAGCATTAGCCGTATTGCCAGGTTCACAGTCAGTACCAAAGATATGGTGACAGGCATTCCCTTTTACTATATTATCAATACAACCCTTCAAAATTATCTTTCTGCTCCCCTGAACCAGTTAGTCCTGAGAAAGAGCAAAGACAAGGAACTGTTTATAATCTTCTGTCGTTTACATTATCCTCTTTTATTGAAGACCCAGTTTAAAGAAACACTTATCGATAAACTTAAATGTATCCCTATAGCAGGAATTACTTAAATCTCACTGACTTTCTCAATACTCTATCTTCTTCCATAATGAAAAACGTCCTTTAATTGTGCAAGCCTGTAAAGTCTGACTGATTATGGCACTGGATCTATATTTGACTATCCTCATGATATATCTCTGCTTTATTCCAGAGGTGTAATTCCAGTTAATGTGGACATATATTATCTTGGTATCTGTTTAAAAGGCCAGCTTGGGTTTCACAAAGCCAGCAAAATTTGTCAAGAGGCCTTAGTCAAAGTGGCTCCCACAGACCACAATGCTCTATAGTGCTAACAGTACGAAATTATCTCATTTAAAGCCAACCAAGGTATACCTATATGAGCTCCAACCACACCTTGGAACCTGAGCAGTGATGGGTTGTTTATCCTCAAAATAACCCTCAGGAATGTCTCTATTTTGTGTCCTATTACATTAACTTCTATACACCATAGTTTCAGTGAGGCAGTATTTTGAAATAAGAACATAAAATAACATTTTAACATATCTTCATATGATCTCTGAAGTATGGACTTTACACCAGGTATTAGAAAGGTATTTCTACCAAGATCTTTCAAGAAGTATTCTATTTCAAGTATAAGAAAGATCTAGCAAGGCAATGACAGTACATCTCGAATAGTGCAAAGCATTACCATTTTTATTTTGTTAGATTAACACATGCAGCAATTTCTAATATCAAACTGCTCGGCACATACTGCACAGATTCCATTACTGTTGTTTACACTCAGTCAATAAAAAGCAAGTCCACATATTACAGGTCTACATGGGGCTAAGCAAGAAAATAGAAAGGTATCTCACAACAGTTTATGAACTAGATTTTTAAAAGAGCTCGTGCCAGCTTTACTCACCTTCCAACATCAAAGGTAGTAAACCTCAAGGCAGCCAATGCAGATGTATGTTTTTCAGAATCATATTCTATACATTTACATTTTTTCTAGAGTATAACTCATAAGAAGCTCTACTAATTAACAACAGCTTGGGGCTGAATTTGCCTCCAGTGAAAACAGTGATCTGAATACTGTGGACATACAGTATGTTAGAAATTTGGTTTTATTTATTTTCACTTAAGAAACATGCTATAATTTAGGAGGCCTCTCTACACTTTACAATTTTTTAAAAACACAAGATCACAGAGAAGAAGGAAATTCCTCTTGGGCAAACTCACACTCTGGTGTGTTAATAGTGAACATAGCTATTTCCTAGTTAGCAACAAGTTTGCGAGCACCAGCTTGGAAACAAGGTGACACGCTCCACTTTAAGTAGAACTGAGGCACTAATTGGAACAAAATATCACTTTCCTTGAGAAAAATCATAGGTTATAGTTGCCTTACTCTCTTGAATCACCAGTCAGATCCACCCTAATGAAAAGGGTGAGTTTTAGACCCTGATTCATTTCTGGGTGCTATGCTGAAAAGAAAGTATAGGAGCACAATCCACCCACAGTGCACTTAAAGTAATTCAGAACTGACAGGCAATAAAAGAAATACTGTTCCTCGTCTCATTTAGAAGAACAAGAATAGCTGTATGCAATTTTATTTCTGAATTTGATAAGTGAAAAATGACTCATTTTATTAGACAAAGACCATTTAAAATGTTAAAAAAGCCTGCTGCTATAATTTGCGTATTTTGAAAATGAAATTGGTTCATCACAGAACGTTTAAATATAGCATTATGAGATATGTGAAAGCCTGTAGATGTAAAAAATGGTTTACATCATATTACTTTTGAGTTTTGTGTTATGTTAATGGTCATAAAAAGTACACAATAAAAATATCTTGTAGCTGTTCATATGTCACTTGACATTTTGGACTATCAAGATAGGCATGATTGGAAGACCAAAATCAAATTGCTCTACTTATACACAGCAATAAAACAAGAAGAAATGGACTAAAAAGGAGAACCTCTTTTGAATTGTATGCCTCTTCCCTGCATTTACAAATGGATGTGCCCATCAAAACTGCAACCGCAAATCAGTTTATCAGCACATGTCACTCACAAAGTATATCAACAAATGACCTTGTAACCCTGTTGCATTGCTAGTTCTAGATGTTAATATATATATGTAAAGTAAAATCTCAAGATAGTTTTAAAAAATCGTGTTGACATCATTAGAAACTCACTATAGAATTACCACTTTGCTATGTATAGTCAAAACACAAATACCCTCTATTTTGCCAGTTGCTTAATTTTAAAAGTTTAATTTAAGACGAATACTGGGGTGGAGGGAGACACCTCTAGGAGTCAGAGCAGGAGTCAGAAAAGATGATTTAGTATTTAAGTCACTGGGCTGGAATTCAGGACAACTTCACAATTTCAACCAAGTTCACTGCAGACTTTTTTTGTGCAATTATAAAACCACCTAATTGAATCTCTCCATAGATGTCTTTTGTCTACAGTTTATTCAGACTATGAACTCTTTGAGGAAAGAAGCAGGCTTTTTGTGTATGAATGCTGCACCTAGCTCACTGGGCCTTGGAATAGCCACTTACACCTGAAAAACGAATAATGAGGTTGTACGACCTTTGTGCTTCCCCCATCACTCACACCTGAGAGGAGCCCCCAGTGAACATCTGCCAAGCAAATTGATTATCCTTCTCCCAAAACCTTCCTTCCTTCAGATGCCTGCAAATAACCTCAACCGCAGCTACAAGTGTTATGCTCAGAAACCAGTGCTACGCCAACCAGTATCATCTCGTATTTTGTTTTACTCTCCCCATTTTCCCTGTGCTTTTAGGAGTGGATATTGTCTCTTTGTCCTGTGTTTTTAAACCATCTACAAGAAACTCCTGATTTGGGATTATGACACTCCTGTGTTACCAAAAAAACCCACTTCCAATACACTGCCCTGACGGCCCCTGGGGAGCCCCTGCTCCTCCCAGCCCCTAGGGAACCCCCAGCCAGTGCGGCACCCTGACAGTGATTTTGGTGCATCGTTTTTACTCATTTGAACAATAATAGTACTGTAGAATTCTGTTTAAGCCACCTAGCTTTTATAATTTTATATTTTATAGTAAAACAATTTTACATTTTATATAAAATTGGAAATAACAAGCACTGAAAACAGAAGTCTTGTGCTACAACTATTTGATAGCTTTCTTTCTCAGCATTTTTCTTGGCCTGTGGTCTCTTCTATCAAGTCCCTCACTGAAACTTATCTTAAAGTACAGCTATCTCAACTTATCAGGGTGTGGGAGGGAGAGGGGGAATTGTAATCAAAAGTGTTACAACAGTTCTGCATTTCTTTTGATTTTATATTTCTTTTTAAGTAAAGTTCATTTCAATGCTATTTAACCTAGCTGACAAAAAGTTAAAATTAGTGCAAAAGCAGAAGGGCAGAAAATGAGCACATCTAGAAATGAGAAAAGATGAATTTGGATGAAAACAAAGTTATGAACAAGGTCTGGAATGAAATTGATTCATTTTTTGAAGCAAGCTTACTTCCCCTTTTTCATATTTTGAATCATTATCATGTAATGAATCATTTTCACAGAATATTAATATCTCACATGGCTTTTTTACTTGCTAGGTGATGCAGCATTCTAAACTTTTAATTATGGAAAAAGGGAATTAGTATGAATAACTTCAAAATGTAAAATCCTTTACTTAAAGAATGAACTTGTCACAAATGCCAACAAATTTTTATTTTTCTTTTTTTGTTTGGGAAAAGCTGCATGTATTATACCAGGCCAATGGCCCAACTCCTTATAAAAGTCCATGAAGGAAAGAGCAAAACTGCAATGCCCTGAGAGCCAATCCGGCATTTCCTGATGAGATCTTGCTGTTCTCAGTAACTTTGGGAACATGCTTGGCCTATCATCTAAGAAGTTGGAGAACAGCTAATGAATTAATGTGAGGTCCAATTTTCAAATGGGCCCAGAGAGTGTTTTCACATGTGATCTCTTACATCCACTTCATGACATATAAAACGTGCAAATTTGTACACTGACATACAGAGTGAGGTGGAGTTCTGTATCTAACATACGCACAGTAGCCCACATGTTAAGGGTTCTGTTCAGAAAAATTATCTCCTTATGACATTTACAGAAAGTGCAGCAGAACTGAAAATAATTACATCCAAACTTGTAGCACAAATGTTTGGTGGTTTAGGTTCTGTCAGTACAATTTCCATTTTAAAGGTTGGAAATGGAGAGAGGGGTTGTGATTGGCACCAATAATTTGAGTAGTATAACAAGTAATTCTGATTTTTAATTCTAGTTCAGTAGGTTATAACAACTTGCCTTGAAACATCCTGCAAGGATTGCAGATGGTCAGCAGATAATGAAAGATCCTGTTTACAGAAGCTAAAATATTTTAATCCTGAGGAAGTGATCATTACCTTGAGTTGAGAAGCACTGGAGTAGTCTTTCACTTTTTGTGATAGTCCAGAGAACCACCTTGTGATGTTAGAGATTCAGTTTTGCATCAGAGCAGCCCAAGAAGAAAATTGTGCTTTGAGTTACACCAAGAAGAGATCTGAATGGAGGTTTCCCACTGCTCAATGTGAGCCTAGCTATCAAGGCTCCCTTTTTCTCTCTTTCACGTCAGCAAGCTCTGATTTAGGGAAAAAGTCTGAAAGGTTGGAATAAAGAAAAAAAAAAGCACTGCAGAGCAAAGCTTAGAGAAACCCTGCAAGTTGTTCTGGAAATGCATAGCCATCTTTTACACAGCCTTGCTCTGGGTATTTGAATGTTTTCAAGGACAGCTCTAGGCGCAGATGAAGTCACTAGCTGCCTAAGGCAGGACACTGCAGAAGGCAACAAGAGAGCCATGAGTACTCTGTCCTGTCAGTCTGTGCCAGTTCCCCAACATGCCAGGCTTGCTATTACAGTTGTCAAACAGAGAGGCAGAAGGTCCTTCTTTTTTTTTGGAGGGGGGGAAGTATTTCCACTTCTTCCTCATTCTTCACCTTGACAGTAGGTTTACATCAAAGGAAAAAGTGGAAAGACTGTGCTATTCACAGTTAAATATCAAAAAACTTACAAATTACCAGATCTAATTTTGGATATCCAAAAAAGAGTCCCAAGCTATTAACAGCCCTTATCAGTTAGGAAGATGTTAAAATATCTGACTTCATCATAAAAAATGGCATTTATATGTATTTGTCCAAGATACAGGGCATACATAGTTTGGGGTTTTTTTGTTAATATGGGCAAGAAGCTTTTGAACCTCTACATTCTGTGGAAACTTCTCCATCAAATGGCATCTCGTTTTGCATTAAACCTACCTTTATTAAATCAAGTTCTGTTAAGCATAAATTGTTCACTATTGACCCAATTATCTAACTTGTGTGTGTACTTACCTGCCCACATGTATTCTGGCAAATGCTATAATTACCCCAATGAATCACAAATAGAATTTTCATTTTACCTTGTAAGTACCAAAAAGCAGTGGCTAGAGCATGACTTGATTATATAAATGCTACCTGATTTCCAGGAATGACGACAGAGCTGGTAGAAAGTGTCGTTAAATATAGCTCTAAATGAACCACTCTGTTCAGCAGATAGAGAGAAAACAAGAATCAGAAAAACATAGTGAAAGAAAATAACAAAAGAGGAAAGACCTGAAAAAAAATCACCATAGTCTGATGTAAAAGCTGGAAGACAAAAAAAATGAATAAGCTGAAATTAAAAGCCTTCATAAGAAGGATTTTAAAGTGGGAAGACAGAAAACATACTACATAATACTCAAAAGGCAGGAAACACACAGCTGTGATTCTCCTCCAGTTTTCTAACATACTTAAAGCCACTCATTTCCACACGGACTATACGTATGAAGCCACTGAAAAGCCCCAGCTATTTCTCCCAGTGTTCATTGTAATTTACACTCAGCAGATTACCTCCAGATCCTTTTTCTGAAGGTCACTTACTTCAAATGCCCTGTGACTGGAGGATAGAAACTTTTTTCCTTACAGATATGTAATGCCATGGCAAAGTCCAGCTATGTTCTGCCTTCTGACAACTCTTCAAATCATGGAAACCAGAAGGCGAGAAGGACGTGGGAACATCTGCAAAGCTATTAGGAGAACTAGATGAAAGTGTCCTTGAGTTCTGCACAGTAGGACCCAACAGATAACACCAGCTTTGGTTTGCTTTGCTTTAATTTGGCTTTTCTTTTTTGAAAGAAATGTTAGAAAATACTTCCTAAATTTGTTTAGACATTGATCAGTGAACTTCCAGCTACTGTAGCTACATCTCCATAGAGTGTTATTATGATTTATGAAGGCATCTTTATTTTGAAAATTGTTTAAGCAAATACTTCATGGGAATTTTCTTGGGAGGTAAACATGTGCCTTCTGAAACAGCTACTGATGATCATGATAACTTCTAATCCACCTGAGGGTTATTAGGTTACAAATCAAAATATCTTTTTTTTTTTTTACTTTGAATTCACATCTTCTACTTATAAACTTCAAAAATATAGACAAAAATAATATATATTTGGATATACTTTAGGTTCTGATGCATGGGACTGAATTTGAGGTTCTGTTTCTCTCTTCTTAAATGTTGATTCTCTCTTTTTAAATCTTGATTCTCTCTTTTTAAATCTTAATTAGAAGTTATTAGGAAGTGGGAGGGTTTGTTTGGGGTTTTTTTTAATTTCTTTTTACTGTTAGGGGAAGAAGGCACTATTCTTCCTGGGACAAATCCTAGTCTGACTTTGATAAGAACACACAAGAACAAATGCAAAACCAGTTTCTAAAATTTAAAAAGACTGAAGCAGCAACTACCATGCCTTTGTCAAGAACAAAGCTTGTTAAATCCATTGTAGTGGTTTAACCCGTCAGGCAGCTGCACACCACACAGCCGTTTGCTCACTCACACCCCCACAGTGGGATGGGGAAGAGAATCTGGGGGGGAGCGGGGGGAGAAAAAAAAAAAGACTAAAATTCATGAGTTGAGGTAAAGACAGTTTAATAGGACAGAAAAGGAAGGGAAAATAATAATGATAATAACAACAACAATAATAATGATAAAAGAATATATAAAATAAGTGATGCACAATGCAATTCCTCACCGGACCAATGCCAGACACTTCCCAAGCAACAGTCACTGCCCCCTGGCCAACTCCCCCCAGTTTATGTAGTGAGCATGACATCACATGGTATGGAATATCCCTTTGGCCAGTTTGGGTCAGCTGTCCTGGCTGTGCCCCCTCCCAGCTTCTTGTGCACCTCCAGCCTTCTCAGTCGGTAGAGCATGGGGAGCTGAAAAGTCCTT
>NW_008824044.1:2653149-2657449 GCF_000699105.1 Pygoscelis adeliae
ATCCCTTTGGCCAGTTTGGGTCAGCTGTCCGGGCTGTGCCCCCTCCCAGCTTCTCGCTGGCAGGGCATGGGGAGCTGAAAAGTCCTTGACTAATGTAAGCGCTACTTAGCAAGAACTAAAACATCGGTGTGTTTTCAACATTATTCTCATACTAAACCCAAAACACAGCACTGTACCTGCTACTAGGAAGAGAATTATCCCAGCCAAAACCAGGACACTCATCTAAATGCCTTTATGGCAGGCTAACAGGCCTTACAAAAGAGAAGATGCTGTAGGTGTTACACAGCTAGACCTCTGGCACTGTTTCATGTGATATTTTCAAAGCAAGCTAGAACAAATAAATCTAGCTGAAAATGCTGTTAGGTGAGTGCAAAAGAAAGAAAAAAATTACTTACACAATATCAGTTGTTCACAGTAAAACTGTGATGAAGGATGTATTAGGTTACAAAGGTCTCTCCAGGTACTATTCAGTACTGTCAGCAGACTATGGTGCTAAGCTTATGAGATTGGAAGGAGATATAAAACTGGAACAGACCACAAATACACTGAGGGACAGATTATAACTCCAAACAAATTAGAAAAATGACCTAAAAAAAGAGGAATACAAAAATCATTAAAGATACATGCTTATGGGAATAATCCAACTCACACAAATAGAGAATGGCAAAACTGACCTTAAAATTTTGTCCATGGTGAATCATGACTTGAAAATAGCCAAAATAGTGCTGTAAAAAAACTGCAAAACACCATGCAGAATGCATAAACAGGAGCATAACAGACAAGTAATGCATCTTTTTCAGTCCATACTCTGAAGTCTTTAATCATAAGATCTTGCCCAGTTTGGGGATCCACAGTTCAGGAAGGGCACGATCAACTGCAAACAACCCAGAGAATGATCAGAGATCTCAGAAAGCTATTCTATGAGAAAAGGCTGCTGGGAAGGCTGAAGAGAATTATGGTAACTGTCCTCAAATGCATAAATGGATGTTACAAAGCGGAAAGAAATTATGCAGAAGTAATGGGGTGAAATTGCAGCAAGAAATAACTAAATTAGACATTTGGGAAAACTTTATAGTGGTGAAGAAGGTGGAACACCAAAACATACCCCCTGAAGAGATGTCTTCCATCACTGGAGACCTTTAAGGATACAATAAACAAACACCTGTCAGAATTTTTATTTATTTATATGTGCTTGTTCCACCATGAAAGGAGATTACCTAGGTGATCTCTGAAAGGCCCATCAGATCTTATTTTTGTTGTTTTCATTGTACAACTTTTTTTCGAATTGAAAGAAAGGGAAGAACATGAAAGAAACAGGAAGCATACAACAGAATTTTTTTTATTATTTATGTAAAACTACTAATTTTCAACATTCATGTAAATATGAAAGTTTTAAAAAGTTATTGAAAAGTATTTACTTGTTTATTAGCACTACTGCAAAATTTCACATCCTTGTGAGACTAGTCATGATTTTATTTGGTACCTCAAGAAACATGATTTCCCGTCCCTCCCCCCATACAAAAGACAGGATGGGCTTAGTTTCATAAGAGGTAGCCATGTCCTTCAGCAATAATCATCACCTGCATCTTGGAAGCAACTCACCATCTTCACTTCCTTCCTTTGTTATTGGACCAAACCCCATTATGCTCCAAATATATTCTACCTACCATGGTCATAAACATGGATTTATATATTTAAAAGCTCTAGATTATTCTTGCTTTGGAGAGTTCTTCAAAATAATAGTAGAAATATTCCCTGTTTTCATATAGAGCAGATATTGTCCATGTTTGACCAATAACACCAATTGACTAATTCAACTCAGTAAAGGAAACACATGAAGTAGATCAATTTCTAATCTTTTTCCTCAAGACACTATAAAGAATTTAAAGCACAAATGGCTCTGAGTCTGAATTCTCAAATATCCCACATGGGAGAGATAATTAAGACATCAAACCTAAGTATTGCTAATAAAAACTTACGTTTACTAAGCCTTTCGAGGCCCTGTGTTCACTGTAATGCGCACAAAGCTTTGCTACTTTGTAATGCTTTTAAAGCCTAGGTCGTAATATCATCTTGCTCTGCAGAGGTATGTTTTGCACAATGAAAACAGCATTATGGCCAGACAAAAATATCTACATCCCTCACTAACCTTTTGAAATACACCTAAATGACAGCTACGCTACCTAAATATATACGTTTATTTTTAAAGCTGTTAACTATCATTACAGAAAGGCTTGATTGCTAGCAATATGGCAGTCATCTTTTACACCTCTGAATTAGTAAGTGCAAGCTACATACTCCTGCAGAACATCCCTTGGACATAGTATTACTAACACTGCCTCTAACATTTCCAAGTGCTCAGCCTATGAAACTGAAATGGATGGCATATGAAAAGGTAACACTGTTCTGTAGAATCCATTCTAAATAAAGAGGTACATTATGTATTTCCTACACACATTTTGGCTGTGATACGTTACCAGAGCAGGACATCCTCTCTAGTCAGTACAGGCAAGGATAGAGTTCAGTCATTTTCATTGTATTGGACACTCAGAGAGAAACTAAAAAAACACGGCTTTTGAAAAAACCTTCTCCAACCTCTTTCAATGCTGCACCTTTGGTTTATGCAACTTGGAGGTGAAAAATTTATGTTCCTAAATTAATCACTTTACATGCTATTTCAAATGGAATTTAGGACCATACTGACTTTTCCCCTGTGAATGTGGCATAGGTAAAACAGGCAAAGTGGTATGAACAACTCTATATTATCACAGTACTTTATATCAAGAAAATAATTTAGGCCTTAATTGTAATACAAAATTGTCAAAATCTTTACCCGCTAACAATGATCTGCCTTAAAATCAATTATGCACTTTCATATCCAGACCCAGACTCGTTCAAGAAAGGACATAGTCTACTTTGGAAAACACATATTATTATGTCTGCATATTCTAAGATATTTCCACAAATATATAAAATTCTATTCCTTTCCTACCCTTGCTAAAAGTGTCTCCTGAAAACTGGTATGTTCTACATTGGGATTCTTCCCATCCAACTCCACGATTATGTATTCTTCAGTTGTAGTAAGGTCACATTTCTGTAAAGAAAATAGTTTTGATTGTATGTGTTAGAAAAATCCAACACTTGCTAAATGCAAAATAGACTTAAAACCCAACAGTCTCTTGTACTTTATGAACAAGAGGAGAAAAAACAATTTTTATGGTTGATTAAAAGTATTTATCCACAAACTGTAACAGAAAAGATCAGCTAAGTGTTAAAAACTGTAGTTTAATCAGATTTCTATTCAACAGTGAGAACAATACATATAAAAATAAAAATCTGAAACTCTGATGCTAATTACATTTAAAATACAGCCAAATGTTCTATTTTTCTGTCAAAATCTGGAGAGTTTTTCCTTAAAGTCAAAACCAATGAAACATTTTGTCATCATTTGATGTTAATTAATGGCTTTGTATTGACTTCAGCAAGCACAGATGTTTTGCAAGGTGCATTCTGTTAAAAGCTAGTGATAGTCTAAAAAATTCATAGTAACTAGCTCTGTCTTCCTCCTCCTTGCATTTCTCAGGCCCTGAACTAATTAAAATTAGGAATGATTACTAGTAATTTAATGAAAAAAGCAATAATCTTCACCCTTAACAAAACTGTTTTGACTTGGTACAACACATATTTTCCAAGCTAATCTGTAAACTAAGCAATAAAGAGCACTAGATGTAAGGAAGGTTAAAATGTGAAATCCAGAGTGAAGACAATCACTGAAGATGCAATCATTCATGGGAACGCAGACTGGCTGTGGGAAGTTGAGATGAACTTATTAATTAGGCAGTGCTATTAATTTAAGAGCTCAGAAAAAGCAATGTTTTGTTGAATCAGGATATTAATTTATTGTTAATATGTAAGCAGACATTTGAACAGGCAGAGAGCATCATGTCCTTCCTGGCACTCAGAAGTACATTATGAAATATTCCTGTTTGCGTACAATCCCAGCAACAGCCCCCACCTTAAACCCAGACTGTTGTATATAGGCATGCACAGCCACCTATTCTGAGGAAAAAAGTCTACGTTTTATAAAGCCAAGAGATTAACACTCAGTCTCATGTTCTGTGTCTGTGACAAATTAATAAGCTTCAGGAAGTTTAAGTCAATGGACTTTTAGAGCAAATCAAAAAGTACACAAGACCCTCCAGCAGTCAATAGCCTCACAGCCCTGACATTTCCTGAAGAACTGGGTCTTCCACCACATGCTGTCATAAATGGTGATGGTTTGTGATGCACAACAGCCCCA
>NW_008824044.1:2657522-2680099 GCF_000699105.1 Pygoscelis adeliae
TAGTTAACCACTGCATTCTATCAATTAAGGCCATCAAATTTGACATGCTTTTATAACCCTCCAGATTTCCCATTGCTAAAATCTCTGTTCCTGTCCCACAGCAGTTGGAATTCACTGGTACCAAGTACTCACTGTTGTGGAGATGCAGAAACAGTTCTGTAGCTGCACTTGGAGATAAATCTGGAAGAGAAGGACTTGTACAAACTTGTAGTGCTCCTACCAAGGCCACCAACAGCTGTAATCTCACACCTCTGGCTGTGGCCATCTTCCCCACCTTTCTGCCAGTTACAGGTCTTGCGGCACAACTTATGGAGTGAAAGGAGTGCATCTCTTCCAATACAAAGTTTAGCACCTTGCTTAAGACTACTTTTACCAGCAGCATTGACTCACTAGTGGTCTTTACCCAAAAGCAGCTGAGGTACAAATACGTTTTGGTTTTTTGACTTTGCAGTGATAACAATAGCTTCAAACAGGAAGATGGTAACCATCCGTTGGTGAGGACTGCTGCAGCTGTTTCCTAAGGGATTGCAAACAGAATCCTAACTGAACTTCCAGACTATATCCAGCCTACTAAATTAAAACTGTCAGGAACATGCCAATCCTTGAAGCCAGCTGACAAGGATCAGCCTGCATTTATGCTGGTAAAATCTTTTAGCCTCTGACCCAAACTGGCTACATGCTAACAGCTGTCAAGAGTGGGCCCTGACACATTTTTAACTCTATTTATGCCCAGGTACTGTTTCAGAGTGATGCACTCCAGTGTCTGGCAACCTTCCCAGGGAATAAATTAAAAGTACAGGTGTATATACAGAATCCTTTTTGGTATTGTCAAAATCCAGTTTACGGATGCACAGGTTGGTGCTCAGACTGTGCTAGGTGGGGAGTGCCATTTTCTTTTCCTCACACCATTAAGGTGTCAAGGCGCAAGAGATTTCTGCCAGTCCCTTATGTAATAATGTATCATAACATCCTATCTTTTTCGATAGGATATTTGAATTTATCATAAGATCGTATCTTTTTAGTCCTTTTCATTGTTAAACTTTTAAGACCAAACATCAGAGCCATAAAATACTACCAAGTTTTCCTTCAACATCCTAAAATGGCAAATCTTAGTTTGTTTACTCTTAAGACTGACGCTGCAAAATGTCAGACTTTCTTACATACACCTTTTTCCCTAGCTCAAGTTTATTTATACTTTTAAGAATACTTGGATTAAGTGGCATCATATAAACGAAACAAGTCAGATGATAAACCAAAAACAGGTCAAAGGACTAATACTATTTTCCCCTCAGTGAAGCTATAGCAAAACATAGCCACCTGGTGTCACAGAACTCTTCCTGGCACCTAGTCAAAGAAGAGCTGGAAATGCCACAAACACAAGCTACTCAAAAATGAGAGATACTGGCAATTTCCAAAGGGACATGTTCATGAGTTTTCTAAGAGTCAAGTTAGTTTTGGGGTTTTTTTCCAAATTATATTTTGATGCTCAGCTAGAGTGAATTTCTGAAGTTGTTGCACTGTGTCCATACTTTTTTCACTCTTCAGCTTGTGAACAGCTTACTGAAAACCACCTGTATTTATGCCAACATTGCTTCAAAATGACAGCCAGCTTTGGTAGTCAAGCAGCTGAAGCAGATGCTCCAGTGCAGTTTCTGGAAACTGAAAGTAAAGATACAATTCAGAATCCTGATAGGGAAGGACTAGTACTAAAAAATGCCTTATCTGATCTCCAGAGTACACAGCACAAGAAGACTCCAGGTTTGGAGGAGCTCAGGCATAGCAGCATGGAGCTACTTCAGCACCTGCTAAGTGTGCTGATTTTGTCTAGTTCCCAACCAAGTTTCACAAACTGCACTGAGCTCCTAGCTGCCGAAGCTAGATTGCTGGCAGCCTCTAAGTTAGCTAACATAAAGCCTTTCTCAATTATATATAGATTACACTGAAGCTTTGATACCTTTTTCCACAGAATAAACATTAGTATATTCTATCATAACTGTGCTTTTCTAGGGAAGACACAGAAATCTTGCCTCATAAAGGGGTATTTTTTGTAGCTGCTCTGTGGCACAATGAATTGCACTGTTGTACTCACTATGATAACATACTCCTGCATATGTTAAGCAAGATGTTTAAAAAGGTACAATGTATTATATTTCTGCATTTTATTTTTCACACATGCTTTCTGTACCTCAAGTACAGCAAAATATCACATATTGGATAGAAGGCAACTGCTATTGTGTGTGGTTTTTTTCACATGGGCTTTACATTTTTTATTCCCTCCAGGGCAGAAGAAATCATTGGTACCCTTGCTTCTTTTTCCTACCAAAAAGGTGTTCAGAAGTTTTGCGATACTAACACTATTCTCCCTGCTCCAAAGACTGAGCCTAGCAAGTTAACTTCAGTTTAGAGGAAAAAGTCTGGGAATATTTCAGTGTAACTAGTTTCCTTTATATATTTATTTACTAGCCATGGAACAGAAATCGTCATCCTGCTTTAGCCCCCTCCACCCAGGGATCTCTACCAAAAAGAAGGCTCAGGAAGACATAGTTTCCCACATCCATATTGAAGTGTGACAATACAATGAATACTTCCAAATCATCTTTCCCATTAATGCCTCTATCGCCACAAAGACAAAATATTTGAGTTTCCAGCACTAAGGGAATGGGGTTAGCTTTAATATTTTGAAGCATGAAGTATTTCCATTTTAAAAATTTCCACACAGTGATATTCAGCCAAGTATTAAACCATTCTACTATTGTAAAGATATGCATCTTAGATGAAATTGTCACTGACAAAACTCTTACCCTACCCATAAGCCCAGGTTTTCACTTAAGCTGCAACAAATTAAATAAAACTCTTCATTATGCAGCATAAATTAGATACCTCCAGACTATGGAACAAACTCAGGATGTAGCACACAGGTTTGCTCTAGGGAGATGTCGTGGTTTAACCTCAGTTGGCAACTAAGCACCACGCAGCCGCTCGCTCACTCCCCCCACTCCCGGTGGGATGGGGGAGAGAATTGGAAAAGCACAAGTGAGAAAAACTCGTGGGTTGAGATAAAAACAGTTTAATAATTGAAATAAAATAACAATAATAATAATAATACACAAAGCAAGTGATGCACAATGCAATTGCTCACCACCCGCCGACCGATGCCCAACCAGTCCCCGAGCAGCGGCCCCCCCGGCCAGCTTCCCCCAGTTTATGTACTGAGCATGACATCACATGGTATGGAATGTCCCTTGGGCCAGTTTGGCTGTGCCCCCTCCCAGCTTCTTGTGCACCTCCAGCCTTCTCAGTCGGTAGAGCATGGAAAACTAGAAAGTCCTTGGCCAGTGTAAGCACTACCTAGCAACAACTAAAACATCGGTGCCTTATCAATTTTGTTCTCATCCTAAATCCAAAACACAGCACTGTACCAGCTACTAGGAAGGAAATTAACTCTATCCCTGCCGAAACCAGGACAGGAGAGGTGTTAGGTTTTCTTTAACTTAACCTTTTTCTTTTGTATCAGTGATCTTGTTTACTGGTGGAGTACACATAGCTGCACCTGCACAGCTGAAAAGATAATGAACCACAGCAAGCCTCTGGGAAAAGAGGAAGACTTTACAGATGAAAACCAGCTCACCACAAGACTGTGCCCTGACACTGGGCTCAGGGTTTTGCATTATTTCCTCCCATTTGCCTTAGAGACAACTTGTTAAAAACATGCATACAAAAGATTTATCTTTTTGCAATAAACTAAAATAAAATGCTATTCCTTCTCTAGACTTCAAAATAATTTAGCACCCATGAAACGTTAAAAAAGCTCCCATAAGTCAGCGGAAAGTCTTTTAGTAATGCTAATGAGCTTTGTATCAAAACCAATAAAGGTTCCTGTCACTATCACCTGTTATCACCTTGTATTTAGAGAACTACATTCATACATTTCTAATACGAGTATAATTAGCTGCTAGCCTTGCTTATGATCAACATCACCTTTACAGAATGATAAGAAATAAAATTTGATTAGCTTGGTGGTTTTTTTCATCTCTCCCCCATTTTTGTTACTTTTTTTTTTTTCTCATTCACTTAATCAAAGTTATATAACTAAAAAATAATTTAGAAATGCTAAGGGTTTTATGGAGTATCATGTTTGCCATTGGCCCTGCTGGAAAAGGGTGTTGATTTCAGCATGTGTTGTTTCTATCCGGTCTCTCAGCAACAGGTAATAATTTCATTCTTTGCTGCCTGTACCTGAATAACCAGCTTTTTAACAACTGAACTTCTGTTGGAAACAGAATGGAAGAATTAGCAATTCACCTGCACACCTTCAGTGCAAATGTTGCCTCTCTGGGGAGTATTACATCTTATGTCCTTAGCATAACTAGTCAGAAAAGTAAGTATCCAGCAGAAGAAATTTTTGCAAACGTACTGGCTACCAAAATCAGACCAGATGCTGCAGCAAACAGCTTAAATCATTGTCTCAGCAATGCGGGGGAGCTCTGCTTTTAAATTTTTTTATTTTTTTAATAAAAACTTATCAATAGAGAATAAAAAAGTGCAGAATGGTGAACAATGCTGTCAGATGTTAGATATCAAATAAGAATTCTTTTTCCCCACCTCTGAGGAACCATAGTCATGGGCAACCCACACTGGGACAGGGACACAAGGACCGAAAGACTGCAGCCATGGGCAACGCACGCCGGGGCAGAGGAAAACCAATAAGAAGGGCAGAGAGGCAAGAGAGAGAGTGTTACACAGGGTCCCCAGCCTCCTGCACCGCCTCACCAAAAGGATTGGGGGGCACTGAGTGTAACACCCAGCAAAAGGGGAGGTGAGACCACGATGGGGGAGGAGAGGTGTTGGAATGAAATTGAGCTGGGAGGAGGGGGGGTTCTTTCCCAAGGTGTTTGACTGTTTATTTTCTGTCTCTTATAACCTGAATCAGTGATGAAAAGTTTGTGTTAATTAGCAATAATTAGCAAGATTAAGTGAAATTCCAAGCTGAGCTATTTTTGCCTGCAACAATGGGTAATACAGATATCCTGCCTATATCTACCTATCAGCTAGATACCACTCCTGTATGGCTTTTAGAGCTTGAAGCAAGTTTTTATTGCATTTCATGCCCATTTCCCATGACTACCATTATCAACTGAGAGACACCCAACTTCTGTTCACATTCCACTCAAATGAAAAAGAACCCAAAGTACCGAATTCAGGCTACATGTAAAGACCTAGCTGTAAAGAGCAGGGGTTTTCCTGCCCTGGTGTGGTCAGATTGCCAGAACAAGCTCCAGCTGATCTGCCATACCATTCTCCTTGCTATTAGAGATCTCTTAAATTGTGACTTCTATTACCTGACTGTATAGGGAAAAGAAAGCCACTTCAAAAAATCTGAAAATGGATACCAACAATAAACTGCCACTTTTAACATGCTATTTTGCCGATGAATACAGAACTAAAACTGTACATATAAATTCTAAGTGGGGAGGAAGCTATCAATCTTACTTCACTAGTATTTTGGGATAAGGACAGTTCCACACAATCCTTGAGTCACTAATACTGCAGTCCTTTGATTATTTTTTTTTTAATCATATAACGTAAGTTTATGCATGAATGTTCATTTGTTTGAAATATTAGAATGCCAACATACAAAGATAATAACAGAAGCCAACTCTCAGAGAACTACATGAGACAAAATACATCATCACACCACTCAGAAATTGCATTTTCACTTGCTTTTCTGGTCTTAAATTTTTGTCATGTATTTGGGTCTAGAAATATGAGATTGTAACCATAATATGAAAACAATTAAAACAGCAGAAACTTGAAAGCACTATAGGATTAACTGTCAGTAAGAATGAAAACCTGAGTGTTTTATTTGTCTTTCGTATATGATTTTGGATTCAGAAATCAACTTGCATAATTTACTGGCACAATATTAATTAGGGATTTAAGGGGACTCTGTAGTGCAGTTGCACATTTGTTGTGTGTACATTTTGCTGACAGCCTGCAAGTACCTGTAACTGAAATAATGCATAGCTACCAAATGCCTTTGTGGACCTAGACATAAACTCCTGGGAGCTAGTAAGCACTGGCATGAAGGAAAACCCAAATTTTAGAGGAACTTTTTCCACTTTTCACACTAAACATACCCTAACCATGTGCCTGTTAGGAAGACAGGTACTGCATATTCATCTCACGACTGCATTCACTGGAGACTTCCACCGAGGGTAGGATTCACCTTGTTCTGCCTCCAAAAATTTCAGGATCTGGTCAAGATGTGTTTACTATGAGAAGTGTAGTTGTGTGGTGTGTACTCAGAAACCATCCCTTACCCTAAGCCACTGGGAACATGATCAAATTCAGCATAAAAGTTTGCAATTATTACGTATTAGAGCTGCATTTGGATGAAGTCTGTATCATTCCCAAAGGTTCATTATTGGTTTTACTTTCATTTTAGAACCAGCTCCTTCCTCTCCCATGGTGGTATTCGAGACGTATTCATAAAATAAACAGTTTGACACATCATATAGGGATAATGAAAGCTCTCTCACATATGTGAGAATATCTGATAATGAATTAATTCTACATAAAAATACTTACTATAAGTGAGTTAAAGTCACTATCATACAAGTGGGATTTTGGCTACTTCCTTTAAAAAACCCAAATTTAATCCATTCCCTCTCCCCTCCCCTTCTTCTAACCCTTTAGAAAGTATTTGAGGTTACAGCATATATAGTCTAAGAAATCTTCATTATATCAAAACCACAAATCATATACCAGGTAAAATTCAGAAGCAAAGTTAAAATAACAGGCCAGTGCAGATGAAGAAACTGTAAGGGAAACACAGAACTGTAAAAATTGGAGTCTTTTCATCTTGGATGCAGAAATGATGATTCTATGATATTTGTCATAGGCAGGAGAGGAGGTGGAGGTAAAGTGCTTTGATACTAGCTAAATTTAGTGCCAGATTCAAAAGCCATGAAGATAATACTGCTGCAATTGAAAAGATGAAAACTTCAGTTTCATACCCCACAGTACTGAGGTTCAATGTTACAGCCAACTTAACTTTAAATATATTTTTATCCACATCATACCTTATTATTTCCTTGCCACAGTTGCTCTCTTTTAAATTAAAAAATGAGGATTTTCACTATAGCTTCTAAGAAAATATGAGTGATTAAAAAATAGTCTTTAAAAATTGAATTCGCAAGATAACAGTTAGCTGAATGTTTAAAAGGATTACCCTGGTGACTTCAACTATAAAAGTAACTCTGCCTATGTCATTTTTTTAAAGCTTACTGTTAAAAACGGAAGATCAAATGGTAAAAATAAAACTTTAAAAAGAGTGAAAGTACTTAAATTTTTAAGACAAACATTGGTAAACATGGCCTGGGAGTAATTTTGCAGCAGGAGAATGTTTTGGGGCCTTTTGGGGGTTTAAAAGAAATATTAGGGATAGGGTTACAGCAGACAACAAGAGAAAGCCAGGATCTCCAGCTGCAGCAACCCCAGGAAGGGGTTGCCAAAACCTAGTGTGAGCTGCAAAAACTTTTTTTTCAGCAGAAAGTTCGTGTTTACTGTTAAGGTAGAGAAGGAGGAAGAGGTTAGATCTGCAGGTGCAGTGGGGCTGGGAAGCAGCTGCCCAGCCAAAGAGCAGGCTACAAAGGGACCTGTCCTGGGAGAGAGTTTCCATCAGGGCCGTGCCTCCAGGGCTCTGCAGATTTTTTAGCATTATTTTTAGAATGTGGGTTAAGGCAAAGAGAAAGCCTAGATTTTCCTGTGAGTGGGGCTATCAAGCGTCTGTCCTCTTAGTGTACGCTTCCACTGCTTCTGAGCTGGGGGAAACTTTTCTTTGTTTATTGAAATGTTGGGGGCAAGGTATCTGAGTTTGTTTAAGCTAAGGTTATTCTCATGTTTCATCAGGTCAAGCTCGGCTACATCAGCTGTATTCTCAGGATAGCCCAGTCATCACTATCTTGGTGAACTTGACCTCTTCCTCTGATGCCCTTTCATACCAGTGTTCAGCTGTCAACAAAAAAAAGGCCACTGGCCATTTGACTTAATATTCATCCATCTATTTTGCATTTTTAGCAGTTTAACTTATTGCCTTTGGTCATTTTGTTCTATAAATTTTGTCTTAGAAAAGAAATAGAAAGGGGGTTAGGAAGGCCTATTTGTGTTTTATGGTTAAATTCTCATTTTACTTACAGTGGCATCAATCTGGTATGTTAAGTAAAATAGTGAAGTTATATAGTGAGTAATGGGTGAAAACTATTTCACATCTCCTGAATCATAGCAGATAACAAGGTGTTTCCAACAGTTCTTAAATCAACTGTCCTCTGTCCTGAAAGGCATCTTAATCTTTATCATTATCACACCACTTATTAATTGGTTCAGTACCATTAAGAAACAATACTATTGGAAGATCTCCAGGCATTACGAACCCTAAGAGCAATCATGCTTGTTACAGCCTGGCTCTTTCTGACACTGTCATTCCCTTTTTGCCTCTTCCTGGGGTCCACCTTGCTCTGAGCTGGATGCTACACAAGCACTTCCTTCGGTAACCATAGGAACCGAACTCAGGGCATCATCTGGGATGTGAAGGCTTGACCAGTGTTTTTAACTTACAGTAATGCTTTGTTTTAAGGATCCAGGCTTATTAATATAAAGGTTTTTACAGATTAGTGCTTTCTTTATGTGAAAAACACAGTGAAGATCAGTTGTTGAAAATATTAATTCTGCATTTCAAGCAGAGATTTATAGTTCCGTGTAGAAAACTGTCCTTTTCAGTGAATAACTGCAGCAATAAGAAAATAAAACCATCTATCATAATCACATGAATTCTTAGTAATCCTATGACCAATTTAAACAATGCACCCATAAAACTGGAAATCTTGAGTTCTATTTCTGTGTAACCCACTGGCTGTTAATGTTGTTCAAGTCAGTCAAACCATCTGTGCCTCAATCTCTGTGCATTAACCTACACCAGGTACTTGGTTGCTGAGCCATTTCATTCATTCAAGTTTGTTACGCTGATTTCCCAGACAGAGGTAGTACAGAAAACCTTAATATTAAAAGTTATGATTGGTCATAGTGAGACGGCATGGCCAAGACAACTTGAATGTAAGAAAACTGTAACCTACAAAGCCTGCTGAGTAGACACAACTGAACTGGATATCTAAGAAAAACACGGTATCATCTGAGATTTCTTCCATATTCTTTGCTTTGTTTGGACCATAAATATTCCAAGCACAGTTTCTTCCTCCATTTGAGCTTCCGTTGCTTGACTGGTAAAAACGTTTGATTTTTTTTTTTCCCATTTAAAAGAAGTTTTGTTTATGTTCAATTTTTTGACAAAGACTCAGGACTTTCTGACTGACTAGGCTGCATTTTAGTGACTGACCCATTCTTAACACAATAATTTACCCTCCTCTTTGTTCGTACCTTGGCCCTAACCCTCTCTCCACCTTCCACACCCTTTCCTTGCTAATAAACAATTACTCTCAGATCTGCGCACAGAGCAACTCAGTATGTACTGTCAGTGATGCCAATACTGACTAAAGTGGTAGTCTAAAGCTCAGATGGGTGGAAATATGCCTCTTTAATAACACACCAAGTGCACAGAAATTTGTATTTTAACTGTGAGAGGTTTATGTTAATAGGAGCATAACAACTTATCTGCCCGCTCTGCTTTCCCACCCTTTCAACTTTCATGCCATACAAGTTTCTACTGTGTTCATCTTTAAACCTTAGAGCTGTCCTCTATTCATTATCTGTAACAGTAATTCCAGATTCCTTTTTGCCTCAAAAAATACTGCAGTATCACACCAGGATATACCAGCGAGTTTAATGGATCCCTGACTCTTCAAATCTGCTGACTGGATACACAAAGCATTCACTCTCAAGTAAAAACAGCATCTGTAATGACCCAATCTAAAGGAATCTTACTACAATTTTTACTGCCTAAGGCTCTAGTAATAGTCGACTGTCACTCTTTCAACAAGCATTACATAGACTTGAAATTTGTCTAATTGACCTCAGATTTCACCTGGTATATTCTACTCATGCATTGGTGAAAACGTCTATCTGCATGATTCTTTTCTGTTTTCCAATAAATGCTTAACTCATTTAGAAAATATGACAAGTAATGTAGACACCTTTACAGTAACATAAAGTATTCTGGTTTTCACCACAAACTATAAATTTATTCGGAACTGTGCTAAAATCCTGCTTCTACTGTGTAAAAAAAAAAAAAGCAAAAAAATTATTAGATTACTGTATATTTATTGCATGGCTTTTTATAATTGTTGATGCTGTTACAATGTCAAGGATAATTTCTTTTAGGCCGGTAGCTGTCAAGCCTGTATTTACTTTGATTCTAATGCTGCCTTCTAATCAAAAAGCCAAATCGAGGTTCTCAGGACAAAGTCAAGAAATCAGGCAGCAAGTATTTCAAATTAAATCGATGTGGTAAAAATACAAGCTCTGCAATGATGGCATTTACCCTAGAGGAGGATCTATATTTGAACCTGTTACCATCCAACAACTCAGACAACATTTCAGAGATGAAGGGTCTTTTATTTTCCTAAAATAAAAAACACTGAATAACATCCTTATCCAAATGCTGGGACTGAGTAAATAGAAAGAACACAAATATCAAATACTCCGTTTCTGAAAGAGGACATCATCTTATTTCTACCATATTTAATGGCGTTTGGCACACCATTGCTTTTTGGTTGTTTGAATCTCTCTCCATCCCCAATCATTACTCACCCCTCCACACGCACACTCTGGCAGACTCAATCTTTACAAGCAGATATAGCTGATAAAACATTCTTCCCAGTGTTGAAATAAATATTACTAAAATCATAAGCAGTACTGTATAGTAAACAAATGTATAGGGTAACAAAGTGCCTAAAGAATTTGCTGTGGAGTCCTT
This sequence comes from Pygoscelis adeliae, assembly GCF_000699105.1. Taxonomy (NCBI): domain Eukaryota; kingdom Metazoa; phylum Chordata; class Aves; order Sphenisciformes; family Spheniscidae; genus Pygoscelis; species Pygoscelis adeliae. The sequence goes on from NW_008824044.1 coordinate 2,668,450, forward strand.
AAAGAAAAGAATCCTCATTTCTTTGTAGAAACCTTTCCTGAATTCACCCTTGTGTTACCTCTTCCAGTACCCCAGATCTGTGGATAAGGCACAAAACATACTTTTGAGAATACAAGTTAATAAATGAGATAACAGTAGACTGCATCTTCTAGCACTGGAGAAGAAAAAAAAAACAAAATTAAAGACTTCCTAGACTCAGACACCAAAAGCAGAATCCACCCCTGACCCCCACACCTGTGCCTACATTACCAAGAGACATATTATGGGGCATAGATTATGGGATCATGTTCCACAGCCTCCCATGCAGTCCTTGTCTCTGGCTAGATACTTCAACCAACATAAAGATAACTATGTCATATACCTTGGGTTTTTCACCAGAAGAAAACCAAGCAGGCAAGAAGCCATACTGCTTTTCTGCAAATCCTCCAGCGTAGACGCCGGGGGCGCATACCTGTTTGCAGGCAGACCTAGCCAGGGGTACCTCTCAGGAAGCAGTACCAACAAACATCCCATGTCATTACAGAACATCAAGGTCACAAAAGCTGCTTGATTTCTTTCTTTGTTGTTATTCAATACTGTTATTATTCCAATACTGTTACCAACCTCTTCTCCCAGTCAGACACCTATCCTTTGTTTTGTATTTTCTGATTCATACAGACCTAATCAATTATTTTTCTTTCCAGAGGGGAGTTTGCTACAGGTTGCATACTCTGAGTCTGGACATCCAAGGACAGGCTTTCACAATCTTTGGGTCCAAAGCAGCTCATGAGAACTACAGATCATGAAAGTATGAACTACATAATAAGTCTCTGCAGAAAATACAGCCAGGTTCACTTGGATTTTTTTTTTTCCATACCCCCCAGTGAAGAAAATAGACATTTGACTGCAACAGATCTCATGTGGTTTTTCTGTGCTTTTCTTTCTTTCTCTGTCACAGAACTGCCTATACTCCACATATTTCTTCTATTCACAGCAATTCATCTCCAAGCAAGGCACTTGAAGACCCAGGAGAACAGTTTACAGACCAAATTCAAGGTCAGCAACAAAAGCTCTGATTGCAAAGCAGTGCTTTTAGGGAATAATATTTATCCCATTTGTCTTTTGTTTATTACCATCATTTAAGCCATTCTGTTTTGTGAGCTGTTCTCCACAGGAACCATTTTCCTCCACACAGCATTACGTATTCAACTTCTGCTGCTCTCATCGTACCAGTGCATTCTCTTTCCTATGTTAAGTGCCATCACCTGTTATCATCAGCAGTTTCAAATAACTCCCCTGTGAAAACTACAGTTTTATTATATACAGGGTCTAAATGTATTAGCTTATCATGAATGTCACTAGAACAGAATGTTTCTAAAACAAGAGGTAAAAACAATATAAATGCAAGTAAAACAGCCTAGCTATCACTTAATCTTTGTGACAAAATATTGATTTAAAATTACAATTAAATTGTTTTTTACTGTCCAAAGCTTTCCAAACTCAGTGCTCCATTCACCTTCCTCTCAAAGGGATTTGTACCTCACTCAGATTAAAAACTTGGTAACTAGCCTCATATCAAACAACCCAGAAGTTCAACTTGGTAAAGATTCATGCTGTCAGATAGTCGTGGTTTAACCTCAGTCGGCAACTAAGCACCACGCAGCCGCTCGCTCACTCCCCCCACCCCCGGTGGGATGGGGGGGAGAATTGGAAAAGCACAAGTGAGAAAAACTCGTGGGTTGAGATAAAAACAGGTTAATAATTGAAATAAAATAATAATAATAATACACAAAGCAAGTGATGCACAGTACAATTGCTCACCACCCACCGACCGATGCCCAGCCAGTCCCCGAGCAGCAGCCCCCCAGCCAGCTTTCCCCAGTTTATGTACTGAGCATGACGTCACATGGTATGGAATGTCCCTTGGGCCAGTTTGGGTCAGCTGTCCTGGCTGTGCCCCCTCCCAGCTTCTTGTGCACCTCCAGCCTTCTCAGTCGGTAGAGCATGGAAAACTAAAAAGTCCTTGGCTAGGGTAAGCATTACCTAGCAATAACTAAAACATCGGTGCCTTATCAATTTTGTTCCCATCCTAAATCCAAAACACAGCACTGTACCAGCTACTAAGAAGGAAATTAACTCTATCCCTGCCGAAACCAGGACACAGATCCATCTCTATAATGAACAAATCTTGCCCAAGCTGTTTAGCTCATATACTGCATAATATTTTTAATTTCCATGTAACAGCGATCTCTTTGCTCTATCCCTTCTTGCACTGACCAGTAAATTTCACAGCAAGGAAAAATATGTTTGCAATACAGATTGGGATTACTGTACTCCTAACGCCAGGAGACGTGGGAAGTTTCAGGCCTAAAAGAAGTCAGAGAAAATGAACAGAAAAGAAGTAGTAATTCTAAAGGAAAATACCATTGGTCAGCATACAACTTCATTTATTTGCTGGTTTTGAACTTTTCACTGCTTACCAAACAGAGAATTTTGTTTTCCAAAGAAGAAAATATATTTGTATGAAAATTAAACTGCAGCCTTTTAACAGATGTCATGTTAGTTTGATATACCCTGGTCATAAAGACAACAAAATAAATCATTGTACATAAACAGTCCTCACACTGCTAAGAGTCTGCAGAAAAATGTGCACGCACAAAATGATTCAGCACATTCATTGCCAGGTTTTTAAATGGCTTTACATAATTTAATGACATTTAAATACAGTAAAAGGGTAAAGTTTTGATGCCCAAACTCTCATTTTGATATTTTCTTTTTCATGGACTAAGCAGAAAACCCCAAAAGATAGCAGCTTTAATTAGCTTTATTCTAATCAGATTTAGAAATTAGACAAATAGATGGCTCAGAATGTATCTACTTTGTTTAGAATAAAAATGATTCCCGAGAGAACTTGAGATTGCAGCATTTCCTGTAACATAAATACTGAAGTCTGTGTGGGAGGAGGCCTTATATCAAAATAATTTGGTAAAGATTACCATAACAGAGATGTTTAGGGGGTTAGATTTTTCTCACATCCCACATCTTTTTTTTTCTTTTTTTCCTTCACATTTGAGCGAGTCAAGTAATGCAGATCTCCTATCAAACAGTGCCAAACAAATTTGGTTCTCTTGAAAAACACTATTTGCATAAGCCCATTTACGCACTTGAGCTTCTCTCCCTAAGTAGCTCTTCAGCTCCGTGCTGTGTTGCCTTTTTAATGGGAAACCTGAATAATGTTAAGCAAACCTGGGCAGGAAAACACATTTTTGCATCCAATTTAAAGTCCTAAGTAGCACACAGCTCTAATTCTGGTTCAGTTATGTGAAAGTAGTAAACGGCTCCATGTTTACTCCTATTTTAGGAACGGAAGCAACGGCTCTTCTGATCTCAGTACGAGGATAAGACACGGACAACTTTGGAAAGTTTCTGAGTATAAACTGCCCACAGCTTGAAGGTGTGTGTTCCCAGCTACATTTCCACAATATGTTCCCTATTCAGGTGCACCAGCACCCCAGCAATCATTTTGAAGTGTACCTCCGCAGCGTCTCTCCTTAGAACTAACTCAAGCTGAAACTGTTCACCATGTTAACACGGCTGTACCTGCTACAAGAATTAAGTGGCTAAGGAATGCACAGAAGCAGGGAGTGCAGCGTGCCCGGGGGGCTTTAGCCTGGATTTAGCATTATTGAAACAATTCAACTCACTTTAATTGCATTAGAATTATCAGCATCAATTTTAGCTAATGAACTTAGGTATTTCCTTTCCTGAGCTTTTCAAGGCACTACACGGCTCTGCTTTTTACAGTGCTTTTAATATTTTTTCTGTACACTGTCAGTGATTAACAAGACTTATCATACAAGTCTTGATCCAGAAAAGCACTTAAGGACATGCATAACTTTGATTTCTTGAGCTGACCATTTAATCTGACAAGACCAGACACATGCTTGAAGTTAAAGGTATGTTCCACTGCTTTGCTATTTATAAGTGAAAATGTTTACCACCACGCAAGGAGAAATAAAACCCGATAAAATATATCCCTGCTTTGGGTAAAAAAATAATGTTCTCAGATTTAATCCTTGGAGTATGCATGAATTTTCTTACAATTTTAACATTTTCCCTGAAGATGTTCTTCAGGACAGGTCTTATTCTCAACTGCATTGGGAAAAATCAAGTCACAGATTTCTTCAGGCAGCTCTTCGTAGTAATTTCTTTATATTTAAGTATACAGGATCCAGCAGGTTCACTTAAATCAAATGTCCTCTCTACTATCCTAAAATCCACTAACCTCATCCTTCTGCCTTTCAATTTCAGCAGCAATTTTGTTCCACACCTCATTATGTTAATAAAGGGGAAAACTTGATTAAACCAGAAGGTTCTAAAAGAATTTAGACCTATCAATCACCTCAGCTCAAAGTAAATTGGTATTGCAATGAAAATGCTTGAAAAACTCTACCATATCAGAGGCTTACCAAAAGCAACACTTAGACAGAAAACTAGGTTTTGACAAATGAAGTAAAATACAGGTGGTTTACAAAGCATCTAACCACTAAACTGTATTTCTCTGCTTGTTAAAACCAAACTCTTCTTATGAAAAAGCTACTCATATGGAGGGGTTTTATGCAAGGGACATTTTATAAACAGCCAACCAATTCTTTCCAGTAAAGACTGGTATTTATTAGTAAAGCCTATTTATGAAATTCTAGAGATTAGACAGATACCCTGTGCCTCCAATTCAAAAAACTCTCAAACAAAAAAAGCCCCAAAATTGATATTACAGGCTAGAACATTGAAAAATGCTGTAAAGAAACAGGGAAGTAATAATGACTTCCCGATTAAGTGCTTGACCGCCTGCCCAACTATGACAACCACCAAATACCACACAATTTCACAGATGATATTCCCAATATTCACAAAATATTCACAGTTCAAGTAACCAGATTGGTAACTTGAATCTCCACCTAAACAGATTAATTTTGAAATATGTGCAAAAAACCTGACACATCTGGGAATGTTTTTTCCCATCTCCCAGTTTCTTCATCCCAGCCATGCATTACAGATCCTGGCTAGAAAAGGAAATATTATTTTAATAATCTTATAACAGTGAAAATATTGCAGTTTAAACTGGACAGTGTCAACTCAACAAGACAAAAAGTGTCTGTAACATTGGTGTGCTTTCTAGGAATAGCCAACTAAGATCTCAAGCCACTATCTCAATAGAGTAATAAATAGCATTAATAAATGGTGGTGCAAGCTGCATTCTGTATGACTGTACCAGTGCGTCATAGACCTGTTCTGTAAATATTCACTTCTTGCAGTGAACGGATCACTCTGTTCTCTGCACTGTTCCTTCTGTGGCCGCTGTACTGACCACGATAACAAAACCAGAAACACACCGAATGAGACCAACAGGTGATTTCACATGGGTCACTGTAAACTTTGACTAAAGAATGCTCTGTTCAATATATCCACATTTCCTTCCTTATCCCACTAATAGGATACTTTCATGGAAGATATTTGATATCAGTTTGTATTTTCAGCCGGTGCAAATATATTCAAATGGAGAGGAACTTGCCATGGTGTAAAGCTGGAAGAAACTAGTATAATTTGAAAAGCGAAGCCGCTTATACCCTTTTGCAGATGCCTTTACACTCACCAGCTTTAAAGAAGACATGAGAAAGCAGAAAATAGAGCAGGAGTTAGATACAGAGCTCCAAGAGTTTCATCCAGTCACCACTGGCTCTGGGAAGAACACGCCAACACCAGACAGCACCAGCCTCTGCCTCTGCACATGCCCCACTCCCCTGCGCTGCCCACAACACGAGGACAGGGAGCTGAGCGGGGAGATTGAGTGCAGTAGCCAAGCTTCCACAGAAATGAAATATATCCAGTTTCTCTCCTCACACCTAGCTGCACACTCTAGAAAATTCACCAAACTGTAAGGGTTGTCAGCTGACTGGGATGTCTTTTTTTTAAAGAATTAAAAAAAAAAAAAATTGCTCAGGATGTTTTAAGGTTATTATTGTTGTTTTCTCCATTCCCCTGCCTGCCAAACTTCACCATTTTGTGAGACAGTATGCACTCAGAGAAATTACAAGGAATCTGTTTTCTTTGCTTTTGGGTTTTCTGTCTAAAGTGTATAAAACCCCCACGAAAAAAAAACGTTAACACTTTGTCTCTCTAGCACACGGCTTTTAAAGTGATTACAGAGATGGAGAAAAATCTAGGGGAAAAAATGTAGAAAATTGTATACTTTGAAGTAAAAATAGAAAATACTCAGCTCTATACTTTTAAGTCATTGTACTTTAAATGCGTCATTCTAATTACCTGGTTTTTGGGAATTGTGCCAGTGCTAGCTGGAAAAAGCACTCTTATCTAGCCATCAGCTACAAAATAGAAAAACAAATTGCAAGAATTATTGAGCTTTTGGAGTTTGGAATGATTGAGACCTAGTTAAAGAAACATATGCTACTTTGATTACATAGCAGACTCTACTCCGTGTACTCAAATAAGAATATACTACAATACAAGACTTCAGACAACATACTGAAAAATTACATAGTGTCCCTGTATCCTGCTTTGTTTGGAGGGGTGTGCTGTCAGAAGACAACATCTTGTACCGTCTAGAATTATGTATATTGATCTCCGTTTGCAAACTAAAGTCCCACGATAGCTAAGAAGGTAAGGACATTAGTATAAAAGCAGCAAGATAGCAAGAAGGTCACTGTACAGCAAATTACAGAAAATTTTAAGTAAATGCTTTTTAATCAAAAGTTATTAATGTTAATGTGTAAGAATGTATATCCAAGTGAACAATCTACAAAATTTTGCCTGATTTCTTAGCCAGCTCATGCCAAGGGTGTCTGTGATCACATTTGCCCCATGCAAAGAGCATTCACAAACCCAGAAGAGCACTGCACAAACTGGTATATGCCAGTTCCAGAGTATCCCAGCACTGGTTCACATCTTGAAAGCACCATAGCCTCAGCCTCAGCAGTAGCAGTTCTTGTAAGCAGCGTAGCTTCAGCAGGGCTATGAAATTTGACACAAGTGCTACTACACCAGTATGGATACAAGTCAGCCCAAATGAGCCTGGGTATCTCAGTCCCCATGCTCCACAGCATGGCTTGGATTAGTCAGAAAGGTTACTTCAAAATCCTAAGTACTGCTACCAAATTGCCATCACACCAAGAGCACTATGGAGTTCACAAAGTATCTTAAGTCTTAACATGAGCCGGCAGTGTGCCCAGGAGGCCAAGAAGGCCAACGGCATCCTGGCCTGTATCAGAAATAGTGTGGCCAGCAGGAGGAGGGAAGTGATTGTGCCCCTGTACTCGGCACTGGTGCGGCTGCACCTCGAATACTGTGTTCAGTTTTGGGCCCCTCACTGCAAGAAGGACGTCGAGGTGTTGGAGCGTGTCCAGAGAAGGGCAACAAAGCTGGTGAGGGGTCTGGAGAACAAGTCTTCTGAGGAGCAGCTGAGGGAGCTGGGGTTGTTTAGTCTGGAGAAGGGGAGACCTCATCACTCTCTACAACTACCTGAAAGGAGGTTGTAGCGAGGTGGGTGTTGGTCTCTTCTCCCAAGTAACTGGCGATAGGACGAGAGGAAATGGCCTCAAGTTGCGCCAGGGGAGGTTTAGATTGGACATGAGGAAAAATTTCTTTACTGAAAGAGTGGTTAAACATTGGACCAGGCTGCCCAGGGAAGTGGTTGAGTCACCATCCCTGGAGGTATTTAAAAGACGTGTAGATGAGGCGCTTAGGGACATGGTTTAGTGGGCCTGGTGGTGTTGGGTTGACGGTTGGACTCGATGATCTTAGAGGTCTTTTCCAACCTTAATGATTCTAAGTCCCTGAACCAATTTCCATATTTTACTACCATCAGCTTTTTAAATACCCAGCATGTTAGAGTTCAAATAATTTTTTTCCTATAGCCCATATGCTCTAGCCAGTGAGCACTAAAGTGCTATGAGAATCTCTCCAACTTCATTTTCCTGTGCCTTTGCAGTTAACTCCAAACTATGTTTCAGCAAGAAAGAACAAGCTAAAAGGAACTTGACACTGAAGCCTGGTGTTGAGTTTGCTGCCTTGTGAGAGTGTCTTGTTTCTCATCTCTGCTTGCATCAGTGGGGGAAGCCCCCACTTCAGGTTCTCTTTGGCTGCCTTAAACGTTCCTCCATGCAACAGGCAGGGTTTTTTACAAATCCTACTTCTACCTCCATTTTGTATAACAGTCAACTGACTGAAGCTATATCCTCAAAATTCTGGACCTTCTAAGCATGAAGATGCATTAGAGCTGAAATCATATTATTAGTTGCTAGCCCATCTTGCATGTGACTTGCAAGTCAGGTATGGTGACACACAGATGGCAGTCCCATCATCACTGCCAAAAGCATCAATCCCATCTGGGTTTGGCACAGGCGTAAAACTGCCTGTCTGATATGGCTGCTATACCCCATGTTATGGTTCATGGAAGTTTCATGCTTTCTTGTGTCATCTGCAGAAAAAATTATGATACATCATAAAGACAGAGCGGCATGGAAAAATGATAGCAGATCCATTGTAAAGTCTTCAGTGCGTAGTTAGCTTATCTAAGTATTTTTAACAAATGTGAACCATCACAGTAAGTTTATCTGTTCTTCAGCACTTCACAGCATACAGTCATGGTTTTTTTTGATCTGATCAGAGGAGCCTTAAAGCCCAATTAATGCACATTATGGTCAAGCCACAGCCTCACCATCACCATTTTAACTCCTTGGATCCAGGCCAGACTGCTTGGCTGGAAGGAGCATTAATTAACAAACAGGCTTGAAACTGGAAGGGGTATAGGGTTTTGCTATGCCTAACTTAGAAAATCTGCTCTCCTAGCATATCCACAAAGCTCCTTTTAGTATCATTACATGCATGCAGAGTAATTATGTTAATTCTGCTAATTAGTCAGTATGGGTAAAACTGTGGCAAAGCTCTAGTTTCCCAGCCCTTTCCCCATTATAAGCTGTTAGAAACTCCAGAAAAAGACTGAACAACTCTTGGTAAAATTTGTTCCTATTTGGATTCTACCCAAGCCATTCTACACAATTCCATTACAGCACAGCAAACAAGTCTAAGCATTAGTGCATAACTGAAGTAGGCTTTATTCTGTCAACATGGATCAGATTCAGGCTGGCTCCATTCCAGATTTATGCTTTTAAAAGCTTATTTAGTAACAAATTACGTAGAAGATAAACAAGCAATTAACCAATCTCCCAAGAAGCTAACAATCAAAATACTCTGTGCTGAAGTATTAAACATATCAGGTTGTTGCCTTCATCTATCACTTGGTTCCGCAGTACCTATGCTATGTGACTTTCAGCCAAAGCAAGGTCATAGTTAATTGACATAAATGCATGCCACCATTTCTTAATTTTAAATTCCATGTTTTAAGTACACAGCAATATGCCGAAAGTAAGATGGAATACAGATCAAGGAAGGAAAACTTACAGATTCCATATATACGTTGTGGTTTTCAGAGTACTCAGAAGGTAGGTCCACAAATGTGCTGTTCACAAGTCTGAACGCATATCCAAACTGTGTGGATTTACAGCTGTGTGATACGAGTGACTTCCAGTGTAACTACCGGTCTCTGTCACCTTCACGCTGATACTAGCTTTCATTACTTCAAAATTAATATGGGGCCAAACACCCATCACTTTACTTACAATGTTACATTAAAATCAAATAAGAGATGAGGCAGCTCTGAGTTCAGTCACATCTCTGCACATTGTAAATTTTCATTAGATCAGACAGATAGGTTGGAGCCTAGTTTCTTGTTTCTGCTGAAGTTTAGGAATGAAATAGGCAGAGTTTAAGACAGTCACTTCTTAGACCGCTCCTGAACAGGGCTTTATAAACCCAAGGTCATTGGGAAAATCTGAAGCAATTCTTCAAAGCCCTTACTTTGCATGCTTTTAAGGTTAGCAAGACTCCAACTAGAAAAGTTAATGACAGACAAGAGTCAGAGTAAGTGACATAATTCTGTCTGTAAGACCACATAGGAAAGATTTCACGACTTTGGGCTCAGCTGCTTCGGGTTAAGATTACCAGGTAACTGCCCTAGTGAGAAAATACATTTGTCACATAGTGCCTGGGCAGTGATGCATTATACATCTCTGACTTTTCCTTACAAAGGATCAGCTAGCTTAGCCTACATATCCCTTCAACGCTTTTTTGTACATCTGCCTCCTTCTACTGGACATCTCACTTCCTCCTTTCCACAGCTGTGCTATAACTGATCATAATTTTTTTCAAAAATCCCTCATGTATCACTTCCAGATGTGAGCTTGTCTTCTCCTCCTGTTTCGAAGTCATATTGCATTGAGCTATCTGAATTATTCCGACACATCTTTACTTGCCTCTTTGATCAACCTGTTGTTCACAGGTGCATGCTTTTATAACTCTCAATTGTCAATTTATCACCAAATTTCTACAGCTTTACTTATTTTTTTAAAAAAACAATGGTTACCCATGTCCTTTGTTACATTAACATGACACTGTTTCTATTCCTCCTATGCAATGTATGCACATAATTATTAGTTATAGTTATTTAGGGTGTAGTTATCAAACTACAACCATAGGTATGAGTATGAATTGTGCACTGTTTATGGGCAGAACTCTCCTCAAGGGGCATCCAACCAGCTAAGTGAGCAAATGCTGCTGTCAGAGGAAAACCAAGACTTACATTCACCCACGGCAGCTCCTCTGATTCTGCCCTGGCAAGGCACACCCCTCGGAGCATATTTTCTTCCCACTTTACTTTTCACGCTATTCCAATTTCTGAAAAAACACCAATGGAGAACACCAGGGGCGAAAAGAAACATGTAGTCTCAAACCACTAAGGAAATGACTTTAACTTTGTTTCAATTTCATGTTGCATATACTTAATTTGGGAGGGGAAGAGCTTACTACAGGGCTAGAATAATAATAGTTAGAACGAGACATAGAAAGTAACAAATGGCTCTTACAATCAGGCTTCACTTTACACACTTCAGTTTTGCATTCTTATGCTGGAGAAGCTTTGGTGGAAAGATTTGAAACAACTTCAAGGCGTAGAGAAAGTGACCATATTTGCAGGACTTTAGGAAAGAAAAGGACAACACATGGATATAAGTATGTATACCACTGCAGTAGAAGTGAGAAATTCCTAAAAACCCTTGATCCTGGAAGTAAGTGGATCAGTACTCCTCCTACCTGTAACTATCGTACCTTGATACAGTGTTCCCAGCAGCTTCTTTCAAGCTAAGGTCTCTGTCCATCCACCAGCTATTCATCCAGTGTCTGGTCTTTAGCAGCTCTCTGAGGTACATTGACAGAGTCCTGTCTGGAATACCTGGAAAAAACACCACCCCACACTGAACAAAGAAAACAGAATTTGGAAAGGACTGATGCAGTCCGTTCCTGCACCAATGCATCCTCTGGTTTTCACACAAAAATACTTCCTTTCAACTTTCATCTGACATTGCAAGTGATAGAGACCAGCATCAGCAGTGGACCCAAATCTGCTTTATATGTGCCTCCCATCCAAAGACAGCAACAACTGCCACACTGCAGTGTAAACACCTGTCACTCTACCAGTCTCACATATTTGTCACTCAGTAGCTAAATTTAATACTGGACAAAATTTTCTGGAAGGCAATTA
>NW_008824044.1:2680110-2686043 GCF_000699105.1 Pygoscelis adeliae
TTACCAAAATGACTGTTTGTTGTACTCAGCACTGACATCAGGGACAATGTATAAACACACCTGCCTGGGACCACCTTCAGAGACAGCTTCCTCCACAGAGATCATCTAAGAGCTTGAGTCCTGAAAATGCTTATCAGGAAGGTGGACCCACAGGGAGAGTCTGGATACAGCGCTCTTTCTTTGGGGCTTCCCTTTTGGTGCTCCACATAGTTTCCTCCAAGTCAGCTGTCAGAGCTCTCCTTATCTGACAGCCACTCTGGATGGAGAGACTTGCCTGTCTTCTTTGTCAAAGCTCTGAACCAAGGTGAACTCATCTTCCTGCCTAAATCTCTCAGTTCAGACAGAAGCAACCTGTTGTGGGGACAAAAAAGCCCCACTGAATGACACACTGTACCTTCTGACCCATACACCTCCCTGTGTCCTGAGGAGGAGCCTAACCCCACACACTTTCAAACATACACACCAACTCCAAGATGGGTCCTTTCTCACTCCTGGGCACCTCGTGCCATGTAACTAGAAACTAGTGATCTTAGTCAAGAAGTCTTGAAGTTCTCGTCATAAAGCCGGAATGCAGGCTGTCATTTTAAAGAAGTGCTGGTATGGGGGCGACCAGGCAGTGAGAATAGTACGTTTTAGCCCTAAGTGTTGGAAAAGAAGCATCCTGCTCTATACAAGCATTCAGCTGAACCAAGGAGCTAGAAACAAGCACTGACCAGCATGATATATTTGAGTTGTCAAGTTTGACAGCAAATATAGGCTCTTGGGAAGCATGCTGAAGGCTGCCAGCTGACACCTTTGGGCTATCTCAGGGACAGCTTTCTGCGAAACCGTGCTGGTACAAAATAATAGAAATCCTGCAGCACAACAGTGGTGGGTAGGTCGCAGCATGCCCATGGTACAAAACTCAGGAGCAGGACAAGTGCTGAAGGGCCTTGTAAGGGTGTTGTAAAAGGCTGCAACATATGTGTTGGATCTGACCACATCTGAGGCATTTGGCAGAGCAAGTCACACACACATTATTCATTTTTTTTTTACTATTTTTTACATTGACCTATTCTTTCCTGTCTGCAACATCCTTAGAAAGCAAACAGTAGCACCATGAATACACTATAGTTATTAGGTCTATTCCAGGTATTCAGCTTTCATACTAGAATGGCTGAGGTACGAAGGTGCATCACTCAGGTGGGATGCAGACAGCTATGTTTTCCTCTCCCCATTCAGCCACAGATTTCGTACATGCCCTAGACCACCAATACAATCATTCTGGAAAGTGGGACTACATCCATCTGCAAAGTCAGAATAGTAATACTTCTGCAGGGCTACTACAACCATAATGGTCTGATGTATATGCAGAACAACTTAAGCTCTGCGATAAAGGGATCATACCTTAAAGCAAATGGGAAGGCAGTGCATGTATGTGTTCATACACATCCAAGCGAATGACAGCACAATTTGTTCAGCAGCTCTACAGCAGTGTCATTTGCCCATTTTCCTCACATATATCTTTGCCCTATATTATTTGCTGACAAGCATGCAGCTGAAAAAACAGCCTAGGTGTTTCTCTCACATCTCTGAGAAGCTGAAGGGCTACAACATAGCAACACCATGGCAGCCAAAGATCTGTTACACTCACTCTTCTGCATTTCTTCTGCCAAGTAGTAGCAGGAGCACAATTAAGTAAACCTTTGGATGTGTCCTTGTCATAGCCACTTGGAGCCAACATACACAAAGCATTCTTGTTCTCTCCCTACTAGGTATTACTGAGCTTTCTACAAAAAAAAAGGCGCCATGCCTGCATGACAGAATTCAATGGGATAACATGGGCAAGAACAAACAATGAAAACTTTGAAGCTTTACAACTGTAAGAAGGTTTTCCACATGCTAATGTGGGCCTCAGCAACAGCAAGGGAGCAATTATTACATGGTAATGAACTGTTCCTCTGATACAAAGCACAAAGCACTCTCCTTCAAAATCAGGTATGTAGGTTGTATCTTCGTCTCACTAACCTTCTCCTCAGGAAAATGAGCACTGTTGTCTATAACTGAATAACTAAAAAACTCTGAATTTAGGACAAAATTATCTTTTATCACTTACTCCGTAACCCAGCACAGCACCACAGTGCCTTATGCAAATCTGTTTCTCTCCTCTTATTAAGTAAAGTGGCACAGAACACTTGGCCAAGTTGCAACGTATAAAAGTGACACCTGCTGAATGTACCCACAAGAAGTAGTGGCACACCAGCTCCCCATCTTCAGAACAGGAGACAGATATGGGCATGCAGGCTGCAGGGAAGCACGTTTCACCAGAATCATCAGCAAAACCTTGACTATAGGTCGGGCTTGAATTTCCACATTGCAGAGGAACCATTTCTCTAAACAGGTGTTCCGACGTCAGTCTAACTTACTAACAGGGGGCTGTCCTTGTCATTACCAAGTACACAACAGGATAACACAATCTATTTTTGCAGAACAGTTGCAAAGATGAAAAGCCTGCTCTTGCATCCTTGCAGTTGTATATCATGAGATTCTGCAATACAGTGGTCATATTTCTACAGCTCCCAAATTGGAGTAATAGAAATTTTTCAAAAATATGTCAAGATATTTTTTCTTAATGCTTTTTTGTGCATCTGTTTGTCCATCTTTCGAACAGCTAAGATATGGACCTAATCCTGCAACTCTTGCTTTCTTGTATAATTCCTCAGACTGCCCCATTATAGAAACTGAATCTCTCCTGCTCCCAGCCACATCTGCTCCTCTAGATTCCCCATGCTTCTCCTGTCCTCATACATTGCCCCAGTTATTGCTCACTCCTGTTGTTTCTTAGATGTCCTTCTAATAGGAAAAAAAAATATTTACATAATAAACACATGTAAATGAGCAAGTATATATATGTTAATATTTGTACCAAATTCTGTACACTCTCTTACCAGTATCAAGAACTGAATCCTTGCAGCTGACTGCATTTCGTCTTAAATAACTTTAGTATATGCGTTGCGGTTTAACCCGGTAGGCACCTGAACACCACACAGCCGTTCGCTCTAGGAAGAAAATTAACTCCGTCCCAGCCAAAACCAGGACAATATGTTACCTGTCAATTATCCTGATACTTAATCTCCTCTAAAGACAAAGGAAAGCATTTTGTTTCTGTGTTTAGTTTCACAGGAGAGAAATATTCAATCTGTCAGGCCCTCTTCCCATTAGCAGTTATCGCCACTCCGTGTTGTGAGAGCATAGCTAGCTTTAAAAGTGCTCTCACCACAATTGTGTGAACCTGCCTTTTGCTGATTAGGGAAGGGACTGAATACATTGCACAGTCAGAGTTAACTCTTACATGCAATTTCACCCACATAATTAATGCCTACTTGTTTTGGACTTTGCATTTTCATAAAATTACAAAAAAATATTTCTGAAGTTTTAGATACTACTTTCACTAAAACAGGAATCCTACAAAAATAAGTTTATATGCAGGTGGCTTGAATAAACAAGCCTGTATAAAACCAGTAGAAGAAAAGCATTTTGTAGGAGAGAAATATCAGTCTGTCATAGGACATGGGAATAGAGATGTATATTCATCTGTTTTTTGCCAATTGCATACACAATTTTCTATAAAATTACTGTGTCTTTGCACACAAGTGAGTATGTATATGGAAATGACACTGTTTCTTAAACACCTGAATTTTACATTCAGATACTCATTTGCATAGTTAGAGGTCACACCACATCAAACCACAATATTGCTCTCGCTTGACATTTACCTTCTACTAATTCACTGTAGCTCCTGCTCTGCTACACTTACGCTCAGAAGTTGCTCTCAGTTGCTAACAACTTTTTTTTAAAAAAAGAAGTAATAAAATAAGTTTGTTATACTCGTAAATCCCCCGTATTTCTGAACAACATATTTCTAAAACATATGGTGTACACACAGTAAAAAGAAACAATGCTGACAAATACTTCTTGAAATCCAGATCATTAAAATGAAATTTAATGCAGTGTCACTCCATTGTAGGAGAATGTAGAAGAGAATAAATCATGACAGCCTTTTAAAGTATTTTAAATTTATGTTTTGTATTGCATGTTCAAACCTTACCGGTTTTTATAATCTATGGATTTTCAGAACTGCTAGGGATCTGTGGAGAAAACGCTCAAGTGGCAGACCAGTTTCTTTGGAAAGGCTCTTTCCTCAGTACACAAGTCAAAAAGCTGCTATTGCTGATAAGAGGTAGCCTGATCTATCAGACCTCCTAGTAAGCAAAGCCAAGCCTTTCCCTTCCTCCTCTCATCCAGAAGTTTAAAATCCTTTGATCTCAAAGCTGGGAAGAGGTTTACTACTTTTCCCAGGCAGCCTATTTCTCCCCCCTCCCCACTCTTTCTTAGGCCATAAATGAAGTGGTGCCTATGGCCAACTACTGCCCCAGAGGTTGACCAGCAAGGCTGAGATCAGGGACCCCAGCCACCTTCTGAATCTCTCCTGCTCCCAACCGCATCTGCTCTCCTAGAGACCCCACGCTGCTCATGTCCTCATACGTTGCCCCAGTTCTTACTCACTCCTGTTGCTCCTCAGGTGTCACTACCTCCTTTCCCCTTCTTTAACACCACAACTCCCAGTCTCTGAGACCCCAATTTTACAGGTGACTTCTGAGGATGTGAGGAGGTGACAGTGGGATATTCTTATCTCCATTCCCTCTATCGCTCTCCCTCCCTTATCTTGTGCCTGGCTGATGGGAATGCTCCTCTGCAGATTCCCCTGCACTAGTATCTCACTTGCTGATAGGAATAAATGTGTTTGAGCACAGGTTTCAGTATGAGTGAGGTCAGTGTTTAACAGGGATATTTTTCCTAGTTTTAGTGATGCTGCCAATGTCAAAGCCCAAAATTTAAGGAATTACAAATGCCTACTGATTTTGAGACAAGTTTTCTTTCTCTTCACACACACACACACACTTTTGCCTTTTTTCATAGGCTGAAACAAGAGGTTTTGAAATAGTCTTTTGTGGGTGATGGGAGAAAATATCTATTGACTCCACTGCAATTACAAAAAAAGTTTATGTATACATGGACCGATAAAAATCAACAGCACTTCAATTAGGAAAAGAAATGTAGACACTCCTTATGGCAATAAAAAGTTAGCTATTTGGATATCATTAGAACTAATACAGAGTGAAACCACTCTGCTGGGACTATAGTTAAAGAAATACTACCTACTTGGAACCTTTCATCCTGAGAAATGCCAACTCGCTAATACTGTCAACAGAAACTAGAATATAATGCCAAGATTATAACACTCACCACTGTTGGATGATGCTTTCTGGAAAGAAAGAGGATCAAGCATTTAACAGTACATGGAAACTTCATTGCTGTGCTTGAGGTAAAGAATAACCTAGCAAAACAGTAACATAACTCCTCACACTGGAAATGAAGTAAGATACAAGGACTGGCACTTTATTTTCAGCAGGTTTTCAATAGACTCTGAAATGTTTTGAAGTATTACAATTACGGTTTTCTTGACTGAAAATTAAGCCATCTGAACGTTTTACCATCTCATCCCTTATCACTATGAAAAGGAACTGGGTCTTTCAGATGTGATTGCTCAAAGATAGCTGCCTGTGTCTATATTTAGAACTGTGAAAATCAAATAATCTAAATCCCATGAAAAGTGGTTCGTTTGTTTTTTTTAACCTAGTAATCTAGCAATTGGGACAAAAGTGTCTTTCAATTTCAAACTCTAAATGTGAAGACCTGGTTCTCAGAATTATTAAAAATATACAACTGTCACTGAAGTAAAAACCCAGTTTACAGGTCAGGGGTGGTGTGTCCCTTTATAGTAAATTATCAAACTTGGATTCCTCTCATTTCAGAGTGAACTAAACACAGCATTCATCTTTAAAACAAAGTAAGTTCAGAAAAGCAGGAGACAAAAAAAAACAAGCTCCACA
>NW_008824044.1:2686065-2709076 GCF_000699105.1 Pygoscelis adeliae
GTTTCAGCAGATAGGATGGTTTTATTCTCTGAAAAGATTACTTCCAACTCCTGCTTTACTAATAACACCAATACACAGCTCTCATTGGGTAACATCAACTCAAGAAGAAACCATGTTTTAATTTATCATTTGTTACGTTCCTAAAGATTTGTCAGAAGATCATGACTTTTCTATACAAACTTGCATTATGCATGAATAAAATTATATTTAAATGAAATTTTAATACAGCAAAAAAATAATCTGACCGCTACTCTCTAGAACACCTTTGAGATCTGTCTCTCTCAAAATGCTGGTAGAGCCTTAAGGGTATTCTAAATCATTTCATTTAATGTAATCCCTTTTACATGGTTCTGCTCTGTCCTATTACAATCTTAACAGTTTCCATGGGAGCAGCCAGAGGATAGGATTGCCTTGAGCATATCAAGACATGTTTGTCCATCAGTGCTGCAGAGGACAGTCACTTGCTACTGCTATTACATGTTTCTTTGCTAAGTTAGAATAATCAGTATGGAATTGCTGAGATTAAGACAGAAGAGTTATTATAAAGGAGTTCAACTTCCTAGAAAGTTGTCTAGCAATGTCTTACTGGTTCAACTGAGGTAAGTATTACTGATTTTTTAGAGGTGCGTTGATTCAGAAAAATAACTAGCCAGAACATCCCATTAATTCTAACCCAAAGCCACAAATAAAACTTCTGTTTAAAACTAATGGACTTTATTTCACTGACTAGATAACATTTTACCTGACAGTATATTCACACAAAGATTGTGCAAGTTATCTATTTGACTCCCAGCAACTATCACAATAATTATTGCAACAGAAAGCCTTATTGGTAGATATCAATAAAACAAAGCATGCACACAGTATGTATGCAGAATTAAAGCCTACATCCTTGTAGCTGTGAGGTTTATGTTTTATTTCAAGCCATGGTGTAATAGTGCTGTTCCAACACCCTTTCTGTCTACGCAATTCTAAGTTATTTGATTCAGATTTTTACAGTAAAATACAACTGCACAACAGTGCCCAAAAGCTTAATATGCAAGGCTCAGTTTGTTGTACGTGTTCTTACTGAAAAAATAAGGGAATAACACATGCACATACACCGATGAGAATCTTACCAAGAAGCTACTGTAAAAAATTTTATTCCAAGGTTTACCTACAAAGCACAGTATAGATCAGCTTTTCTCAAACTGGAGCTCAAAACAGGCTGCAATCACACAATCATTCTGTCTTTTACTACTTTTGGCATCACACAACTGGATTCTTTGGAGATCCCACTACAGAAACAGAATCACACATGCAAATTAAACACAAAAAGTTTCATTGTTCAGTTTAAAAAATAAAAAGTTTTAAAAATCTAAATCTCAGAGCTAACTATGCACTTGTGTGTGTATAACGCATTAAACAACTCAGACAAAATTCTGACATCAATAATGGCCACACCCATGCTATTCTTTCAGATCTACTTGAGACTAGACTCCAGTATATTTATATCATTCAGAAGTAGTTCTAGTAACTCAGTTCCATGCAAACACACCCAGCTGAAAACCCACCATCGAAAATATGCCAGAAATTGATAGGGTTAAAGGGATAAGCAGAATTAAAATACCTAATAAAAAGCCAACAGGGTAGGAAGATTTTAACACGTTCCATTTGTTAGATGCTAGTTCAATATTTGCAGCAGAACAATCTTTACTTGCAAGTCAAGCAAACTGCAGAGGAGATGATGAGGTATATTCTCAGACTTTACTGATTAGTTATTTCAAATTTGAAGGTAATGCTGTGTGCCAGCTTGGCTCTGCATTTTTTTGTTAATGGTATTGACAAGAAAAACTGTTCCTAGCTGTGCAACTTCAGAGGCAGTTTTCTGGACTTTCATTTTAGTGATGGTTTATGACCTTGGCCAGTTCAAAAGATGCAGTCTATGGGAGAAGTCAGCCACCTCTAAAAATGGCAACGGCTCATGTTTCAGTGCAAATACTAAGTTAAAAAGGAGCAAACTTCATTAACAGCTCTGTAGTCTGAGCCCAAACTTTGATTTATGCTGTCCACCTCACTGGTTTTAGTCTTATCAGAACTCAGTTTGTAGGGCCTGGCACGTATGTGTTATTGTATATTGGCACTGGAGGTGTTTTTTGATAGAGATGGGGATACGTGAGGATATGGGAAAAAGAATGACAGCAGAGAATCAAAAGTCTTAAAGAATCAGATAAGGAAATGTTTATAAAATTTGCTTTGGATATTTTTATAAAATCAGCTTCAATCCAACTCAAGTTTAAAAGCAAAAAATATAGTTCAAAGTAACAAAACTTAAAATCTGAATACTGTCTTAGTGGTGCTATGTTATCTTTCTGCATGCAATTTCTTAAGTGTTTAAATAAAAAGATGTAAGGAAAGATTTTTACTTTACCAATTAATTCCAAGAAGTTTTTAAAAGGCTTGTAGAGAAAATCTTGTAGCGCACAAAGATTATTGCTACGCTACTGAATATAACAGGCCAGGGACTCTCTTGCCTTAGGAACCAAACAGCACAGTACAGCTCAGTTTATACCTGCATGGCTGCACTGTCCTCCGCTCAAAATATCCCAAATAGCCACAGCCCAGCTTCCCACTAGAAATAACCCTCACAAGAACCGTGCCCAGGCAGCAGCTGGAAGAGTGCTAGTCGGCAGGAACCAAACGATGTGATGATGAACAGTATAAATGCTGGTCCTCAAAGGCCATTCTTTTCTTTACCAGCGAAGGCATAATTAAAGATTCTTTGCACCATTCACTATTAATGCAAGACTCCAAATAACACTAATACAATCACTGCAGAGTTGAGAATAATGTCCATTACCAGCTTATTCATCTACTTATTTTCTTGAAGCTACATGATGTTTAAAAAAAATACACCAAATTACATTTTACTGGTTTTAGTAGATGTTCTTTTGGCACAGCAAAAATCCAGATGATGATATATTTTAATTTTTAAATGTACTTATTTCATGGAGAGTCTTTTAATCAGTCATTCTATATTATCATCTCCAGCTTGAATTTTTTTAATCCATAATTAACATGGAATAAACTCTCCATAACTGAACAGAACTTCAATGAAAATGAATATTTCCTTCAGTGGGAGATATTTTAAGAGTGAGCAGTGAACTCAGATGGCATTGCATTATTTCTGACAGTCTGCTGCACTAAGCCTAGAACACTGCCATAGGTGAAGCATTCACTTAATTCTGGAATTAAGCAGAGGTGCAAAAGGGGGCAAGAGAAGAAGTGACAAACCAAAAGGTGCCAAATTCTTCATAATAGCAAAATTTTGGCCAACAACATGCTTTTGCCATCCTCTGTTAAGATGACTTTGATGCCTTATTGCTGAGTATTCACATTTAAACCAGTGGGGGAAGGAAATCAATAAAAAGTAAACCAGTGGTGGACAAGCTAAATATTTTCTTTTTTCTTTTTCCCATGAAGAGCAGCCATTTGAAAATACTAAGCAGCACCAGTGGCAGTAATTTTTACCATGTTGCAACAAGGTCAATATGTTACTAACTTTACAATTCTTTGGGTAATAGATGAGACATGTTGAAGCAGCTTTTGGTTCATTTGGTATTATCCTCATTATGGCTTTAGCTGGCACAAGGGATCAATATTTCTAAACACTACACTACTCCTGAACAGACAGAAGGACATATTGTTTATTTGACTGCCTAGTGATTTCTGACACAGGAGCCTATCCACTATATTATGGTATGAAAACCAGTGCCAACTAAAAGGACTCCTAACAGAACACCGCAATATGGTTACTCAAGAGCTGATTATTCAGGCGCAATCAAAATATTAAACCTAGCAAATAATATTTAATCTGAGGCTGGGTCTAGAACAGTCTTTGCTTTTTTTAACCTTGCAAGACTACTTGTCACTGACTTTAAATATTCATTTTATGAGGTGGTGCAGGATTCCCCAGAATCTGCTTGATTTCAGCTGCCAACAGTTAAAGCCTTTGGCAAAAATTATCCATTTAAGCAAATACAACAGCTAGGCAGGAGATGGAATTACATTACTTTCCTACAGCTAGTTATGTTCTTGCCCAGTGTGTCCATTATTGTCCAGAAGCTTTTACAAGCACCATTACCCTAGACCCTTTAAAAACTGTCTGTAACGCAAGGTTAAATCTCTCAACTGCATTAAATCTCAATTCAAACAACCTCATTGTTATTACAGAGGCATCACTATTACAGACACTCATTTGTGCATCTATACTTAAAACTTAGTTGTGGTTTTATAGCAAATATCAGGTGCAGAAATTTGATCTGAGTCCAGAAATATCTACTGGGATCATCTGGATTCCTCTGTCCAGTCAGGAGCAGCCACAACAATTTATTAAAATGAAAGGACATTTTGCAAATATATGCTTTTCCCTATTGCCCCATCCCTTGCAATCAAAACCATGTTCACCCACCAGCTGAGATAGGGAGAATATTCAGAAGCCAGTTGGAAAAGAAACCTTAGATGTAGATAAGGCAAAAGAGAAGAGAGGATGAAACAGCCTAATCCACGTCATAGACTTCTAGGAGTGAGGCCATCTGTATTGCAATACTTCACCTAATATCAAGGCTTTCCTCTGCATCTCTTGTGACATTTGAAGATCTTTTAATACACTTGTGATATATAATGAGCTGCATCTTGTGCATTCTAACAAATGCTACAAAGGCCAATTAAGGCTTCCTACATATGGAAAAAGTGTAAAATTTAATTAAGACATCTGTCTTGAAAGTATAGAAACACCAGCGTGGAATCAATACAATGGACAGCATCTGTTTTGTTTCTCAGCTTGAAACTAATATCTGCTCAAAATGGGACTGATAGGATCACAGAGAATCCTCTGGAAGGAGGAGCAGATTACTTCTGCTCTAGAGAGTACGCTGAAGGATAAAAAGCTTTTTAGATCGGAATGAGGCACGCAGAGTTTGAGATGGGAAGAGGCAGAGGATGAGACTGAGGATGGAAAAAGCCCTCAGCATAGTAAGGACACTGAGACATTTCTGAGAGGAATAGGAAAGAAACAGACAACCAGGGCCTTCCTGGTGGACTACACACCAGAGGAGCACACAGGCTTTGCCGCAACACAAATGACATTAAACCTCGCAGGCAGGTGCAGGCACAGGAGACAGGACAGAGGGAAAGTTATTTATAAACCTTTTTGATTTTCTTACCTATTTTTTTATTTTAAAGTTAACTATTAAATTTTTCCTCCTAATAAAACCTTTTCTAAAAGTTATTTTTGGAATCATAACGTTCAGGTTGGAAGGGGCACAGGTATTTTTTGAGGATCCTCACAGTAAGGAAAAATAGACC
Organism: Pygoscelis adeliae; assembly: GCF_000699105.1. Taxonomy (NCBI): domain Eukaryota; kingdom Metazoa; phylum Chordata; class Aves; order Sphenisciformes; family Spheniscidae; genus Pygoscelis; species Pygoscelis adeliae. The sequence goes on from NW_008824044.1 coordinate 2,691,412, forward strand.
CACCTCAGATCAATGGCTAAATGTGGATTCTCAGTCAGAAAAAAAAAAAAAAACCAAAACATATTTTAAACAATATGAGCATTAGATTCAGATGCTCTAACTTGATTCTTGACTCAGATGCACTAATGTGAATTCTCTAACTTTGTTTACCAGATAGTTTGAAGGAAAACTCTTATTAAAGAGATAGCACAATCATTAGGTCCTGGACTTAATGCAACGAAGTCAGTTTTCTTGTAAAAGCAATAAATACAGTTATTAGGTAAGGTTTTCTTATTCTTGGGATAGGTTATTTTCCTCCTCTCACTGCACCATACTGGAAATTTTTTATCACCTATTACCCATTGTGTCAGTCACACATAATTTAACTCAAGCCTTCCTGTTTCTGTCTGAGAACTCTCTATTTGGCCATGATTCTTACCAAACTGACTAGAAGACTGGGCAAGGATCCACTGTTGTTTCACTATAATTTTACAGTGTAGAAGCAGATGCATTGGTATATTTTACAACTGCTTTCTTTTACAGAACCTTTTGCTGGAACACATTTACAACTTCAGCCAAAACTGTCAGATTTATTTTTTTCAACAATAAAAGCATGCTTTTGGAAAGGTTAAAGGAAATTCATCAAGGGGTTTTCAAATTAAAAGCTCTGACTTAAAATGGTTTGCAAGATTACTCTTTTGACACGTACCTAAAAATCAAGTGTTATGAAATTAAATGTTCATCAGATGTTTGAATGGATCTTCAAAGTAGACACCAAGGGTTACAGAAGCATTTTAAGATAAAGGGCATTACTCCTCGATACACAGCAACAGTCAGCATTGCATGTTAGAAAAAGAGGAGAATCTTTCTAAGTAAGTTGTGGGGGCAAGTTTTCCACACATGTGCTTTATGCTACAATCACATTCATCAACGTTCATCTACACTATTCAGAAATAGTATTTATCAGGGCTTGCTTGCTGTTAGTCATTATGTGGTAAGAATAGAAAAAATAAGCAGCAGCATAAATGCGTAGGAGCAGCCTTCACTCCTATTCTTTTGTCAACACAGTGACAGCTAACCAGGTGCAAAAACCTCCTTAAAAATAATTGCATCTGCATGTCCTGGAATCACAGCGGGAGTTTTTGTTAAGGTGGTAGCCTTTCAAAACAAAGATTTCAAACAATTCATCTGTCATGTTGCTTACTTTAGACAGGCAAGTAACAGAGCTGCCAAACAAGCTAGAATATGCGGGCCTTGGGGGACAAAGTGCAAGCTGTGGGTTTTGTTAGTTTTTAAATAGGGTTATTACAAACAACAACAAAAAAACCAACAACCAAAAAAAAAACCCAAAACACTTTTGAGTTCCTCAACAATTTATTTTGGTTAGCTTGGGAACCACCAGGAGTACTCAAAAGTACATAGAGACAAATTTTGTTGTCTTATTTTCTTGTGTGGTACTTCACTGAACAAATGCCCCTTCTTTCAGTTAGGGTATTTACGGAGCAAGACAAAACACATGGTAAGGGTGGCAAAATATGTTTGTTGGTGACCAAAATAAACAAGCACTCTCCTAAGTGCAGGAATACCTTGCCTGTTTCTGAAGAGATCAGCCAGGTTTTACAGATTTGCTAATTGTTTCCACAAGGCCTTCACTTCTGGTTTCCACAACCTTCTGTTCCTTTCCATTGCCAGGAAGCTCATTCTGTGGATTCCTAGGGTTAGTCCCTTTTTTTCCTGTCGCATATCTTAAGGATGGCAGAAGCAGAGCAGCTGGGATATTAACGGAGCGCTAAGTAGAACAGCAGGAAGGTAAATGGAGCAGCAGCCAGCAAATAACCAAAAGCTGAGGGAAAAAACTTGGTACATCACTTCTTTCCCTCCTTAGCACTGAACTACATGAAGGTGAACTGCAAAAGTACTTATTTATTAAAACCCACATGACATACTGGATGTAGGAGCTGAAGGAGAGCAGGCTTTTTCGATTTGTTGAAGATGTATTGTCTAGACCAAGGACATCAATATATTATAACTATACTTTCAAATTTACTGCGGAATGGTCAGGAACCAGAAAAAAAAATCATCATCCACATCTTTATTTCACAGAGTCTCTATCACAATACATAAAGTCTCTCCTGTTTCTCTTTTCCCAAGATATGAACTAATGATTATTTCAAGGGACAAAAACCTCACTGAACAGCAGAGCCAAATAAATAACCTGCAACAAATAATGTGTCCAATTCTCTTGCCATGAAGACTTGATTACATATCTGTTTGAAGTAACTTTTAACAGAAATGACAGCAGCATCAAAATTAAGTACTGTAGGTGGGTGTTTTCCCTCATTTAGCTGTAATAATAGATTCTGGCTTTTTGATATTGTCAGAATTTTTGAAACTGATAGGTGGGTTTGGTATATTTTTATAATTGCTTCTGGACATTATGCCAAAGTTGAGAGTTTTAAAAATAAACTAAAGACTTACAACTAAAACTTTTAAGTCCCTACATACAGTTGTTACTGTATTCTTTTTACACATCATTACGTATCTGAGCCTCTTTTGGCATTGCACCAGCAGAGGCAACTGCTACCTGTCCAATGGGTACCTTTCTTTCTCCTCCTCCTCTTCCACTTTCAAAGAGAAAAATGCATATAAAGTTTTCCAGGTGCTACTATTGTTAGCTTTTGCTTTATCTTTAAGTGTGCAGTGAATAGCATTGAAATGTGTAAAGTTCAACTAACATATCACCGTTCAATGCAAGACCATACAAGATGAGAAGCTGTTTTAAGAAATATTTTACTCACACACTCATTCTTTCATAGTCAAATGCTCACAAGAACGAAGATGCACGTATCCAAGTAGTCCATGCAAGATGACTTGTGGAGAACATGGAGACCAAGGAACACCAACAGCTACTGAATTTGCAGTGTGTCTTCTGGGTCCCTCATAGGCTGGCAACATGCTGGCTTTTGGATGTAACTTTTATACAGTTTATGACTTGACAGTGACTGCAAACTTTTAATCCTGTGCCACCTCTATGACTCATTAAACAACATGTATTCACCCTTTGTATCTTCATTTCTACCTATAGCCTGTCCTTTGGTTCAGGCTTTCTTTTGTTTCCCTAAACTGAACTTTAGTGAGAAACTGCATGCAGATGTGCTATGATTTTATTAAAATACTGACACAGATGCCATCAACACATGTAATTCTTTTATCTCTTCTTTCACCATTTCCTCTGGTGCTTTCACACCCAAACATTCCCATTCATACTTTCTTTATACCAACAGTAACATTTCTATTGCATATTTCTATAATCCTTTCACCTGAACCTTAGTCTAATCACATCATGTAACTGCTGCTTCAATCATATGACTCTACTGAGAATCAATGCCATTCTTTCCAGACTGAAGCCTTGAAGCAAAGATTGAAGTCTGTCACACCTAGAGCAAATACGAGATATCTAGAGACTCACTTTCTCAGAATGATACTATACCTAACTGTAGTTCTTAACAAAATCACCTCTTTCAAGATCAAGAAAGCACCCTCAGCAAGTTTGTGAATGATACTAAACGGAGGGGAGCAGTCGACATACTGGAAGGCAGGGCTGCCTTTCAGAGACCCTGAATATCCCTGCATGCTGAAAAAATGACCCTACAAAAACCTCATGAAGTTCAACAACAGCAAATGCAAAATCCTGCATCTGGAAACAACAGAACAGGCTGAGGATGTCTGGTTGGGAGCAGCTTTGCAGAAAAGGACACCACCTAGGTGTCTTGGTGGACAAAAAGTTGAGCATGTGTCTATAGCGTGGCTTTGCAGCAAAGAGGGCTAACCATGTACTGAACTCCCTTTAGCAAGAACATAGACAGCCAGGTCAAGGGAATTCCCCTCAATTCAGCAGCTGTGAGACTGCATCTGGGGCACTGTGTCCACTTTTGGGCTTCCCAGTCAAGAAAGGTATCAGCATACTGTAGCAGGTCCAGCAGAGGACAGTCAACATGATTAGGAGGCTGAAGCATACTATCTGCGAGAAGGGGCTGACAGAGCTGGGGTTTTTCAGTCTGAAAAAGAGACTCTTATGGGTGTGGGGGTGAGGTAAGCGTGTGTATCTTACTTCCCTCTTCAAATACACCCTAATGGAAAGTATAGCTGAAGATGGATGGAGCCAGACTCCTCTCAGAAGTGCATAGTGACAGAATGAGAGGCAACACATGCAGTTGCAACATGGAAAATTCCAATCCGGTTTCAGGTAAAAACTTTTTAACTGTGAGGGTGCTTAAACACTGAACAGGAGCCCAGAGCAGTGGTGTTATTTCCCTCCTTGGAGATATTCAGCATTTAACTGGACAGAGCATCAAGCAACCTCATATAACTTGACCCTGTTTTATCCCTTCCAACATAAATTATCCTATGAATACTAAAGAAGTCTCTGCAATCAAATCGCTCCCTGTAGTCTTATTCATATGAATGAAAATCTGGCAGAAAAATACAGGTAGAAAGCTTTGATTAAAAACAGTAATCATTTGGTAATGAAAAAAAAAATAAAATCAAGTTACTTAATTTGTGTCAAACACATCTGGATTCATGGCCATACTACTTTTGAAGCAGTTTAACACTTTTCCAGATATTTTCCAAAGTCTGCATTTCAATTTCTACTGTCTGTATTCTGCCACACATCTACAAGATGCTTTCCTTTTAATGAAAAAGTTAGAGAGGAAAAAATGTCTTGTTTAATGAAGACGTCAAAGTTAAATTGAGTTTCCAGGGGGAAAAGGGTTGACAGTTCTCCACCTATATCCAGTCCATTTTTAATTCTGGGAATATATATGAGTGTCCCCATGCACCTGTAACAGGTTCCAGGAAGGGGAAGTACAGAATTATTATCCTATTGCTTTAGTCTCAAATCTGGCTTCTAAACACCCTCTTATCCCTAGATTGTTATTTTCTGTGAATGCTGACTAGATGCCTATTTGGCTAAAATGGCAAAAGCCTTCATTACAAGAATCTAAAAGTGTGTATTTTCCCAGTAGGGCAACAGTTACTCATAGAAAATAGATTTCAAACTCCAACAACCTTGGTTTTATCAGATAGTATTAGGAGCAACCAATCCTGACTCCTCCGCTGTGTTTTGGAATTGTAATACCCTGAACTCTGGTTTAAGATAGAGTAGCTTCAGGGGCTATTTTACATTTATGCAACTCACACTGGTTCTAAGAGTAAAATTGTTTTCCCCTATTTTTAAGCAACGAAATCAAGGGTGTAAGTCAGTCAGTCATTTAGTATCTTTTCCTAGTCAATGGGGGAAGATTATCATCCCAGAGGATGATGCATTCTCTTATATAGAGATACAAGAGCTGCCAGACGTTGTTACAGAGGAAACCCACGTAACTAGATCTCAGATGGATAACATTAAATGATCACATATTCTCTGGACCTACCTGCAGTGAGAACATGCAAGATACTACTTGCCTGAATTGGTGTTCGGGCAGGAATCGGATACGATCTCTCTCACCAACAAAGAGCTCTCCTATACCATACCACAATCTCAGCAGAACCCATTATTGAGAATGTTCCATGCAGGTTTTGATGTAGATTAGTTTTCCCTTATGTTTTAAGGGGTTAAATCTCACTTCAAATATCTGATATTCATCTAAATCACTTCATACTGATTTTCAAAGTCATGATAGTAGCATACTACTCTTCCTCTAAGCCAGTTATTAAATAGAAACGAGTTAAAAACACTATTCTTATTTTTTAAGAAAAAGTGCTTTCACTCATAGATCAAAGTCTTAACTACAGTATGTTTCAACATCTATGTATGTCCACCTACTTAACAACACACATTTGTAAATTAAGGAGCTGTATATCGATTTAACAAATATATCTAGTTTCTTAGCATTCATATGTGTATATATATATATGTCTATATAAAAGAGATATTTTCTGTATGTGTTCCTTAATCCAATTCTCCCAAAAAGCTTACCTAAGGCTTAGTGAATTTTACATCCACAACAAGATACTCTACTGAGAAGTAGATACAACTGACACTGATAAAAGCAGTGTCAAATGTATTTTTCCTTTGCTTTTCAGTTTTGTGGTTGCACAAATTATAATGTTAAGCAAACTGAATACAAAATGTGATATACCATCAACAACAGCCAATGTATACTTACTGTTGCCCCTATTTTGCTGGTTCTATAGAGCAAGATCTATTCCTTATTAGATACCTACACTGGGACTATTCAATTGGTTGTGAAAAGTTTTGCTTGAATAACCACATAAAACTGTACGAAAAAGTCTTCAGAAAGACTTCTAAAAGTTAAGACCAAGAAATAAAGTTAAAATGCTTTAAGTTGAAGTCTTAAAGAAGAATTTAAAAAACAGTAAAGTAAATTAAATGCCTACTTGTCATTGAAATTCAATGAAGCTGGGAATCTCTTTCCCACCCTTTGAAAAAAACAAATGTGTACTCCCCTACAGAGACACTCAGTTTTCAGAAAAACTGGGCAACAGCCTTCATGGAAGGGAAAACAACTGCTCTCTACTTTTGAAATCGAGGGTCTTAAGTTAAAAAAAATTGACAAAGTCAAGCCCTATAATCAGGATACTTTCTAATTTTAGGACTAACCCAAATGTCACTACCTCTATGCTGCCCATATGTATTTGGCACAGATTTACAGAACAGTGGGAAAAGTCTATCTGAAAACATGCCAAGACCAGATTTGGTCTTAAAAAACCTCTAATATTTTAAAAATTATGTCCACATTTTCTGTCTTTAGATTTTAACACACCTGAAAACTCATTTTCAAGTTGACACCTGAAAGCAGACAAAAGGGGAGGAGAAAAAAGGAAATACCTGGTATCTTCTCCCTCATCCTCCCCCTTTTTATTTTGTCTGATATATGGGTGATTTTTCAGCTGTCGTTACTGTGTTCTGACAGTAAGGCTCTGTCAAGGGCTGCCATCCAACTTTCTAAGCAAAGGTCACTCAGTGGCAGGGATTGGGAAGTATTAGAGAGCTTACAAGGAGGTAGAGATAATGACAAAATCCAGTGGTTTAAGCCCCCTGCCATACCCCTCCCACAAAATCCTCATAATGAACTTTCTATGCTATGAGGTTCTGGGTTTTTTTTAATCACTGAAAATAAATTATGTATTTTGCTACATCACTTCATAACCTGGTTCAACCTTTTGGATTTCAGCTACCAATGTACAGAACAGATTAAAAAATAAGCGAGCACCAGTCTTTAAAATAATCTCTATACAGGCCACCTGATTCACAAACATCTCTTATCCTCAGAATGCAAAATCAGGTCAACAGTGAATTGTTTTAACCTATTAGCATCCAACACACCTAATAACCAATGGAGTATCAAATGAGCCTACAACCATATGTGTAGATCGCATATGTCAAAACAAAAGTTAAAGCAGCCTCTCACGGTGCATTGCAACAAGCATGCTTAATGGCTTCCCTATAGGAACAACAGTGAGGCAAAAGCAACCAAAGAGGCAAATGCCAAATTATAAGCTTGAAAACTCCAGAATTCGACGTGTTAGAAAAGAAACTACAGCAGCATTTAATAAGCTACTTGGTTGAGTCAACAGATGAATTATTGTGGAAAATATTCAGGTCACATGTAGATAATTTGACATGCTTCCCATCTATAATGTACTAGTTCTCCGATGTAAGGCTCTATAGTTATTATACTAGTGACAAATAATACAGTTGTTATATTAGTGACAAATAATTATTGTGTATGGCTAGTTATACAGGGTTTTACAGAGTTCAGGTAAAAAACAAACAAACAAACAAAAAACCCACCTGCATTTTGGGAATTTTCTCGGGAAAAACTGCTGAATCATTTCGGTGAAGATAATAGTGATGAGCAGTAATACAGAGTGCAGAGCTGGAGCCTCCAAAATTCCAGATGGGAGTCTGCATCATGAACTGAAAAGATGCTCTGGAACATCAGGATGTGTCAGAGGCCCAGTCCACTTTCCACATCTACATCCATTTCTGGCAAGAAAATAACACTTTTAGAAAATCAAAGTGTGAAAGATAGATATGGACCAGGCTTGATTGCTTCTGGAATTTTCTTGAAAGACATTCTCAATCTCAGCCAATTCCTTACCGGAGTATGTGCCAGGTAGAGTTAGCAGGCAAGGAAAACACTTCTCCATCCATCTCACATCAAGTGTCATTAAAAAAGGAAGCCAATTCATTTTAGAAACCGTCTTAACCTAACCTCAGTCTACTTATATCAAAATGCCCTAATTGAAACCATATTGTTATTATATGGCAAAATTAAACATGTGAATGTTTTCTTTATCAAAAACTCAGACCTTTATCACTTCAGCTATTCTTTTGCCATTTTAGAGTTAATGCTCCATTTTCTGCACTTGTAATTGATTTCCTTAAGGTAATCATAAATCCTGAAAATCATTTTTACTTTCAAAATATTGAAATGTGCTTTCATTTATAGCTATTCTGCCATATGTCTGCAGTATGGGATCTCATGCCAGGTTATAATCAGTTAGAAGAAAAGCAAAATTCTGGTATCATTAAAGCTCTAGGTGTTCCTTCATACCTTACTAGGTAGAAGTTAGCACAGGAGCTTTTTCCTCCTAATCTTCCATCTACCTCCCTCTCTTCAAAACAGGTTTCACTGAGCAAAACCAAAAGCATCATTAAAAACTTTTACCTTGGTCAGAATTTTCAGTTTCTCCTTAAATTGTAATGCAATCACATGCCAAGCACTTTGGGGTATACTTGATCTATGGTCTCTGCAGCAGTATTCAAATTAAGGACTCTGCATAGAGTAGGAAAATATTTCCTGAATATTCAGCCACATATTTTAGTTATACTGATTGTAACTTTCATATTTTGTTTCCATCAATAAATTAGCACTGACTTTGCTAATATAAATGTTCATAAAAGCAGTATTTCTTTGTTTACAAAGACCAATATTTCAAGAAAGTGCTTCCCAAATGTTTATTAAGCTTTGTTTGTAAAATTCAGCATCTACATTATGTTCTGCATTAGTCCCATTCCACTCATCCTCACTGGGCGAGTTCTAAAACTAGTTAATACAGTATCAATGGCAAATGCTGCCAGCTAACCTACAGGCTAAGTTAATTTAGTTATTTAAATTATAAACTACCCTTACATAATGCACTGGGTGTTACTTAATCTGCCATCCCACAGGAGATCCTCAGTGTGTTTCTGCCTAAAGCGGTCAGAGCCTCAACGCCACATTTCTAAAACTCGGTCAAAGCAGAGCTCTACAGCTGACTCTGGAGGAAAGGAAGAAGATGAAAGAAAATGTGGTAAGGTCAACTGAAGGAGTAACAAATTACTTACCAAAACATTTTTATTGTTGACAGTAGTTCAAGGCTATTTTTAACACAATTTGAAAAATGCAGGAAAAGAAAGAGGAGAAAATGAGACTATTAACTTGAAGACAACGGAGAGCAGTAAGAACATCCTCAGGTCTAGTAATTTTAGACGTTACTGAACATCAACAGTCACACTGGGAATAGAGTTGAAGTGTTTGTGTTCCAAGAGACAGTGAAACTAAAGAAGCAAGCAAGATGGTGCTTCTTTGGGCAGTTCTAAGTCAGTTTAGTGAGTGACAGCAATAACTACCCAGGCTATCCAATGTGTTACTGGATTATTAAAAGCTAAGAAAGATTCTAGATTAGGGATGCATCACCTTGCTCTAGATAAACACAAATGATTTAACCAATGATAATTTAAATGACATGGAGATTTTAATTCAAAATATTTTCATTAATTTAATCCAACTAAATATCTCAATTTGCACAGTTACATAAGTCACCATAACATATTGTTAAAAAACCACCCTATATTACATGCTGACATTAAGATATTTTCATCAAAAAAATCTGTAAACACTTGAGTACTAAATAGTTTTTTCGACATCAAAGCAACGGACAGTTTAGTATTTTAATAAAATGCAAAATAACAAGATTATTAAGAAACACCTGTGAACTGAAGGAGCCTCTTTATGGATGCTGCTATTCTAATCTATTATTCTACCAGCTCTACCTCATTATTCTACCAATACTAACTCCAGTAAAGGGGTGAAAGGTTTTAGACATGCCAACTGCCACCTCTTTTTTTCATACCCAATGTGCAATACTCCGCTCTCTGCCAAAATCAGCCTGCTAATACTGGCCCTTGTTTCAATAAAACCAAGAGATACTTGAAGATACTTTCAAAGCACTTACCTGTTGGTTAGCCACTGTACATCTCAGAAGGTACAAGTGCAGTGTACTTCTCAGAGGAACACACAACAGGGACTATCACGTTATGCTGAAGAGAAGCTTATTTTCATTATGAGACATTTCTTCCCTTTCACTGTGTTCTCTCACTTACATGGCAGTGTGTAGTTTAAAATTAATACAGAATGTATTTTTGCATTAACTATCTCTTCTTATCTCCAAATTAAAAACATGGACTCTTTTTTCCTGCTCTTAAGATCAATTACCTTTCATGCTGCAGCCAGCTCTTCCATTTATTATTTACATACAATTCTCACAGTCATTTTGTTAGAAGAAAACAAATAAATTAATGCAAACTACTTCAATCTTAGAGCTAACAATTGTATACAGATTATTTTAGGCTACAATTATTTACATTGATATTTTAAATTGGCTGTTAAGGGGAAAAAGAACTTTAGACAGATGATCTGATCTTGGCTTCCAGAGACTTGCTATACAGCAAGTCAAATTTGCTCCTTTACGGCTATAAAAATCTATAGTTAATTGTTGCAAGTCAAGAAAGACCATAGTTACTGATTCTTGGACATTTACTTCAACTCCAAAGTCCAAGAGAAAATGTACATTTATTTATAGATTTATGTCTAAAATTCACATAACACCTGCAAACAGCAAAACAGATGCCTTATTTTATGCATCGTCTGGTGACAGATTAATAGGAAAAGATATAATATTAACAAAATATTAAAAATAAGTTGGTACTGTCAAAACTGTGATTGTATTCTCAAGTGTATTTTCGCTTCCAGAAAGTTACAATATTCATATTAGCATGTCGCAAACTATTTTGCATGTACAGAGCCAGAAAGATGTCAACACCTAATGCTCAATGCTCACAAAGGTGAAAATTTGCTCTTTACAGAATATATCAAAATGCCTAAAAATTACATCAAAGAACAAGTAATGTGGGAACCATTTGAAATGTTGTAGACAGCTGACTGTTGGGGTTGGGGAGGCTTGCCACACTGATATCAATATCAGATTGTGCTAAACATCCCATTCTCTCTTTGCATGTACTGGCACTAAGCAAACAGTGGCACCAAACAAGGTTCTTCAGGAGGGTGTATTCTGCCCACACGCCCAGGTATGCACACACCTACATCTACTGAAACATCCATGCATGCGCGAATAGTGAAGACAAACGTTAGTCTTGAATACTTTTGGTTTAACTTGGTCATTTAACGCTTGATCTACAGCCCTCCGAAGAATGCTTCCTTTGAGTTCTGAAGGCTTTACATTAAGCCATTACATAACTAGCACGTGGTTTACATTAAATTTTTCACACACCTTCTACAGATGTACTAAAAATTGCCAGAACAGACCCACACGCACTGTTGCAACTGTGGGTATAAATACACCTCCAAATCCAAACTGTGTTAAAGTTGATATTAATTGGACACATTAAATAAGAATAAGGTATATTTTAGAGTACTAATTACATCTCTGTAAACAAGTGCTAAGTTTGTTGGATTCTAGATATGTTAGTTGTGAAAATGTTTTGTTAATGTGCCTCTACAACGTTATGTTATCTACCTCTGAAACTCTCCATGGAGGAGTACTCTCTTTCTCTATCAAGGTCAATTCACAAATTATGGAGACTAATTTTAAAAGGATAGCATTTTTCCTGTATAAAAAATAATCATCTGCAAATGAAACTGAACAAAGACCTAGCGAGTTTTAAGAGTTTCTGATACTCCATTAAGATCACTAGGGACATAAAAACGGTCTGACAAATACTAATGTTCTAAAAGGGACTGCGTTTAAATTGATTTTAAGTCAAAATAATAAATGGCTTTTCTTGTACATTCTAGGAAAGTTCATTGTGCATCTAAGTGCATTATGTGATCTTGGGTAAGAAATAGTACATTCTTTGAATGCGAAAAAAATGAATCCCTGCTTAAAGGTGGTTGGAGTACACTATTACAACACTGAAAAAAGTATTTATTTTTGGTTTACATGCTTTTCTCCTCGATATGATGGTAATGCCAGGTTCTGTTTTGAAATTACAGAGTTTATCTAGACAATAGAGAATTACACAAACAAAAGCAGAGAGAGGAAAGAAAGGGCCAAATTCTGTAACTTCCCAGATTCTTTTATCCAGAAAAGTTTTTGCTATTTGTCTAGATTTTTATGATTCTTGTCAATGCTGTTTCCGAGCTCCTTACATATTTCTCCCCAAATAGCTCTGAGACAGAAATATAAACTGTTGCTTTACAGAGAATACGAATAATGCTTCCTTCACCCAAAATCACACAAAAATACTTTGGGTGACACTGGAAATTGAACCCACATTCAGACATACACGCCTCATTCATGAAGTCAGCTTTCCTTCCTGGTAAGGATAGATGTGACAGTAGCTCATGTAATAACGAATACTTTACACTCATTAAGTCTCAGTAATAGCAAAGGAATAGCCCCAAAAGGGATCTAATCCACACCCAGCCAGGCACTTACATCACCAGTAGAACCGGAAACAAACTCCCTGAACTTGCATCTATGATAGTGAAAAAGCATTTACAAAATGACTACATTTATGTATTTTGCAGTATAATTTGACCAGAAAATAACTAAGGGATATATACAGCAAGAAAGATATTTCACTTCCATTTGAAATAGAGGATTAGCCCAAAAGAAAGAAAGTAGATGGAAGGGGCAGCCATGTTTGTATCTCCCATCAAATATAGCTTTCTGCTGTTGAAAACTCAGGAAATTAAAAGAAGATGAGCCCAGAGGATGATGTATCCTGCAACTATGCCACATATTTTTTTCTGCTGGCTAGCATGCTTAAAATGTTTCTCCTCCTGAACTTAAGAGGTTCTAACAGCAACAAAACTGTTCAATAATGAAAATTTGCTTGTATTACTGCCTTTGTGAAGCAATGTCTGCTTTTGAGAAATATCCTTTTAACCCTGAAAAGGATTGATGTCTTCATGCAGTGATGTATGGGGATATCTGCTCAGCAGTTATGAGCAATCACTTCACCTTACAGGTTATAGCTATCAGTAGAGACCTATGCAGTTGCAAGAACTAGTTAATCACTGCATAGCACGGGCATTGGCTGGATTTATAACCACAGCCCTAATAGTGCAGTTGAATCCAGTTTTAATGTTTGGGGAAATTGTGTCACTGTGACAAAATTAGAAGTTTCAAGAAAAATAAAAACAAAGATGATGTTCATTTATGGGATTCTGATGTCATATCAAATTTTGTTGCATGCAATTTTAATCCAAATAACACTTAAAAACCACTACTGTAAGACAAACACTTGACAAACCCTGTATATCCATGATTCAGACGTAAAACATCAGACTAACTTTCTATCCAGCAATGCCCCAAATTACTCAAAATGTCATTTTGACTCCTTTTTAGCAGCGTCTTACTTTTGTATGCAACCTAATGATCAGCTATTCAGGACAGCAAGGAGGTAGCTCAAGGAGTGAGTTGCAGTAAGAATACGGACATCACTAGCAATGAAAAAAGCAATGGAAATTATACTAGTGCCCTAAGATGTCACAGAGTAACATATATTTTAGCCTTTATTCAGAACATCAAATGTGTAAGTCCTCAAGTCCCCAAGTTTTTTAGCTAACAATCTGGAAAATGTTCTTAGAAAATGAAAACCATTAAGAACAACAACAACAAAAACCCAAAACCAAAAAAATCCCCACACAATAACATTCCAACACCCACCTTACATTTTCTGTAACTTCAACAGACAGGGTTAAGCCAGTTCATGTTCTGTTCCTCAGATACTGACATAGTAATTCCCTCCTCCTCTACCTACCAAATACAAAATGCAAGCTATGGATTGAGTTGCCTTTGCCCTCTATTTTCTACTGATTTATTCAGCAGCCTTAAAGCCTCCTGTCACACTTCAGGAGGGGCTGTCACATATTTAGACTTTCCTGGGCATATCTTCTTCTCCCACTTGGACATTTCTACTTCATATACTACATTGTGGAGGTTTGACCCTGGCTGGACACCAGGTGCCCACCAAAACTGCTCTATCACTCCCCCTCCTCAGCTGGACAGGGGAGAGAAAACATAAAGAAAGGCTCGTGGGTTGAGATAAGGACAGGGAGAGATCACTCACCAATTACCGTCACGGGCAAAACAGACTCAACTTGGGGAAATTAGTTTAATTTATTACCAATCAAATCAGAGTAGGGTAATGAGAAATAAAACCGAATCTTAAAAACACCTTCCCCCACCCTCCCTTCTTCCCAGGCTGAACTTTACTTCTAATTTTCTCTACCTCCTCCCGCCCAGTGGCGCAGGGGGATGGGGAATGGGGGTTGCTGTCAGTTCATCACACGTTATCTCTGTCGTAGCCCCCCCACTACCAAAACCTTGCCACGCAACCCCAATACAACACATCTGGTGTATTTGAGACATGACAGCACCACTGTGCATCATAAAAATATGTATGTGTACGCATTTCCAACCAAGAAATCTTGAAGAACAAGGTGCCATTGTAGAGAATTAGGAATGGCCCAAGATATTTCTTGCTAGAAAGCACCATATTTACAGAGCAGCATATCACATTTCATCTCAAAATAACACCAGCAGAGAACTGAGCCATTCTTATCAAACAATTCTCCAACTGTGTGAAGTTTGACATAGTGAAGACTATTGTGTAACCCTCTACCAAGATGGCCTTCGCAGAGGAGCACGGGTATAGACTGCACTGAATGTTAAGGCTCCAAGTAACAGGCATGACAGGGTAAGTGGAAGGGACAGGATGGGAAGACCGGATGCAACAAAGCCAATTCAGTAATGCTCAAGAGTAGTCTGTGTCCATATGTATGCATTTATCTGTCTCTACATCGTGTATGATCCTCTCTGTTGTGGAGGAACTAATAATTCTGCAAGCCTAAGGAAGATCAGTCAAACAATAAGGGAAAGATAATTGCTTTTCCCTACTATAGATGGCACCATCAGCTTGAAGGAAAGCAATATTTTTGTCATTACCTCTGCAGAATCCCAACTTTCCTCTGACTCACTGTACAGTTAGCAATTGCCTTAATGTCAGGGCTCAAAGAGTAGAAGAGAAACTGTGAAGCTGTTGAAAATACATGAGCCAGAGACAGGGACCAAATGAATGAGTCCTATGTATAACGCATGAGATTTGACAGATCTGTAGTAGCTGCTGCTAAATGATCCACAGCCCTAAGAGAATCAAGCTCACAACTTCAGGAATCTTTCAGAGAAATACTACTTTTGTCAGCCAAATTACAAGAATTTCTAAAGCCTTCCAAAAGAAAATGAGCAGAGTTCCACCAGACCAAGCAATAGTAAGAGCAACATGAGTGGCACTTCAGGATCAGAGAGGTAAAAAGAGATTAAGAGGTAAAACTTTAAACATGATAGATTTAAATCAACTTCTCAGTAGTTAAACAGAGGGCAATCATAAACAAAAACAGAAAAACATAAAAAAAAACTCCATCCTTATGGCTTTTTGGGTATGGGCATAATAAAACTGAGATGACAGCAGAACCAGAGCTGTTACTCTGTGCTGATGAGAAGCGTAAAGTTATGTATGTTAAAACAACAGTCAAAATGCCATCACTTAAAAATGTGTCACAGACAAGGTTCCTCAGCAACTAGTTTTCTAATCCACTTTACTGAAAGAAGCTTCTCTGAGTGCAGTAATGCATAAGACAACTCCTAAATTCCTGGTTAAAATGACAGCTTTGTTATCACAGGCAGTATTTGCTTACACATAAGGGTAAGGGTTGTACATGTTGAAAGCACATGGTTCTTCAGATATCTGCTCTTGAAGGGCTCTTGAAATCACTTGTTGTCTCAGGGCAGAAAGGATCACTAATAGATTTGCCAGGGAAAAAAAAAAAAAGAAAAAAAAAAAAAGTCTTTCACTCCAGATGTAATTACTGTTAACTTACCCTAAAACAGAATATAAACATACAAGAGTCCCAGCTCATTTTGTGTTTAGAAATGCACGTGGAAATATGTATGCCTTTGAAATCCAGATTACCTCCCCTTCCTGCAACATCACAAGCAGAAACAAAGCCTTAATTCAGCATTGGATTTGATGCATTTATATGCATCATTTATATTCCCTATTCCCAGGAATATATCTCACTTCTTTGGCTAGCCAAATATCCAAACCACTTCGCAGTGTAACCCTCCTGCCACAATTCAACTGACAAATACACAGCTGCTTTCAAATTTAATGGACTTCGTAGATAAACACTTGCTTGAAGACCTATGCAGAGACCTGGGGAAATTATAGTAATCATACTCAAAGCAACCACTTCTGCCCATCTACAAATATAAGTAAAAGAGTTTAACATTTTCATTAAAAAGGAGAAAATTAGGTAAGTAAACAGAATAACAAGAATTACTTCCTAAAGCATAACTAAAGCCATAAAATTTCAGAGTCTTTCCCTCTGGGGAAGCAACTGTTCAGCCAGCTGGTTGCTTTCCCTTCAATCTAGTAGCCACCATTCACAGTTTGAGACTTAAGTCTTCCAGATAGCAAGGCCTGATTTAGGCTGCACTGATCTGCTGGTGTAAATTGTCTCAGCCGGGTGCCCACCAGTCTGTGAGCCATGCCTCACGCTGCCATTCCAATCAGCAGCTTACACCAGCCATGCCTTAGATCCAAAGCTCCTCTAATTTTTTTCTTCACCAACAATTATTTTGCTGTTTGAGATCTTAGAAACACGTTTACTGTGTTGAGAAAGCAGCAGTCTCTCGGCTCACCAGAAATCTCAGCAACATCTTGTGTCTCGTGCGGTCCAGAAGAGACGGACAGTCCCCTGGGCCTTTCTCTCTTTTCTAGGCTGTTTCCTTTCCATGTTCAGATGAGTGGCCTACAATTTTTATTTTCCTTTTTATTAGAAATGCCACCACATCTTGAGCAATGCAATCACGTTTCAGGTCTGTTTGTTAATCCTTTCTTTGTGTCTCCTCCTCTGCACCAGCTACATATCAACAAACTGTATCTTCCGGCACCACTCCCCTTCCAGTTCCTGGGGAGGGTCGAAGGCGGGGATTTTGCTTTTTGCTTCATCAGCTTGGCTCCAAGTCTTTCAGCCGTTGCTCTTAAAACATTTATCCTTCCTTTTGTTACCTGGGGCTTTCACATGAAGGAGACCAACGCACTGCAGAGCAAGCATTTGGTTCAACAATCCATATGCATTTGCACTCGCACCTGGATTCCTGAGTAAGTTTTCTAAAATAAAAAGATTATTTTCATTAGCTATGGACAGACTAATCCCTGCCTGGCCCATACTGCCCTTGGAATTATCCTCTTTCATCCACTAAGTCTGTGTCTCTCAGATTTGTCAAAATAAAAAAGTTATACAAAAGTGTCTTCAAGGCATCAGATGACTAGTTTGGTACGATGACTGGTTAAAACGTTAAC
>NW_008824044.1:2709109-2735951 GCF_000699105.1 Pygoscelis adeliae
GGTGGAGGAAACAGAAATATATTTCTTTAAAGTTCTATTGCAAAAGGCAACCAAGAAAAGTGAAAAAGAGAGCAGCAGTACTGCCACAAACAGTAAAAATATTTAGGATTGGTATAAGGTGTTGTTTTGCATAATAAAATCCCTGCTCAGCATTAGGAAAAAGCAACAATTTCTGTGAACTTTTACATTTGTCATATAGCAGCAGTATGTCCCAGGTATCATGTGAATAGGCTAGCAAGATTTCTAATTGAGAAAATTGTGTGTTAACTAGCAACGTGCTTGCAAGGCAAAAGTTAATATATTGACTTATTTTAAGTTGCTGAAACAGGGCAATGGGATGGAGTAAAGAACAAAGGAACAGAAGCCAAAAGCAGAAAGTTAAGCCAAAAAGGAGGGTTTGAGGGGGAAAGAAAGGGTAAGATCATTTTTACCTACACTGCTATAAGAAAGCAAGCCTGTTTTTGTAGTTGCTGACCCTGTGATGATATGGAACAGCCTGTTTGGTAAACAGTATTTGATATTTACCATCAGACTCTCAAAGGGAAAATCTCCATGGGTATTTGAATCTCCTTTTGCTTTTCCTAAACTTGTCAGTGAAGAAAGATATCTCACGCTTTTAGCCACCATCAACACAAAAAGATAAAATTGAATCCATCTAACTCATTCCTAGTGAATGCAATCTTGAGAACAAATGTTCCTTCTCTCCCATACACACACATATATCCCTGGTGACAGCAATACAAAAAAAATTGAGCAAGAAGAACAAATTGCTTAGTAAGCAAAGTTAAAAGTCATCTAACGTGCAAAATTGCCTTGTCTGAATCACATATAAAAGTCATTTAAAAAAGCAACTACCTATGTAAAATATGTTTAAGTCTCCACATTTAAGTATGCACAGGAGTGCTAGTTAATTGTGTATGCACATATTTATCTTTGCATTTGGAAGTTTTTTCAGAGTTTTCTTTTTCTGAAACTAATTTAAACTTGTCACACTGCATTCAACCATGGCATACTTGATAACAAGGACTACTGTAGAGTTGTAGCTTGTACACTGAAGTTATGACTAATACAAGATAATGTTTTAATAAGCTGAAAAAGACATAGCAAGTCTGTTTTTATTCTACAACAATTCAGTATTTGTTACAAATAAAGCTATATAAAGGAATAAGTGAATATATTTATTTGCTAATGAGAGTTGATTTAAAGAATAAAATCACTAACAGTGGTCATTCCTTTTTCCTAGGCAATATGTCAGAATTTCAAACCCTTAGTACTGCACAAAGCCTAGGAAGCAACCCTGTTCCTAAAATCATTTATTCCAAATAGAAAAGTGTTCCAATACAGCCACATCTCATAATAATGGAAAATTTTAAATCACAAATTTGAGATGTACATTTTTCAATAAAATAATCTGACGTTAGAAGTTGGGTTTTTTTTTAATGTATTGACATAAACATTCATTTTGTTGCAAAAATTCAAGACAAAGTAAGGTCTCTTTCATGTTTCCCCAGCTGGAAAATTACAAACAAAATACAATCACATATCTGTGAAAGGTTGATATATGTTTCACATTTTCTAGTTTGATTTAAGACAAACTGTGCACAAAGCTCTGTCTCCCAGCTTATTCTTTCATTTTTTACCCCCATATTTAAACTAATTTCCTTGATCTTACTGGTTAAGTCCTGTCCAGTTTCCTAAGCCAGTTATCTGGAACTGGGGAGCTGGATCCTTTCTTCTGTGGAAACTTCCTAACCAATAGGTGAAGCAACAATCAAGCAGTAGTAACTCATTAGGTGAGTTACTCCCACACCTTATAGAAATGTGTTAGAACCACCTTATAAATTATGTTCCCATGTAAATTAATGCATATCATCCTGGTTTTAATGCTTCTCAGCTGACACTGAGAAACATGAACATGGACCCTGGAGTTTGGGGCAACACAGTTCCAGTGCTCATACAGGACTAAACATTCTGCACAGCTCCCTAGAAGGATTTAATCTGAGAGGCATGCACAGCGCACGCTTCCCACACACTTCTAGAATGAGGCATTTTAAAACATTACAGCCACAAATATTTCTACTTCTCAGTGTCTGGAGTACTTCTTTCATCCGATAGCTCAGCGGCTAAATCACTTGTTCAGGAAAGCACTATGCAATGTAGCCTCTTCAGCCTGAGGAGGTTGAAATCTATATATTTCCCTGCAGAAAGAACATCCTCGGCATACACAGGCTGTCTGGTCTGAGATAATTTACCCTCCCATTGAAGCTGTGCCACTTAGTAAACTGTGATTCATGATTTACTGGGATCAGAAACAGGACTGACTCATTGCGTGAGTATGACCCTCTCCTCTGGGGATAAAGACGTTCTCTTGGGAGAATACCTCAACCACTTCACCCAGACTATCTGCAGAATCTCATTCAGTTTAATGAACATGTGACGGTCTGCTGTCAACAAATACTTCACCTTACTTAGGCCTGTATGAGGCCAAGAGCTAGCTAAGCTTGACCTTACCAGTCAAAATATAAGCTGAGTCTGTGATACTACAGCTAATAATACAGTTACGAGAAAGAAAAACGCAGGAAGTGATTCATAAGGTGATACTGCCCACTGAGCGTTAAATGTAAAAGAATCCTCACTAGTCTCATTCTCATTCAAAAACCACAGTGCTTGTGGTAGATTGACCCCAGCTGGCAGGTAAGCACCCACCTAGTCCCTCACTCACCCCTCCAACAGGACAGGGGAGAGAATTAGAAGGGCAAAAAGTAGGTAAACTCATGGGTCAAGATAAAGACAGTTTAATAAGTGATGAAAAAGAAAGAAAAAAAGCAATCGCTCACTACCAGCGGACCGGTGTCCAACCAGTCCCCAAGCAAGAGCTACCTTGGAAAAACTCCCCCTAGTTTTTATTGCTGAGCATGACATTATATGCTACGGGATATCCCTTTGGTCAATTTGGGTCGGCTGTCCTGGCTGTGCCCCCTCCCAGCCTCTTGCCTACCCCCAACTTATTCACTGAGGGGGTAAAGCGAGAAACAGAGGAAGCCTCGATGCTGTTCAAGGACTGTTCAGCAATAGCTAGAACATCGGTGTGTTGCCAACACTGTTTTTGGTCACCAGTCTAAAACACAGCACCGTATGAGCTGCTATGAAGAAAATTTTCCACCCCCAGCCAAACCCAGTACATGCTGAATCAGCTCGGACCACTTTCACACTCCTTTTGATTTCCGTGCCCCCACATTTGTCTTCTTTCACAGAACTAGATGCATAAACAAGCAGAACTACCTTAGGACCTTCAGCTCATGAAACTGACTTTTCTCTTCCACTTGTGAAGGCTTGAATGTTCAGGCACTGGCTTGAGAAACTGCATCTAGCTGCTATAAATCAGGATTTCTTTTTAGTAAAACCGTTGTCATTCAGCCAGTACCCATGGGAGCACAGGGATGCTGTGAGATGAGAAATATTAACATGTGGAATGGCTGAGGGCATATTAGCACACCTGCTGCTACCACTGCGGCCCATGGAGGGCAAGTGAACTTAATTCTTCACTTTCTGTATGCCTACAAATAGTTCATTTTTAAAAAGATGCACTATATCTAAATAGTAGATGAATACGTTATAGAGAGACTACACACTAAGGTAGGAACAACAAAGAAAGATCTCATTCTGAACCAAATCAATACCTACACCAAAAATCGCTACTTGTCTCCAAACTTTGAGAGAATTTACAGTTGGAGGCAAATACTACACCCTCCAGCATCTGGCTGACTTGTAACATGCACCGAGATCTTGGTAACTGGAGCTCTACAGCTGCAAAACATTACACGATCATTACATGATTGCAAAATGATCGACAACAGTTGCAGCTTAACAACAGTGATGCAAAGCTGTCAGCGCAGGCTGCAGACGAAATGCTCACTCAGTCCAGTTCCTTTAGTGGCATTTTGGCACCGCAGCCAGACTGACATCTGGTCTGGCTGATGCTTTGTAGCACATAAGGAAGCCTTGAGTGGGACCAGCCCAACTTGAGCAGGGACAGCCCTCCTCCCTAGGGGAAGGAGGAGAGCACATTGTCGCACTTCAGCGTTTCAGCTGACCTCTGCTTGCTCTACCAGCTCTGTGGAGGTTTTACCACCTGAGAGAAAGGCACCCCAGCCCATGACACACAATTATTACAGTGGTAGCTTACCAGGGCTGCAGCCAGCCATGGGCAAGCATGGCATAGATCCGTTGTTTGGTGTCGGCCCTGGGCAAGTTAGGTCTGGATTAGGCCTACAAGTGTTCTCTGACTCCGTAAACAATAAGCTCATTTTCAGCTCTTGCGAAACAAAAAAACCAGGAAGACTGAAGTTAACATTAATTTCTGCAGCTAACATCTGCAGAAAGGACTTGTCCTTTCAACTTAGCAACCTTGCCTGCATTCCAGTATCTTTTTATAGAAGACATTATATAGCCTGCATCCCATGAATATTGACAGTATCTCATCCTAGAAAAGAGCTATTTATAAATTCATGATTTAGAAAATTAAATGAGCAATGAATTGCTTAGAAAGAGTTGGTTTTACTGGACATAAGGTATGATGCACAAAACACCCTCTCTGAGATGATATGCTCCTAACGGAGTGAAGTTTGATTAAAGAATATTGCTTTTTTCCAACTATAGAAGCAAGCCTAAGCTGGCTTTCCTGAGCATGGGAAAGCTACATCCTACTGTCTAGATCTATGCCCCTGCCCCTCTTTGGTTGCATTTCCGTACCAGGTGACCAGTTCTCTCCTGTGCTGTACCCTTTACAAAGTGAATACCAGATGCCCGTATGTGGCATACGGGAGGAGAGGGGAGACATCCAGTCATGACAGTGCCCAGCTTGCAGAGGTGTTTGTGAGGAGGGCACGTAGTTCCTTTTACACTTCTCGCCCCGAAGCACGACTGTTGCAGCCACCATGCCTAGGGCTCGATTCTCCGCTCCGTTTCACATGTCATGGTTGTGCAATGAAGTTATATAGCCAGAAAATTGGTGAAACAGAGGCTGGCCCTCACTCCCTGAAGGGGCTTCAGTTCACTGATGGGAAAAACAATCCTTGTACATACATTTGTCAATCTGGCTCTATTTATGTCAATTAAAAGTATTGCTTTTGACTTCAAGGGAGTCTAGACACATTTGTGTACTGTTCAGAATGTGCTCTGGAGACTCTTAAGGGAAAGGTCTTTTTATCCGGTAGAGGTTAAAAACCTGTACACACTAATGACGCCTGGTATTTAAACAAAGCTAGCAATATTCTTTAAATTTGAAGACAAAAGGTATTCAAATGTTCTAACGCAAAACAGCAGGTTTCTAATCAATAAAAAAATTTTAAATGGCTATAATTAATCCTCTACATGTGACAGAAATAAGGAGATCATCATCCATGGATGTAAATTTAATCTAGGGTTGACAATTTACGCAAGGTAAACTTTAAGTTGTTTGCAAATTTACACACTCTCTTTCAGAAAAATTCATTAATTTACATGAAACAGAAGATGCCATGCAGTGAACTGCAGTTTACCAGCAGAGAGTGGGACACAACGAAATGATGGCTAGTGACTCACACAATGAACTTCACTTACAGTCTCACCAAACAATCACTACTGATGTCTGTTAAGTAAAGGACAGGTTAATAACATGATACGCTCTAGACAAGATGGTAACCTTTCCCTCCAGTTAAAGTTGTTTTCAAGTTTTTCACACTGATGCAACCAAAGAGTTAATAAACTGTGGACTAATTTTTACATACAAAATAGGAAATGCCATATAACATGAAAAAGAAATGGATTATAAACATTGTTTTTTGCCCTCTTAAAATAGAGGGGATCATGTGACATTATCAGGCACCTAAGCTCAACCTAGGAGCTTAGTTAACTGAGGAACACAGCATAGGAGTAATATAAAAATATATAGTCTGTTTCACCCTAAAAAAAAAAAAAGACTTTAAATATTTTGCAACAAAAATAAAAGAGAGGTGGATGTAGAATGAGATTAAGTTTTGGATTATGAAAGGGTATGAGAAATTAGACAATAGGTAGAGCACACATTGCTTTTTTATAGTGAATAAAGGAGAGGACTAAGAACAAAACCACAGTGTTTTTCATTATGTCATTATTTCAGATTCTTCCTAAAAGAAGAATCAGTCCTGCCAAAAGAAAGATAGGGTGGGGGTTTTTTTCTTCTGAAAAAAACTGTTACTATAGTATCGTAACTCTTTTAAGTATGGAAATATGCTAATTAGGATGTGTGCTATGTCAAAAAGCTTTCTGTGATTTCCAAAAATAATTATTTCAATAGCACAGAGATTTTTTAAATGAATCTGGGTACTACAGCATACTTGTTTTGAAGTAAAGCAAGAATCCTTCTATGTCAAAACATAAAACTTTGATTAGGCCCCATTCTACCTTTACAAAGTATTACTGTACACTTTTTCTTTGTATTAAACAAGATTTTAAAGTTATAAGAGTATAGAGAACATTGTGTGGTTTTTTTACACTCACCTCATTCGAAGATGTTATCCAAAAAGATCTCTCCTGGCTGAAATCATCAGAATATCATTTTTCAAAGGTGCCTAAGGTCAGGAAGATTACTTCAATAGAAACTGACTGTTCAGACGCCTGCCTGCCAAAGTTTTATCCCCTATTAGCCACATCCAGCCTGAAGCAAAGTTAGACCCAAGATAAAAATCTTGACAAATTAAAATGGCTTTTGAATGGGAAGTCAATCTTGAATCTTCTTTTTTTTTAAGTGTATATATATTTTGCAAGAGCCCAACATATTGCAGAAATTATCAGAAACAAACATTTAACAGCTATAATCATTAACCACAGCAATTTGTTTACACTTTTCAGGAGGACAGAGCATCTGCTGAGCAGTACAAGCAGTTTACAACAAGCATGCTGAAAATACACCAGGGTGCAATACACACGGAGAGAAGCCACGTCCACTTACACAAATTAGCATGTATTACTGTTAGATTTTCTTTTTTTTTTTTTTTTTGTAGGACACTGGTCTGCATAGCAGCATACATTCATTGGGGTACCAAATGCCCTCTGCTTCCCCTGACTTGAACAGCAGCGGCACGCAGTCTGCATCCTGAAGGAGAGTTCAGTGCAGGTCTGAGTGCCTAGTGAATTACGGGCTTCATCTAACAAAGCACAGCCACTTCACATTCTGTTTATAGACGCATCATGGTGGATGCGTAGACCTTGCCAAAGGGAGAATTATATAGCAACACTCCTGACAGTTAAAGAAACTTAGCTGAAAATATAGGTCTTATAGCAAATTGGGCTCCTATTTCCTTGTGATTCTTCCACTAACTGATTTAACTAAAAATAATGGAATTTTACTAAAAATAAGGTGTTATTAAATCAGATATAGTGTGGTTCTTTAACTACATCTTTATGCATCTCTCTCTATGCAGCTTCACAAATGAAAGAATAGATTTTGATTAACTTTAAGAAATATAGTTACACGAGACAGTTTTTCACCTCTGTCACACAGGAAGGATTACAAACAGGTTGTGGCTGAGCTTGCACTGTAACCTCTCTTGTGCACCACCCCAGGGAATTGTTAATCATTATAACCACTGCCCTCCTTTGAGCATGAAGGGAGATCAGGGCTAGCACGCCACAGGGAGTCTTCTCCTATGATCGTTGAACTCAAGATGTTTTGGTCAGACATGAAAGAGGGGAAATGGATGAAAACCAGCCTGATCTCCTCAGCATCCATAGGGAGACCAAGGAGCTGCACGCCATCAGTGCACGGGCAGGACTACAATATGGATGCTGTCATGAAACTGCACAGTTGTTGGCACAGTCTCAACCTGATTTTTGATGCAGTTCATCAACAGTGTCTGGAAAAGAGAAAGCAGAAATGAGCCAAGTCGGTTAAGTCATATTTCCCTTCACATTTTGTCAGGGCAAAGAGGACAGTCCACTTTCACTCCTGATGCTATCCTGTTAACTGAGAGGGTAACAGGTTGCGTAGGATTCAGTGTCTGTTTTGACAAGACAAAATGATTCAAATTTCTCTTCATTGTAATTGAGCGCAAGTTGGCTTGTTAGGAATGCTGAAAAAGTACCAATAACCTGATGAAGTCCATTGTTCATGCTAGGAAATGCACCTTTGTCAAAGCTGAGACTTTTTTACGGGTGCATCGATTCCAGTCAAGTTTATGGGAAAAAGAATCGCTGTGTGCTGGCTCTGTGCTCACATGAAAGAAAACCACATTAAAAACTAAACTTTCTGATACAATTCACAGAACTTCTGAAAGCTCTTTCTAACTCCACTGTGGAAAAAAAGCAAATTTAAAACCTATGAAAGCGTTCAGAACATGGAGTATTTCCAATCTGCCCAACATTTTAAACTCTCTGCAATGGTTCCAGCTTTTGGAAAGTATATGCATCCCCGCTTCCTTCTACTACTGTGAGTAATTGTTTCGTTTCAAAGATTTTCACGGAACATCCCTCTTTATTTCCTTCTAAACAAAGCATTTCTATTCAAAACACTGATTAACACTCTCCTTGTAAACAATAAAACGCCACCCTACCTTGAAGCGATCCAGTGTTTTATCTTGTAGACCTATCATCTACCTCATTCTTTGAGCTTCTTTGCTCTGAGGCGGTTTCAGGCTGAAGTACTTAGATAAAAGACTGCCCGAGTACGATGATGCTAGCCCAATAAATGGTAGGCAGGCAATATCATCACCTGAGCACCAGCACTGTAGCAAGGACCGTGCTACACTGTAATGAGGAGGCTGGGTTGCAGAAGATGATTTCATGAACTGAAGTTTTGAATGCTTACTGGATTGGAAATCCTATGGCAATGTTTCCAAGAGTAGACACACTTTATTAGTGTGATGTTACAAGCATTTTTATATTCTGTCTCTCCCCGTGCATCCTCACAATTAGTCATCACTTGCACCATCCTAGGGGCATGGCCTGGTGCTGACTCAACTGTACATCACCTGTGTTAGCTCTTCCTTAAAAGGCTCCCACTTAGATCCTGCTGCTTTATAGTTCAACTTAGATCCTGCTGTTTTATAATTCAGATATAGCACACAGAAGGGTTTGGTTTTACTTCGAGGTATGTTTTATAGAACCGTACTTAAAACCAGCATTCACTTTTATTGAAATCATTCACGTTGTAAGTTTTAGTCTGAGTGAAAAAGAACATAACATTTCTACAGTGCTAAAATACAGGATCTTTTTCTATGCAGAAAAAAGGAAGTGTTGTTCCACAATAAAAACTTAGTATTTAAATATTTAATTTTTTCCTCAGTGCAAGTGTAGGGTACATCCCTTTCCTGAGGTTCAGTATACAGTGGGGTATTTTGTACACCTTAAGTCTCATTCAAGTCCTCTGCACACAAATGAATGCTACCCAACAGTAATGAGTAAGAATCCTTCACTTGGAGAGTGTAGGACTTTGCTCAACTTCTTTTTGCAGGTACTAGACACTGGTACCTAGTTTCAAGGATGAACTTCACTGAAGGGAGTTAGGAGCAGTGAAGAAAAAAAAATAATCAGTGGGCTATTACCACATTTCATCTTGTGTTCTTCAGCACTTCAGCCAATCCATTTTAGATCCTAAACATTTTGATCCACAGCCTGCTGCAGGTCAGCTCAACATTTACCAAGGTCTGCAAAAGAAAGGTACTGGCTCTGCCTCTGCTGGTCCATCCAGGCACAGCTGGGCCATGAAGCTGAGCTACAGCCGGCCCCCAGAACCCCACGCTGCATCTCTCTGTGCTTCTAGTGCCATCTAATTCTCTGCCAAGAAAAAGCCAGTTGAGGGGAATCTAAATGCCTTCTGCTATTTCTGGCACAGGGAAGGACTGCAAGGCATTGTTGCATCCATCTGCATTTTCAGCACTGAACAGCATGTTGTTTATTCCATGTCAAGCATCAGATTTCCCCATATGAAAGGCAGAAATACATGCGTAGCCACAGACACCCTTTTAGATTAGGGAAAGTAAACCAAAATCACAATGAGAACTCCAAGAGGAATCACGCTGGGTCACATCTCTTCCGGTTGTCTACAATGAGCTGATCACAGAGTAGCTGCATGTCTGCTGACAGCAGGATAGTTACCATGCAAAATTTTATAAAAATAAAGATACAAAACAACAATCACAGTAACACTAAATCCATTAGCCCCTTACCTATACATTATACCTGTGGAGCACTGAGATACTTGATGAAGGCACTGCCACTGCCAGAAAGATTTCCTACCTGAAATAAAGTATGCATTAACGGAATTCACAAGATGCAATGCAAATATCAAGGTGTGTCTAGCGCTGACGTTGCTTTTGCTAACTCACGTAACTTCATGAAATTTATGACTGCATTTCAGCTCCCAGTAATTTCTGAGTGACTGAGTGGGTATCTGCTTCTCAGTTTTATAGCATTAACGTATTTTGCAAAAGCTTATTTTCCAAAATCCTGAACTTCTACCCAAATTATCGATATAGGGGCACTTACATTAAATTAGTCTTCCTAGTCTCCAGTTAGTAGATCCTACTCTACAAGTTTGAAATTAAACATTCGATATCTATTCTAGTTTCCTGCCTAGGAAACCAGAAAGAAATCCTTGGAGACTTTAAGTACCCAATATCCTACTTCAATCCAAAGGAGCTGATATTTAACATCTCTTCACATCTAGATATCATATATGTGCAATGCATGTTTTGTGCATATGCATGTGTGTATACACACACAGAATATATGTGTGCAGTAAAGAAAGGAGTCAGCTCAATGCACAAACTATGCATATACAGAAATATGTTTTATTGCTACTTTCCATTTATTAAGCCATATTCATGAAACTCCAGAGCCTAAAAAGAGCTAGTCTGGCCCTCATGAAGAGATGACTGAGCCAAAATCCATTGAACCATTTCACCCCTCTGTCAACTCTCCCTTCATAAACAGGGAGGATGTATCCAAGCAAAGTGGCTTATTACTAATTGCACCATCTTCATTAATATTGCATTACGTGTCTCTCGGCTATAGAGAACTGACAATGCAAAAGATGTCAAGAGCTTATCAAAATGTGCATATAAATACTTAGTCCAATATTCAACATGAATATACTAGCAGCCTCTGCCTCAACAGCCCAAACTGGAGAAAGGGTCATTTACCAGCTGCTAACCAGGAACAAAAGGGAAATAACCTTAATTTCCCAAACACTCAGAGCTATTTACATCATTCCTCTGCCCTTTAGGTAATTAGGCATCACTTCAGAATGAGAAATCCCCACCATGGTACAAAGGTATCTGGTTGTAAACAGAGCCATTTATAGCACTTCCATCTGTAGAAAAGTCCTAACAACAAAAAGACAGATAAGGAGAGGTCTTTATCAGAGGCATCCAGAGCTTAAGGAAAATCACTCCATAAGGACCACAGGTACTTCAAACTCATGAGAAAGAATTCTATACAAGAAATACCAAAACAAATCGGAATGCATCTTTTTGCTCAATTGTAAGAGGAGGTCTGCATCACACATGTGCTTCACTTGTACCTGTTTACAAATGTCTAAATAAAAATCTGACCTCAGTCAGAGTGATGTAGTGAAGGCATGACATTAAAGCATGATCACAATCCAACATGGATTTAAATGAAACCAACAGTTGTGGATTGTTTTTACAAGGGCAGCAGATGAGGATAAAGCAAGGTGGTATTCCAGCAACGGCCAGGGCGCACCACCTCTGAGACATGTTCCCATGCAGCCACTGATATGCACCGAGAGCGCTTCAGCGTCTGCAAAGGATCACTTTTCGGAGTGTGTTACTGGCTGTGAGGTAGGACTCATTTCAGCAAGTGAAAACTGGCAAGCTCCTCGTCCGTGTGCTGATCAAGGAGCTAACACTCTCCATCTCTGAGCAAAGCCTTATGTTTTTAGCAATGGATACCCGCAAACAGGACATGGAGAACATGCTGAATCTCTTTTGTACTTTCCGCCTTTCTCTGCTTCTCCAGGAGACCAGGGAAGCCAGCGCTGGAGCTCTGGCAGAACATGCATTATTACAAGTAACATGCACAACTGTGACCAGCCACAATGAACCAAATGAGTATAAACATCCAACTAAATGCACTATTCTTCATCCAAGTTGAATTCTACAACTGTATCAGAACAGAATCAGCTGCTCCTGAAACAGAAATTAAAAGCTTTCCCAGAGTCATTAACAGATTTTTGGATTTCAGACCTTTCTTCCACTTTTTCTTTACTGAATAATGTATTTTAATGCCCCTCAGTAAGAAGCCTCACTGAGCAGTTCTTACATGGAACTGAGATCCCAGATGGTATCCTACTGTACTTCGTGTAATACTTTTGTCTGAGCTACAGTCACTAATAATTAAAAATCAATAGCTCAAGGCACATATTATCCTGAGAAACCTATCAACCTATTTTTTAATCTTGGAATGCAAGTTCAAACACTTTCCATCATGCAAAAGAGTCTATGCATTCTAGGAAATATTTCAGTCGTTAATGTAGCATTTCATCTACTTATGGCCAGCAGTATACTAATTAAAGTCAGGATGGAATTTGAAGATGACCTAGTAGATTTCTTTCTTCTTTTTCACTTACTTAATCTCTGATGGTTATCTTTTATACTGTTAAGATGCAAATACAGACACACGCAGTTAAAAAAAACTTTTCCTAAAATCTGTTTGTTTTTACTGAGTCTGCCTGGGACGGAGTTAACTTTCTTCATAGCAGCCTGTATAGTGCTGTGCTTTGCATTTGCAGTATTGGTAACACACCAATGTTTTGGCTATGGCTGAACAGTGCTCACTGTTTAACTAGTGAGGCTTTCTCTCCAGCCTCACACACACACAGAGGCCAGTAGGCCAGGGGTGGGCAAGGGCCTGGGAGGGGACGCAGCTGGGACAGATGACCCCAAACTGACCAAAGGGATATTCCCTGCCATACAACATTGTGCTCAGCAATAAACGCTCAGGAAATGGGCAGGACACGGGAACATTCCTTACGGCATTTGTCTTCCCAAGAAATTGTTACGCATATTTGAGAGGTGAGCGAGAGAGAGGTAGGGTGGGTGTTTTGCTGCTGGCTGGGGACAATCCACCACAAATTGCTTTTTCTGAATATTTTTCCGTAGTTGACTATCTCCCTTGTCTCCTGTGCATTTCATTCACTGCATCCAAATCACCACTTAAGAGGTCTAGCAAGAGCAATTCCCTGCATAGCTTCTCCAGTTGAAAATAGGCCACCTCTGATTTCAAGCTAATCTTGGTAACAAACCAAAGTCATCAAAATCTCAGAACAAAAACTAAGCAAATAATCTGCAACAAGGAGTTAATTTCATTTGATACATAGATAAAATGTTTTCCAAATATTGAGCTTTGAGGGTTGTTATTTTTAACCAAATAATATATGAGAAAAATCATGTATTTCTATTGAGGGCACCGATATCACCCTCCAATTTTGGTGCAAGCTGATGAACTTCTCTTGCTGATCGCCAATTGATCAATATTTACTAGAACAGTATGAAGAACTACTGAACAATTTCAGGGAACTGTTCTTTTACATAGACAAGGCTTTCGCAGTACAACCGTTTAATATTCCAGAAACACCCATGCAGTGATAATCTGTTTAAACATTTACATAAGTGAGGCCCCAGCTCCATCAGCGCCCACTACATCGGGAAACAAAGCTTCTCAGGTTATAATAGTCTGCTTCTGCCCTACAGCCCTGTGGCACAGGGACACCACCTTTCTTTACTGATAAGGTACCAAGGTAAATAGGCAAGACCTTGAGTCCCAGTGCCCAGCTTACCCTTCTCACCTTGCAAATTTGATAGGCAGATTGTAAGGAGGGAGCAACCAATTTCCATGTGTATACAAGCAAACATAGGGGGAAGAGAAGAGTCTGCCTATATCTAAGCAGAATGCACCAAATATTGAGTTAACACTAATTGAAAGCAAGTCTTAAAATGCTTTAAAATCCCAGGCCTTCCACCTTAACACCTGCAAGTAGCCTGTTATCTCCCAGTTCCACACCAACCCTAATACCGGTGAAAAAACAATACCTATGTTCCAATAGCCAAAGCTACAAATCCTCACAGAAAGGGGTGGGCATTATTACAAAGTTCTCATGGAAAGGAAATAAGTGGGTCTGAAACTAGTTAAACACCAAACATGCAACTATTCTTGAGGAAAACTGACAGCATGAGAAGCGTTCCTTTGAAAGCGAAGTGAGATATCGGAAAAGGAGTTGTGCAAAATGAATGAAGGCAAGATCATTCTGATTTGGTCAGTCTTTGTCATCGTGTCTCAGTTTTCCTGCTTTATACTTCAAGTCTCAAGGCCTAAAAAAAGATTAAGGAAACCTATTTACTGTGTCCCCATCAGAGAAAGACTGTAGAACAGCCACAGAAATACTTGTGAATAGCATTGCACTTTAGTGTTGCCTATCGGAATGTAGCACGCCATGCTAAATCCAATACGTATGAACAATAAAGTGAATTCAATTTCCATGAAAAAAAAGCAATTCATTATGCTGACTACAAACTGTACAGGGGAGGGAGGGGAGAGGGGGGAGGAGAGGGGAGTGAGAATCAATGAAAAGCATGGTTATTTGATTATATGCACAGGTTTAACTGCTGACATAAACAAATGTACTCTTCAAAGTCAGGAGTACAAAAGGCTTCCATGCATCCTTTGAATCCTTTCTTTTGGTGGCTAATAACAATGAAGGCAACACTAACTGCCTGGCTACACATACATTAAAAGGAACAACCTCCAAACATTAACATTTCAAAAGCAAAGAAAATGTTTTCAGTATCTCTTTACTAGCAAAGAACACAGAAAATTAAAATGACAGACCTTCGCATAACTGGAATGTGTTACATTTTATGGCAACAGCTTCCACCTTTACCATATTTTCAACACTTCTCAGAAGCAAAGAGGGCAGTGGTGGCCTAACGTACTATATATGGGACAGAGACAAATAACACACACTTGTCTTTTACATCCATTTATTGCTGCAGTAATGTAAGAGAGGACACCACACAAAAATAATGCTGCAAGATCTCCTCCAGGAAAAAATTAATGATGCCATAGGAAAGCTTATTCACAGTATATCATTCACAGCAGTTATTCTTAAAGCCTCCAAACACCACCCATTCAGACATCACAGAAGTGCATAGCTGGACCCTGATTCAGCTGGTGAATGATGGAAAGGGAATATTAACACCTATATGGCCTTTTCTCAGTGAAAAAGATTCTTCATCCTAAAAATAGTCCACACTCTTCCAGCATATCTACTCCTGCTTAGAGAAAAGAGTTTCAAACTGAAATGTCTGCAGTCTAAATAGCATCTCTTGTCTTCTATCTTACTCTTACAAGGACAACTTCAGCAGAGAGATGAAGACAACAGACCAGGAGAATGCAGACAAAGAAACCCAAATTGTGCTTTTATTAAATATCACCCCTCCTCTTCCCTCATCTTTCACGTGGAGAATACTTGAAAGCTCACACTAATAAAAGAATAAGTATTTGCTTGAAAGCAAGGGCTGAGGGGACAAATATGGCTTTGCTTTCTTCCTAATGTCTGCCTTCAGAACAGTAATAGGAGCTCCTTACTAAGGAGCAGTCATTGTTTTGCAAGCAGAGACAACCAAAGACACTGAAAAGGTTACTTTTGAGGATGGTCCCTTTTGGAAGAACAAAACCATTACCTGACAAGAAGACTCAGCATCTCATTCACATTCCCTAATGCTTTGTACCTAATACCGAAATAGCTTCCCTCCCATTAAAATCTGAATAAAAATATATTAAGCTGTGAAAATATTTTCACACTGGCTTCAGGTCAGCAGAACAACTTAGAAAGTGAAGAAGCCATGCAGAACAGCTGTAGATAGAGAAGTTCCTGTTAATAAATAATACTACAGTGTTTGGGGGTTGGGGTGTTGGTGTTGGGGTTGGTGTTCCTACACAAGCAACTGAGAAGAACTGACAAATGCCTTGGTCAAATCAACGGGACTTCTAAGTTAAGCTGGTTCTTGTCTAAAACCCTGACTACGCTCTTCTTTGCACACTGTGCCTTTATTGGCTCAGATTTGGTAACAGTTTGCTGCTTTGTTCTGGTTTTAAAAGACGCTCTGCAGTTGGAACGAGAACTAATTAGAACCTTTCCAGTGAAACACGTCAAATTTTTCACCTGGAAGATATCCAAGATGCAGTGGGATCAGGTTCCAGCTAAAGAAATCAAAATTAAAATCTTGGCCTTTCAAAACTGGAAACGGGGAACTTCTGTGCAATTTTGTTGTGCAGTATCATCAAAACATTCCAGATTTGTTCTAATGGGGGGGCGGAGCCAAAGCTTGAAATCTCAAAAAACTGATGAGAAACAGAACTGTTCTCTCTGGTCATTTTGAGTAAAATACTCAAGATATTCAACACTCTGCAGTGTATGACATTGAACTACTTTGTTACCATAATTTTGAGGAAAAAATGAAGGAACCTACTAAATCATTAGTTTGCCACTATTTTTCACTACAATTATACAAATTTAAAGTTACTTTCAATAGCTCTTAACTTCTCAGAGCTTAGACAGTATTTTTAAGTAGAACCTCAAGGCCTGCATTACATGATCTCATTTGAAAGTATGACACCAGCATGTTCTGACGATGTAGAAGTAGAGATGGGCTCACACTAGCACACAGATGCTCTTATGTCAGAGACACCACCGGACTCACGTGCTGTAACAAATTAAGGATGAAAGGAAGTATTAACTTGTCGCTTTCCTTTGTTTCTCCCCGCTTTACCAAGATATCTTCCCTTATAAGTTGCATAAAACTCATAATGGGCTTTTTGAAGTAAAAAGTTTTGAATCAGGTCTTATAGGCTTTGCCATGTATCCATTTCTTCAGACTCTAAGCCTAACTCCATGTTAGCTCAGTCACCACTTAAACATAATTACCTAATGAACTAGAAGAGTATCATCAACTATATGCAATAAAAGCACAACCATAAGCAATATTATGTAATTCTAAATCAAATGCCAGCAATAATTCCCCATAGTGCTGGAAGTGTATGTGTAAGAGAAGAATGATACATTCCTTAAAAAATTACTGTCATAATTTATTAAATCCTCCAGATGTACTTCACAGACCTTGTCTGTCCCTAATCACCTCTTTTTATGTTCCTTAATGTAACATTGCCAGATAGTCAAAGCCTCCTTCACAGCTTACTGTGGGGAAACTGGAGTGCTTTGGTATCTAACCTAACAAACCACATTCCCACCACAGATTTGCAAATCCTATGGAGGCACTTACATTTGAAAACCAAACTCAAAGTCTGGAGATCAAAATAAGCAACGAGCGCATATGACAGTCTCTTTGCCACATTCAGTGATTTTATCATGTTCTGTGACAAAAAAAAAAAGTGTAATCTGACACCGCAGGTATTTTACAGCACATCACACCCAGCAAATGGTTTACAGAGCTGCATTTAGAAAAACACCACAGATTTTGCAACTTTTTTTAATTGATGCTGCTTCTGGAATTTCTTTATAATCTATACATATAGCTAGTACTATATGCATGGATGGGAATGGGTCATGACATCTAGCCCCTCTATTCAGACAATACAGTGCAACAGCCACTCAGTCCAGCAGATTGCTTCGATGACTACTCTACGCATCCTTGCACAGAACATCCACAAGGACTTGTAACGTACTTGAGACTTGCAAGAAAAGGGCCAAGGACACAACCACAACTTGACACAGGAAGAAGACAAAAAATCCTTAGTATTGCCAATGCCTTGGCCCAGCAGGAGTGCAAAGAACATGTTACTTGGGATCCCCAGGTGCTCCCAAGCAGCTAACTATGCTGTACGTTACACCACAGACTACAGCTTCCCCATGGTCTCTGCCAGACTTGGCAAATAGAACAGGGAAGGAAAAAGGATTTTCCCTCCTGATCCCCAGATCTGGTACAACAGATTAACACACCAACGCACACCAGTCATCCCCTCGAGCAAACCCATCTCTACTAATAGACAAGTTCGAAGCTTCCCAGAAAGATTAACACTATCATCCCCACCATCACTATGCCTGAAGGCGGGGGACCCTTGCTCTGGCTGGATACAGGCATTAGGACCCATACCATGACACCTTTATTCTATTACTGCCCTGTTATTTGATGAACATAAAGACACATCAGAGTTGAGGTGAGGATTTCACTGCTTTTCACCTCTCATTTCCCCTCAGTCCCTCACCTTCCCAGAATATTGTCACTGCTGGCAAGACCCTCTTGTTTTGCAGTTTCTACTACACATACATATTTCATTAAATGTATATTCTCAGACCTTTATTCTCCTGTTTGCACTTATTGATTTCAATCCCCCTCCGCTATTATTGTCTTCTCACAACTGAGTTATTGGTGTGAAGTATTTTAAACTCATCTGTGTGAAAGACAGCCACAGACAAAGCAAACTGCACTGCTTTAAAGGTTTCTTTTAATAGTTCAATATAGTCACAAATTAATTTTCTGCAAAATAAAATATGAAAAGCCTCCACTATAAATAAAGTCCCTGTGAAAGTTGTCTTATTCCACTGGAAATACCATATTCAGAAGTTAAAAATAAAGAGTCTTTCAAGAAAAATAGTCTAAGTGGGGGCAAAACTTCCCCCTCTCTTTTGTATTTGTGAAGTTTAAACTTTCTCTGTAGGTTTAAATCTCTTCCCGCCTGCTCTTTTCTTTTTCAGCCAGAAAACCAACAGCACTGGGGTCCCAGTGATGAGGAATGATTCACCTGCCAGTGCTGAGTCACAATCACACCGAATACACTCTTACATCTTGATGGAGCGTCAAATTCAATAGCTTTGCTTAGTCATTTGAGTTTGCCGTAATTCCTATGATTCACTCAATTCCAAAACTTTGAGTTCTGATTTCTTATTCTTGCTTGCAATATATATTCAGTTGTGTAACTCTTATACAACTCTTAAAGCTGAATTTTTGTAAGCCACCACTAATTCTAAGTCAGATCCCAAGCTTCAGACACGAGGTGTGCCACTTAGCAAATCTGAGGCCAATATGCCACAGTGCACACTGGTTTCATCTGGAACTGCTGATCTCCCACTCCTTGGACACCTACAGAGAATGCCAGCTGACATCTGAAGATACATGCATGAGGTCTTCATCCCGCCCTGACTCATGTCAGCAACAACCTACCATTGGCTTATAAGCCTGCTCTTTCTCTAGGAGGGCTCCTCAGCCTGACAAGGTCAGACACAAGAAGCGAGTGTTCAGCAGTTTGCGCAGAGGATAAGGTATTTGACCATGATCAAACAAGTCGATGTCGGAGTGACAGATTTCCGATTCCTTAGTCATTTCAGTTTGTTACCTTTTGTCCTATCTGGAGGTAGATAAAGCAAAATTACTTTACCCAACTGTTTATCTGTTCATCCAATTATTTATGTATGGAAGAAGCTAAGTTTGGCCAGAACTCAACCAAGGTAATTAATAAATGTATTTCTTTCCACAGGAATTTGCAGCAATGTTTTATCTAATTACTCCTAACATTTCAGCCATAATCCTGACAACTTCTCTAAAAGGTTGCAGGCAAGCTAGCATGCGGGGATGAAGGAAACTCATCACTGGCAGAGGGAAAGGCAGACACAGTAAATAAGTTTCTGACGACTACCACAACGCAATACCTACAGGAGGTAATTATCACCATACTGTTATTTATTCTTCTGCCTTCAGGCACAGTTTTTGTGTTTTCTCACTGTCCATTTCTGCAGCAGCTGCACTTACAAGTTTTATGATGGCTTAGTGGTTAATAAGTCTGTTGGGCTGAAGGCACCCGGTCAGTTAAGTACATCTGGAAAATTTTCCCTTACAGAAAGATACTGTGAGGAAGGCAGGGGTCAACTCTGTGGATTTCTAGGCATAAAACAGACCACACACACACACACAGATATAGTTCACAGAAATCCTACAATAAAGGTTGGATGTCTTTAACCTTGCTGGGGGATAACTACAGCTTTGAAGCTTCTTTGGCCAGCTATTCTGACCTTAGCAATATTCAATAATAGCATGAAAAAAAAAACCAAAAACAAAAAGCCAGCTGAAAAAGCAAACATTTGGCCTTTGGTCATAAGAAATTAAGTTGCAGGCCATATGTTTTCCATAGACTGCAGGTTCCCAAGTCCTCCTCCAGGCATTGACACTATGATACTACTTTTTTTTTTTAAATCCTAGCCAACCTTAGTTACAAGCCATTTTCTATAAAGCATTGTCCTTCTCCATTATGCATACGTAGCGTAAGTAAATTAAAGACATATCCTGATCCTAGTGAACAGCCTAACTCTGCAAGAATCGCCTTTCCTACAGGCACCTGAGATTCAGCAAGCTATCCTGACACTATTGCTCTAGACATCCAAGACCTACTCCTAAAACATGAAGCAAGGACAGCCACGAGGCAATTAATTCTGCCTCTTTCTCCCTGCCTCCACCCAGGCTCAATTACCGAATGTGTGCATCAGTGTGAGTATGAAGTAAAATGCTTCAAGAGAAGGAATAAGAGATCCACCCCAAAACAATTCATATCTTGGTGTCTTAACACTCGCCTGGTTCAGGTGACTGGTCTGATGCAGGTAGAGGATAAACTTGAATCCAGGCCTCACACTATGGTGGAGAGAGTACTGTGGTGGGCATAGTAAAAGCCACTTTGGCACCTGTACCTCCTGTTTAAGCCAGAAATCCCAGTTTACTCAAGAGCTGAAAAAGCTCAGCGCAACACGTAACTATCACAAAGCTTTGTCTAAAGAGAGGAGTCAATTTTTGACGTGCTGATTTTGTTTCTGGTGAGAACAATACTTCACCAGGAAAATACCAACCACCTTTATCCAAAACTACCACCTCCTTTGTATATAAAGACAAAATACCACCCCACCCAAAAGATACACACTTATATTTCTAATTATCAGTGCCAGAAACTGTGGGGCAACTGGTATCTTCCTTCTCTTCAGAGCTTTGATGTGACAAATGTTGGAAAGCTGCTATCGATATCAAAACTAACCATCAGGACCTCAGCTGGACAGAAAAAAAAGGCAGAATAGCAGGACAAAAGTAGTAAATACTATACCTATAACATACTTTTATAAGGCTCCTGCTTATTTATTCAAACCGTAAAAAGACACCTTTTAAAATACCCAAATCCTGTTTTTAACAGGGCTGTCTGCTCATGCAGCTCAGTGACCTTGGTACACAGTAAAAGCCAACACAGTTACCGAAGACTGATTTCAATAACTTTCTGGAAAGGGTCCAAAGCAGTTTTTCATTCTGCAGTCTCTGCATCAAAGACAACTTCCTAATACAGAAAAAGGAAGACAGGCTGTAGCTGCTCTTGAACCTGCTGTAAGAGATGTGCAGTTTGCGGCTACCACCACAAACTTCACTGCAACATTTTCTATGGGAGTGTCAGACGACGACACCCCACCTACCGCTTACCGTGGCTACACGCTGGGGCTAGCGATAAACTACCACATTTCTATTCCTGCATCAAATAGTGCAACGCTTGCTTAAATACAAATATTTTTTTAGAATTAGAAGAATTTTACTTAAGAACTGTGGGGGTTTGTCCATTATAAGCAAGGGAAAGTGCTTCAATACTGCTGTTTTGCTTTTTAAAATGTTTCATTACTAATAGTAAATATCCAGTAGTTTAAAAACACTCAACCAGCCAGCTACCAAAATATATTATTCTACCACTGGACCCATCAAAACAAAAAAAACAACCAACTGACACTGATAATCTTTGCAGTAGCTAAGTGTACCATGATATTAGTCTATACACACAAATGAGGATCTTCTTATTCAGAATACAAATCTCTCAAATCCTTAAATGCTCCATCAGGAGTCTTGGACTGCATCCCTCTGCACACAATTTAAGCTGCTTTCTACAGGATGCCAAACAAATATATTCACAGGGACAGAGCGTTACTAAAACAAATATCAAGACATGAACAAAACCAGAATTGAACCAATAATTGAACAGAGCCAGTCCAGTCTCTCTTCTGTGATAGGGCTGCTCATGATTGCTTTTCACATCTCATTGGAAACTATTTAAACAATAGCCTTTTCATATCTTTGTTCTCACAGATCTTTCTGTGAAATGTTTATTCATGGCCAAGTGGACTATATTGTTTATTTGTTATTGGTCAAGTAGTGCTTCTTTGTTCACTGGATGTGCAATGCTGGCAATGAAACTTGAAGTAAGGAAGGTTGCCAAAACTCTAGAGAGTAAAGCCTGGAAAGATCAAGGTTCACCAGCCTGTTAGCAGGGGAAAAAAAAAAAAAAAATTAAAAAAAAAATCACATCCTTTTAAGTTTTCAGGCCTGGCTTCAGAGCAAACTCCTTCAGGAAGATGCCTAAGTGCACCCTCAGGTCCTTTAAGTGACCCAGCAAGACTTAAGAACAGGTCTAAGAGATGTGACAAATCAAGAACTCATTATGATGATGCTGTCAGTCCCCTCATCAGATGTGTCCATCCGAGGAGAAAAGCCACCTATGTGGTTACAGATAAGGTCTAAAATCTATAGTGAAATCCCTCAAAAACTGCCAGAATTGCAAGAACACTAAGTACTCATCATTACTCCTGAGGGCTTTTTGTACTGTATTTAAAAAAAAAAACCCAACAAAAAAAACCAAAAACAAAACCCAAAAAAACCCAAAACAAAGAAACTAGTTTAAGGGGTAACTTGTATTTCTGGATCAAAGCACAAGTTTAAAGGCTGTATAAAGGCACCCATTTCTATCTGCATGGCCTCTTTATGAGTTATCAAGTTCGGTCTTTTTGTCACCACAGGTTTCCTTTCCAAGCTTTCATGGGGCACAGGGAAAGATACATTTCTCAAGCAGAGACAGAACAATGTCTAACCATGTCAACCTATCAGCAGAACTCTGACAGACATCACATACAGATTAGCAGGTATGAGATCAAAATTAGGAAAAAAAAAAAAGTCCAGATGTTCTTGTTCAAGTAATTACCAATCACATTGCAGCCAAAACTAACATAGCCTTACCTGTCAGTATATCACCTCCCTTAAGTTTCCTGTCAAGAGAGTCTTTGCTGCACACTTTGCACGTGGGCATTTTGGCTTACTTTAACTTATGTGGGGAGCAAGTGCCACGTGAGGGATATCATGGAAAAATAGTTAGACAAGATGTCTCTACTCTCTTATTCTTGAAGTTGTATCTTGACTATCTCCTTTCTCTTGACCTGTTAAAATGAGATAGAGAAGAGTAATCTGTGAAGTAAGTAAGCTTTGCCCCAAAAATGAGGTCTTCTCAGATAAGTTATGTAGCTGCATTGCTGATTAGACAAGTGTTTTATCAATTCCAAGTCCATAGCTTCTCTTCCCCCCTCCCCGCCTTTTTCAAATAATAGTGAATACTAGTTAATTATAAATTGCTACAAATCTTGCACATCCACAAAAGCAGACAAAATATATAAAAGTCTTAAAGATATGTTTAATGACATGCTGTAAGCACAAAGTAGCCAAGGACAGTACTTTCTTCGTGATTCTATTTTGCAAATATAATATCACGTATATCCTTCATCACATTTGCTCATGCACGCTCATCTTTCCCAACATAAGTATCTGTGAGATCAGCATTTAACTCCTCAAACATTACTACCTCTTCCATCAAGGACTCCATTGCTTCACCTTCCAATAATATTAGAACAACATCCTGCCATCCTTCCTTAGGATCAAAAATAAGGTAGTATTGCTCCTATTTTCTGCTACAATGATCAAATTTTACTTCTTTGGTTCTGTGCTTGTTCCCTTTTATGCTCCAGATAACTCGTTAAAACTTAACACGTTATGACCCCCATTATAACCCTAATATTCCAACTTTTCTTCTGTTCCTACCTTCAGTGTAGATTAAAATATTACACAGTTAAACTCTTGAATACACTCTAGGCACCATCTAACTCATTTTTACAACAGTGCCAATGAATCTTCCAAGTGCAACCACAATACAAGTTTAGAATCCTTCAAATCCAGCAAATAAAAAGGGTGATTTTCCTCAAAGAGTTCTAGACAGGAGGCAAAGGACACCAAAACTTGCATCTTCACCATCATGAAATAACTTTTTTTCAGCACCAGCTTCAAGATACTCAAGCAACATCTAGTGGGGACTCCAGATTAAAAATATTAAAATTGCTTATAAATAATTAAAATTATCTGCTGAGAGGGCAAGAAAGAAAATCAAGTCCTCTAGGACTAAAAAAAAAACAACCAAAAAACAAAAAACCAACAGAAAAAGTGAGTATCTTTTGTAATGGAAAAAGTCCCGGACAGATTCAAGCAATACACCAGTACTGAAGACTCAACAAAAAACAAACAAAAAAAAAAACCCCCCCACAAAACAAAAAAAAAAAAAAAGGAAAAGAAAATAGAAACCCACTATTGGACAGGTCTTCTAAAATGTTATAGAGGCAGAAGACTGTTCATATTTTTGGCCAAACTGGAAGCAAGAAACACAAGAAGCAATTTGAGGTAGTTTGTTTGCATGAAACATTCACCTCAGTTTGTACATCCTAAAGAACTAGATATTTATGTAAATAACAAAAATAAATTTGATAAAAATGTTTATGGGCTAATTTCAGTTTTCCTAACATCCTAGAAGCAGCCGTCCCTGTTTTGTCATCACATCACTGTTCACAGCACAAACTCTTCCAGCAACACTTCCAGCCACCACCTAAAGCTGTGGTGGATACATTTTATAAACAGGCAGGACAAAACCTGACATATAGTTTAAAAGTGCTAACATGTCACAGAACGCATTTGTACAACCTTATTTTCAGAACCTTCACAATATGCAGAGTTTTTGCCGCCAGAAAACTTCAGTCAACCAATATTGTACTGATATCGAACATAAAGAAATACTAAGGAGACATATGGTTCTCTTTGTCGAAACAAAGTAGCTAAATGTTCTGTAGACTGGACATTCCATAGATAAAAGGAGTCCTCGAAGCTCTGTGTACAGGGGTGGAATGGATAAGGAAGTTACGCTGAAATCAGCTAGTGCAACTAGGTGAAAAGACTGAGTTCAACTGGCGGGCACAGTGAGGAAGACTATCGACAACCACCAGGGGACCCTGAAAGACCACCAATGAACATAAGAGCACATGCGTTAAAGACTTTTACATATGTTAATGAGTTCCAAGAAATAACATGAATATACTAATCGTTTCTCAGAAATCTAATGAATATGTATATTCTGATTGTACATAACTCCTATAGTCAAGCAGCCCAGTGCGCACGCTAGGTGGAGCGATCCCCTGCGCGCCCCGTGCCGCAATAAAGAATGCCTGCTTTCTAAAACTCCAAATTGAGGCTGAGTTTTTCATCTGCCGACTTACGGTAACAGTACCACCACGACAATGGGGCCAATCAGCTGTTCTCACAGCCTTTTTGCAGCCTGAAAGAAGAGGATTAATGATGACAATTATGCTGACAAGGAGACACCGCTGGCAGGAAGAAATGTGCCATCATGTTACTTCCCAGCTGGGCTCCACAGACAGTGATGCTCCTGTACTTTGTTGTGTGTACAAGGTGCCATTGACTTCTCTGATCCAATTGCTCAACCCGAGTGAAAAAGCTGATGAAGGGTTTCAGCTTTTCTGTTATCCAGTTTGTTATTGAAGCATCTTTTGTGCTAGTCTGATAAATCTGTGCTGTGATTACTAACAAATGGCCCAGTTACGAAAGCTCCTACCTTACTGTAGCCTGATGGGGGCAAAATATGACATCTTTATATAGATATTGCTGTAAACACACCAGTACTGCATATAAGAAATTCCTATATATATGAGACCTTTTTAGATAAAGATATACATTGCCCTCACATTACTTTCACCTCCATCTTTCCCACTGGATTTTTACTTTTTTCTGCACATCGTCCCTCAGTCAGTTACAGCAGGCAGCAAAAGTCTTTCTTTCATGGACAAGGTAAGGTAGCAGGAGCAAGGAAGTTTGGGGCAGAAGCTGTTGTCAAAAACAAGCTTTCATTTTTTTCAAAGGGAAAACCTATCAACCACACTGGGTAAACAAAAACCTGTCACCATCTTATCATGCCCATAACAGAATCAAAGTGCTGGAAAAGTTTCCAGAGATCATCTAGTCTGTTCTCAAGCTGGATTATTTACATCTAAAGCAGTATGTATTGTATGGCTAATTCAACCCACTTATAATAAATAATCATTTCACACAGCTCAGAATTTAGTTATACAGTGTAAGTGATACTGAGAGGAAGGTAAGAAAGCCCCAAAAGAAACAGGGGCTTGATATTCTAACTCTGGGACCAGATTAAGGCTTGCATTTCTGAAGGCTGAACAAAAGAGCTGATAGAGGTGAGAGGTATTTTTCACCCCAAAATAGCCCCCAGTTTTTTTTTTCCCCGCCAGTGCTACTCCTTCTTATTCTAACCTACTCCTTGAAAAACAGAACTTGCCTTTCTGAGGTGATTAAGAGATGCAATCTGACCACTTAGGATACTTCTGGCACTCCAACCCCCTCTTAGGTTTTATCTGGAGTGGGAGGAGCAGCTTGGGATGGTAGCTATTTGGGTATAAAAAAATTAAAGTTCTGTTAAAATACAGAAGTCTATGCACAAAACTTGCTTTATTTTTGTAGAAATCAAAATCCTCAAGGAAAACCAGAAAATCTATTTACTCTAGACTGACCCCAAATTCCTTCTTTTATTCTTCATTTACAAGAAACAACCTACTATATATAGAATGCAATATTTTTTTTTAAATATACAGAACTGAAAGCTACAA
>NW_008824044.1:2735991-2740957 GCF_000699105.1 Pygoscelis adeliae
GGAAAGAGACAGAAAGAAAGAGGCAAAAGGAAAAGGATTTTCCCTCCTCACAAGATTTTCCCTCATTTTTCCCCATCCCAGTCAAAAACTCTACAGCCAGCGAAGCCACCTGGATTTAGATCAGCTCTAACACTGCGACACGCAACCATGTAAGAGGCTCAGTTCACACTAGCTTAGAGATACACATTAAGCCACCGCAGCTTTCCTCAGTAGTGCACAGCTATCACACCGGTTCATCGCGACACAAACAGAAAGCGGGACTGGCTTTGGAGAAGAATCAGACCAGCGGAAACATTGCTGCGTAGATGGGGTCCTGCAGATGAACCCAATTTTGTCAGCACCGCAAAAGAGGCATTCTCATAGCTGCTAAAGAAGATGGATCCCTCCCCATTTTGTGTTACAGAAGAACCAGCTGTTGAAACTCAACCTATGCCAGCCCAGCTCATCC
Source organism: Pygoscelis adeliae (assembly GCF_000699105.1). Classification (NCBI taxonomy): domain Eukaryota; kingdom Metazoa; phylum Chordata; class Aves; order Sphenisciformes; family Spheniscidae; genus Pygoscelis; species Pygoscelis adeliae. The sequence continues at coordinate 2,736,440 of NW_008824044.1, forward strand.
GCTCAACACTTGCTGCAGAAGGGCACACACAGTGAAATAGATAGGGGGGAAACAGGGGATCCACACAGGCCATCCTTTGAAGAACAGAGGGTAAGATAAAGACTTTTGTATGTCTCTAGGCCACAAAGCAAGTCAGAATGTGCTTCTGATCCTTTACTTATCACTATTGTCATACAGGTCATTATGTTCTTTGAGAGATTTTGCTGTCCATGCATTCCCAGACTAAAGCAAATCCTCAACAAATGGCACTTGTTATCCGAGGTCCAGACAGCATGTAAGCTTGGAGGAGAGCACAGCAAATGCAAACAGGCTTGTCTGCATTCGCTTTCCCAAGACTATGCGTACTTCCCACCAGGATCAGCAGGGTTCGTCATTCGCGGTAGGTACTATTTGTGGAAATCCACGCAGAGCTCTGGGTCCTGCGCGGCCTCTCCCACGGCTCCCCCTTCAGGCTCTGGCCACCATCCAGCATCTCCCCTGAGGTGTGCAGTGAACATCCCCACAGAGGTGACCCCATTCTCAGAAGACTCTGAGGAGCCAGCTGGATCCACAGGACGACAGCCCAACCTTTCCCCTAGAAAGGTGAGATCGAGTACACTTCCCGGGTAAGACAAACCCAGATGGCTTTCCCTGGAGATGATGTTCCTGAAGACACCACCTCACGCAACAGTGAACGACTTTGCACAAGGTGTCATACAGGGGGTCCAGAGGCTTAGTCTGCAGATGAATGCACTACTATAAAAGCATAATTAGGTCTCCTTTAAACACACATTCAATTAACTCTTCCCATTGCCGGGCAGCTCCCTCTAATAGCTCCTAAACAACAAACAGGATTTACTTCATCTTTTTGAATAGCTTGTCTTCGAAGCTACAAACTAGCCTAGTTACTTCGTAAGTATTTGTGGAAACAGCGTATTGCTAGCTGTAACTGAGCACTTTAAAGTTCATTTAAAATCAGTCTGGGTCTCTGCAAAACTATGCATAGTACCAGTACCAGAGCTTCCTTTCTTTTTCTGTCATATCTCTCTCCTCTCAGAAATGCTGAGGGGGGGTGTTTAAACTTTTCTTCTAAAATACACAAACCATTTTGTAAGCCAAAACCAATGTATTTTCTTCTCCCCACCCCCAATGAATTTAGCCTCTATCAGATAAAGAAGCCTCTCTGAAAGGAGTCCTATCTTCTAGCCGGAGCAATTAATCATCTTAGTAACAGCAGACTGGAAAAAGTCAAAGACTGCACTTCATCAAAGCAAATCCTATATTTTACTGTTTCCTTCTTTAGAAAATAAAGAAAAAAGCTAAAAAAAAAACCACCCCAAACTGATGAACTCTGAAACAATGCATCTTCAAAGTTTTTCCCAACTGGCAAAACATACTGGATGATTAATAAATGTGTTCTGTAAGTAGAAGGATGAACTTGTTAATGGCAAGTCACAGTTTGTGCACCAATTTCTTAAAAAGCCATGTTGAGTAAGGACAGATTTTTGACCCAACACACTTGCATAGAGATATCACTATTGCTTGAATTGATACTGAATACTGAAAAGCATTTTTGAAAAATAAAAATAATCAAGAACTCCAACCCACAACCAAAAAAAACCTCCACCTTACGGTATTACAGTTGCACTATGCAAGCTAACTGAAATAAGTTGTTTGCTAAAAGGCTATTCAGAGAAGACCATCATCAGTACTTAATCGCTGACATGGACCATTGAGTTGGCAAAGCATCTATGTTCTGCTGAGTGAAAACTGCTTACCTGGGATAGGCCTATTAGGCTGTGCAGCTTCATTGGTAGGAACAGAAGTATAAACATGACAGTACCACCAAGGATATTAGATCATAAAGGAATGAGAGTAAAAGATTACTGTAGTAACTGATGGACTGTTAAGGCCTGGCAAGTCTATTATTTTTTCCACTCCTGATTTCTTAGCATTGTCATTCCACTGCTAATTATCTAATTAAAGGAGCTGTGTGATATTAACAGCACATCTACTTCTTGTGGAGAGCTGAGAAGACTGAAGATTAAGAACGCATGGTCTCTTGCCACCTTTGAAACAATGACAGAAGCAACATTAGCAAAAGGAATAACATGGTTTTTGTTAAAAAAGTCCCTAAATTCTCCAAGAACATCAAGTTCATAACCTGCTGACAAACTGAGCACCTGCGAGTCACCCCCAGCCTCAGAACATCAAGCAAACGCCATGTACAGTGAAACACAAAGTTTACAATCCCAGTGTAAGATGAGAGGAGCTAACACTTCATGGGGAAACAGGCAATTCATCTGTCATTTTAGGTATTGCATACCATGATTCACAGTGTCAGCATACAGATGCAAGCTTTTGCTTAGCAGCTTGCAAACAACTACCAGGAAAGTCTTGGGCTGGTTTGATTTGCTGATGGGCTTGGGGTGCAGGCAGCACTCTCAATGGGCAGCAGGGGCCAAGAATCCTGGAAGCTATATTAGTTCACAAATATAAAATGGCAGCAGAACTTGGTGCACTGCTTGGACTTTAAACACAGCGTTTATTAACGCTGTGTAAGATCTATGTAAGATGATGCCATGCGGAGGAAGCATGAAAAACTTTCTGTTACGAACCTCTTCTCTTTAGCAGTATGAATGGGTCAAAAAGCAGGATGACTCTTCTAAAGTAGCTCAACTTTCTAAAAAATAAAACGTGGATGAGTAGTTTTACAAGTACTTTATTCCTATCCAATTTGTGCCAAAATGATCAATATCAGCTTATTCCTCAAGCTTGGCCTAATTCACCATATTCTACTAGTGATACTGAGTGGCTTAATTTTTAGACACTCGATTAGCAGCATCTTAAAAGAATAGAACTCCTTTTGAAAGGCAAAGCAGTAATTCAGCATTTCTAGAGAGCAAAAAGTGCAATACAGGTGCCTCACTTGGTGCATAACATTGACGCATGCAACTGTTCCAATTGCTTTTGAAAATACTGGCCTTAGTGTTGAGCAAAATAAGCAACCCATCAGGACAGTTGCACATGTTCTTTTAGCCAAACTTACAAAAATTCCTCTCATTTTACCTCCTACTATTCCCTTCTATTTCTAATTTCTTCTCTTGCCTTGTCTGCAGCCCTTCCAAAACATACAGTCAACACTACCCACAGACTTATTCAAACAAACAAAACCACAGTAGTGGGACAGCTATTGATCCCATCTTCATAATTTTTCGATTATGCTCAAGAACCGAAAAATGGTTTTTACTTTGATTGCTCTATGGCCAACAGCATGCTTCACAGGCTAAAGGACTGATGCAGGTCATCATAAAACATTTCCTTGAATTTCTTAAGTACTGTGAAATTTTTCATTGTGTCAACGAAAACACAAAATCATTTGTGTAAATGAAAAAGTCATTTATTTGAGTACATATCTATTTGAATAAATGGCCAACTCATACCTGAGCATTATACTTTCAGTTTTATACAGACTCAGAGGCATATATTCTACCTTCTGTCAAATTAAAGCTTTAAGGAAAATCCTTCCAACAAACAACTTCAATTTAATGATGTTCATCATTACCATCAGTAACAAGCTCAGATTCTGTAATACTGACAAAGTTTCAGATCTTCATAGTGCACCCTAATATTTTTGAAATATATTGCAGAAACTGATCCTTCACACCAAATGTTTCCAAGCATAGCCTCTAGAAGCTGCATTAAAAATCTGTAGCTTATCAATTTAGCCATGCTGAAGAATGTTTTTTACAGCAATTTTTCACAGTACCTCCAAGGAACATAGCATTTCTCAGAAAATATTCAAATTAACCATAGTCTGTTAGTCCTTGAAGTACGAGAACCTCCAATTTAAAAGACAACCAAGTTGCAGCATGCTGCTGTCTCAAAAAGGTCCAGCTGCAGGTGGCCTTAGAAAGCTCCAAAATGTTTTGTCCAAGCATGAAAGACTGGATTTGTCACAGTATTAGTCTGCGCTATATAGGGTAGCGAGGATTTAACTAACAGCACCTTCAAGCATTGAGCAGAACAACTGCAAATTTACTTCCAAACTCATCATTTTGAGTACTATAGCAGTTATAGTTTCCTCTAAATTCTATAGTTGAGATTACCAGGTTGCAACATTTACTGTAACAGAAGAAAATATCAAATCAAACCAACCAGTTAATTCGTCTCATGAGCGAAAGACCTTGTTAGAAGTCACAAAACCCCAAATTTGTTCATTCATGCTGAGGTCTCCACAGTATATTTTTACTAACTGCACCATCTACTGGCAGAATCTTACAACTGTTTTCAATCGATTCCCCCTACATACAAATTCTGATACTTCAGTAGTTCTCAATCATCTAACAACCCTTGAAAGATCACAGGCAATTTCTGTGAAGTTCATAAAAGGCAATAAGAAAAGCAAATCCATTTTCAGACTTAAATTAGCTATTACTGTGCCTTCACTTCAACTGCAAAAGGGTACCTAATAAAAGAAAACTGAAATCACTGTCCTAGTTCAACTATTAAAACAGTAGTGCTTCCTACCCCTAGCTG
>NW_008824044.1:2741595-2742270 GCF_000699105.1 Pygoscelis adeliae
CCGGACACCCTCCAGCACCTCAATGTCCTTCTTGTAGTGAGGGGCCCAAAACTGAACACAGTAGTCGAGGTGCGGCCTCACCAGTGCCGAGTACAGGGGCACGATCACTTCCCTACTCCTGCTGGCCACACTAGTTCTGATACAGGCCAGGATGCCATTGGCCTTCTTGGCCACCTGGGCCCACTGCTGGCTCATGTTCAGCCAGCTGTCGACCAACACCCCCAGGTCCTTTTCCGCCAGGCAGCTTTCCAGCCACTCTTCCCCAAGCCTGTAGCGCTGCATGGGGTTGTTGTGGCCAAAGTGCAGGACCCGGCACTTGGCCTTGTTGAATCTCATACAGTTAGTCATCTGTGTACCATCTAGCCTACCAACATCAACCGGTACGTACATTACATCGGTAACACCAGTGACTGATTACTGGAGCATCATAGCAGTAACAGATCACTGGTATGCTTTCCCCAGACAAAACACTATTTATTTCCCAGTACTTTGCAGTTTTTAAAAAAGTTTTGTAATACAGACTGGATTTGTCTTAAACTGTATAGCAACAGGAACAGCAAAAAATATACAGTTCATCTTCACAAACAGTCACTGAACACAGGAAGCTTCTCCTTTCATTTTTATCAGGTCAGTTACACCCACTTCTGTCCTTGGCTATATTTTACTGGGCTCAGA
>NW_008824044.1:2742293-2760878 GCF_000699105.1 Pygoscelis adeliae
CCCTGCCATTCTTCACTGGAAAGAAAGAAACCAAAACTGGACCCGTTCTCTGCCTGCTTCTCTCTGACACATCACAAGATGTCATCACTTCTACTTGGAAGGGACATTTGACCAAAAGAGACACCTTTGGAAACATAAGGTGAAGCTTCTCAAAATAAAAAACCTCAGTGTATAACTTAAGATACATTATTAGAAAGCAATCATGCATCTCTTGCACATATCTAAGAGTTTGTTTTCTAATTTCAAGAGAGCCAAAGACATGGTTCAACTGGATAGCATCATGAGAAGTACTGATTTTTTTGGTATTAGAAGAAACATAAGGATTTGTTGATTCAGTGAAACACATCGTCATATTCAACACATTCGGTAGTCTTCACTAACTCCTTAATTAGAAGCACTTTTGGGCAGTATAAATTAACACAAAATGGCTCTATCAAGTACACAAAGCCATTTTTCTGTATCTAAAGTGAGGGACCTAGAAACACTTCTGAGCTTCCAGTAGAGATCCACACTGTAACTGCATAAGTCTGTAACAGAACAAAACCTGGGGGGGGGGGGGGGGGGGGCCACTGCTCCCTCACCTTTGAGCCTTGTATTTCTTATGATGAGAAGCAGGAGTAAGAGCTACCATATGCTCTGGCCAAGCCCTTGGGAGTCTGGATCAGGGATCACAGAGCACACCGCACGACAAGGGTGTTGTGCAGTTGCATTGTAGCACGAGGATGCACAGGGAGGAGAATGGAGAACACAGCCACCCAGAAAGTTCACCCAGCTATTTGCTGACATACAAGAAATGCTGACTTCTGAAGGTTAGTGTGCTGCATCACATCCTTGCTAGGTACCTAGAGCAAGCTCTGTGAACACTTTCCTCGCTCTCCCACAAAGCATCCATACCAGCAGTTGATCACAGGGACCATACCTTTGCTCATGTTAAAGGGTCAAAACATAACCACCATATGCAGATGCAAAGAGAAGCTAGTCCAGGCCATCCGTAAAAGCTCAAATTAAAAAAAATGGTTGCATCTTCCTCTGAAGTTTTGGCCATTGATCTAAGCAAAATACAAGGTTAGATAAATTACTGGCCCTATTCAGAAAGGCAACATCTATATTCCTCAAGATCTACATTACCAATGGACTGTTTTTACCTCAGAACAAGGGACTAAATAGTCTTCCCACACACACCAATTGCCACTAAATTACCATGAGATCTACTCCAACCCACACAAGAATCTATTTGTATCCTCACCGCAGTTTTGGCAGTACATCAATTACTTTGACAACCCTCACAACTGTAAGAATACATATAAACCTTGATCCAAAGATGAAATACTGCTTTCATTAGCTTAAAATAACATTAGATAAGCAAACCTGCCAGCTATGTTAGAACACTTTTGCTGTTCTATTATGTTCTAGTGGAACCATCTCCTCCCTTTTACCTCTGTCTTTCTGGTAGTTTGCAGCAATACACCAGGGAATACAAAGAGCTCAAATCCTGCAGCAGACTCCCTGTGTCAGCCATGCTAACTATTTACTCCAAATGGCTTTTATTTAAATTTAGCGGCTTGCAAACATTCACTGTCCATTTGTTAGGTGAAGGTAAAGTGGCGATATTTTGTTCTGCGCAGTTTTAAAAGGCAGATAATTGCAGACAGATAGTCATGGGTATAGCCTGTAGCCTACCATCACTCCAGAAGAACACCCTGCTGGCCTGTAAAGAGACAGCAATCAGTGTCAGAAAGACGCTGTCTTATGAATTTAAAAGGCTCCAGGGGAGAAGGAAAAGAGGCACTACATACCTCTCCCTTTTTACTTCTTCCTGTTAGAGATTATTTCTGACGCTTCTCTGGTTTGAAAGATTCAGTGACTGAATAAATCAACTGTTTGTGCTATGTGTCCTTGCCCCTCCCATCTGTACAGCTCAGTAATTTGTGCCCCTGCAAAATGTAATGCTGTCCTAAGGGTTCTCAAAATTATACGTGACCAACGACACATCCGCTAGATGAATCCAGGTGCCCCAACAGTGCAGCTCAGAATTTGGCTTCGTAGCTTCTGCCCACTGCCACCTTTCCCAAACTTTCCAAAGTTATCCATACTAGGATCAGAGAGGCTGCTCTACCCTGGTCACAGCCCTGAAGCTCCTACTACCCTGAAAAGGCTCTCCTTGTTGCAAGAAGTAGCAAACCTTCAGACCAGAGTGACACTCAGCTCTTCAACACCACCAATTTGGGAACCATTATCTTAAAGGCTGAAGTATGAGTCTTTTTCTGTTTTCAGCTCTACATCTGCACTACAAACAACTGGTCTTTCTTTTGCCTGGGGTCTCCAACTGCCTCCCTGCCTCTCCAGCCTTTTATATTGCCAGAGCTCTTCCCCCCTACAAAGTACACCTGCCTAGAGTATACCAAAGCTAACTGGAATGTGAAAAAATCAGATGGTCAACCAGAAGTCGAGGATTACAGAAAGTGGACGTCTTCTCTCTCTGACATATTCAAACATTCAAACAGTGTCATTTGGAAGGCAGGTGAATATAGTACCTGCAAAAAGGCATTAAAAAAAATAGTTAATCTCCTTGCTTTTCAAGGAATTGTGCAGGATTTTGAAAACAAACAAATACAAATTAAAAAGGGTTTTATCTCTCTTTCTATTGATATTACAACTTGAATACTGTAAAAAAGTTAATTATATTACTGATATTGCAGTAAGATTGTTAAAGAAAATATACCACCCAGCAAACACTGTGCAGCAAGTAAATAATCAAAGGTTGTTTAAGAATAAAAGATAAATGGAATGAAAGAGGGAATGGGAGAAGAGAAGGAAAAAAATATTTATGGCAATTCCTGTGATGCAAGAGTATTCCATTATACTGTTAAAATAAAATAGCATTTTCACAATGCAGTTATGCCACAGAGTAGGAATAATTTCACTAGAAATTCACAGGCTTGAATTGCTAGGCTTGAGCAGGCAGAAAGAACTTTCATCTCAATGGTCCCTGACACAATATTGCTACATGAAGGTAACACCTAACTAGATGACCTTTAAAGGTCCCTTCCAACCCAAACTATGATTATGAATCATATTCTATGATTCTTTAATTAGTTCCACATGCAACTCCATACACATTTGGAAATTAGGAACCAGAAGAATGTATTTTTCCCTAAAGCCTTGAAAGAAGAAAACATCATCTTGTAAAGTTCATCTCCAAGTACAAGAGACATTAACGTCTGCATGCTCTCACCTAACCTCCACTGGTCTCAGGAAGCAGATACTCAGTCTTCCTCCACATAAAAATCAAGAAATACAGAAAATTATAGAAAAGAAAAAAATAGTAGGCTTATCTAGACTTAAGTTACACTAAAACATGAGCAGCCACTCACTATTCCCTATAGATGTGTAGATTATTACAGCATAATGAGCCTTTTGCCAGTTTCTCTGCCATCATGGTTCCATTAGGATGCAACATTCATCCTGGACACATTCCTATTCCCTCTATGCCTGAAAGGGCTCAGAAAGCTCTTGTTAGCTCAGCAACACAGAGGAAGGATTGAACACAGGTGTCAGGGAGCAGGGGGCTGCTCCTCAAGGGAAGCCAGGCTGTGGCCACAGCCCAGGCAGAGCATTGCCCCACCAAATAGGGGCAGCCCCACAGAACCTGAGCAGAGCCAGGGTGGGGACAGTGCCAAGGGCTGGGGACCATCACACAAGGTGAGGTAGAGTCAGGCCCAGGGTCAGTCTGGGATGTTCAGGCAGCAAGTCAGGACTGCTAGAGACAGGGCTGCCTGGCTGGCCTGAGCTCTGACCAGAACTCCTTGCCACGGCTGGGGGGCCCCAGGTGAGGCTGGTCAGGGCAATTAAGGCTCTCAACCAATTAAGGCTCCCAGCGCTCTCTGGGCCATGATAATAGGCACTCATTGCAATAGCATCATGCTATGACAGCAACCGAGGCTTATGGCTTTTGTTGGTTTGTTTTCTGAGGTTCTGCTTTGCCTTTCTCAGTACAAGTGCTTTAGTTAGCCTTGTCTCTTTACTCTGAGATATACACGCTAGCTACTATTTACTCCAAACTTTTTTCCATTTTCCTGCAAGAAAGGAACACCCCCCACAGGACTATCTGCTTGCCTCTCCTGGAATGAATAGCTTGTGCTCTTCACAAGAAGATGTGGAAAAAATACGGACACCTTACTTCAACCTCAGTTGCAGGACTCTCTTTTCTTCCTTAGCTGTAGTCATTGCCTTATCTCTGATCAAAATATTCAAGCCATAACAATCAGTGATGGTCCTTTGTTATTAGTCACCAATTTCTTCTCTACCCTGTGATCTTACTGACACCTTCTGCTCTGACCAACCAAAGTTGTAGGACAGTAGCCAGACAGCTATTTTAACTGGAATAGCTGCCCTCCCATATTCCAGAAAGACAGCCCCAAAACTGCCTTGACCCTAACCAACATCAAGCGGAATGATGCAATCTCCATTCTACAGTACAGGAAGAGCACAAGGAAGGTATGGTTTTTTTCTTAAAATTCACGTTTATACATATTTAGAGCAAGAAATAATGTGTGCTCCAGAATACCTAACATCAAATTGTATTTAAATAATGCCATATATATTGAATCCAGAAACACAAAGGATAAGTAAGAGACAGTTGGAAAGGAAACACATCTTCCTGTGGGCTAGTTAAAAATACCTCTACACTAGCCAATTTTATTGGTTTTTTTGAAAATACCTCTATATTAGCCAATTTTATTGTTTTTTCTTTAAATACCTCACCTATCTGTCATAATGGCAGTATCAAAAAGTACTTTGTGAAGGCAAAGTGATGTACTTCTATTTTATTAGGCACAACTATTTTCCATTTGTTAAAGTGGAATTTATAGGTGATGAAGGTGAGCAAAGGTGTTTGCAGCTGCCTCAGATACTTCCCAGCTCAGCTGAGGAGTTTCTAAATGAGAGAACCCAGTAGGCAAGTACTGTGCAATCACACAAACTCATGAATGCATATGCATGTGCTTTGTATACAGTGCCAGCACGGTCTGGCAAATACAGCAAAACATTTTAAATATATCAGGAGGGGCAATAAAGGAGTCCTTTGGGTTTTGAACTGATATTTGAGTTCCTGATAGCCAAGAAATTTGAATAAAAGCCTGTTGAAACAACACCTACCCAATATTGATCTCATTGACCAAGTGGTATAAGGATCTAAAAGCAAAAGTTAGCTGCAAATTCAAGGGCATAAAGAGCAACTTCTTCACCTACGCATGATTTAGCTTGCTGAATTCAAACCCACAGTCATCATTTAGATCAAGCATCTTCTAACAAATATATGGAAACAAGACTGCCCAAAATTGTTATTTTACAATACTAAAAAGCATTTTAAGAACCCGTACATCATGGTGTGGAATAATTACTTGGTGCATGTCAAAATGAGCTGATGTTCAGGGAGATTAACCCAGCCCTGCCAACTGTATGAATCACATGCTTCTTTGTCTTATTCAGCATCTGTGCCTTATTTTGAGCACAACCCTAACTGTAACAGCCATGGAAATCTGGAATAAATCCAGTAAAGTTAATGAACACGATTCAGATTTTTACCAGTTCGAGAGTACTTTGGGCCTTCAGCAGACAAATGGACCACAGGCTGTGAAACAAGCATATTGAGACTGAGAAAGTCCATTTGTTTAAGGACAAGGATGAAAATAAACATGAACAGCTGCCTCCATCACTTGCCAGTCCATCTAAATGAAGCAAGGTTCCAACTGGAAAGAGTTGCACAAATATATTATAGAGCATATGAAAGCTCTAAAGGCTGCAGAGACAGCTTTACTGTAGATGTTTCCTGAACTGTAGGGTCTACTTCGCAAAACTGGAGCCTGTTTGCAAAATAAAATCCTTAAATTTATAGTTATTTGAGTGAGTACTTAAGTTTTGAAAACTTCCTCTTTGGCTCTCTCCTCTTCCTACTTAAGAAAATCAAAAGAAATTCACTTAAACAAGGCATATCTAGTTGGGGGGGGCGGGAGTCTACTAGATTGTCATTTGCATTCAGCTCTAATTTTCTTTGAATACATATATATATTTGTATGTGTGTATTATCCCAAATAGGTATAAGGATCCATTTTTTGTGAGCACTTCAGAGAAGAATCAGTGTTATTTAGCACCTACCACCCACAGAGATCCTGGTACCCAGCTAGAGTTCCTAAAAAAGTGGATAGTATAATTATAAAAATAATACTTCTATACAAGAAGTTTTCAAAGTTAGCAATCTAATTTAACATGGTTCCTGTCATATTCAGAGCTGTCTATATATTTCTACCATCCTCTTCAGTTAGGTAAACACACTAGCAGAAAAGCACTTTCCGGGGGGACTATTAAAGTAACAGCTGCTTCAATTTTCAGTTTGTACAGAAATTTCAAACAACCATAGCTGATACACGTTTTCAGTGATAACCAGTGAAAAGCCTTGAGCTCAAAAATCTCCAAAGAAAAAATCTCCTGTGCCCTGTTAAGTGATTTTACAGCAAAAGCAGAATTACTCACATGAAGTGCAAGCATTGCCACTTCTAACGTGTAGTCTTATGTTCTCATCCTCCCATCCCTAAGCCTGCTTGCTTTCTGCCATCTTACCCTATTTTAAATCCAGAGGAATAAAGCAGTAACACACTTCAGTTATGATCCACAAATGTTGTAACACAAGTGATTCATATGCAGCCTGTAAAACCAGACTGGAACAGCAGTTAGCAGCAATTTTAACAGTCTCTCAAAAATTCGCATTACAGGCTGAGAAGCTTATTTAGCACAGTGGTTTTCCTTTGAGGTTGAAGTATTCTGTCTGCAGGAAGTAACTGTCCTGTCTGGGCATCTCAGCAGCTTAAAATACCCTGAATCTGTGTCTGTACATGAAAACTAAAAAAAGAAAATTTCTGGGAATTTTCTACTACTTGTGCACCACCAGTCAAGTGTCAACCCTTTGTAAAAACAGTCCACAGCCCTATTTGCAGTAAAGTAGTGCCAAAACTGGATACAGCTTTGAGAGGAAGATGACCTACTAACCAGCATCCATCACGGGTGCCAGTACAAACTGCTACCATTAGCAGCCAGGATAGCGGTCAGTGTGCTCTTGGAGTGACCCCAGGACAGTCATGCCAGAGTCCAATACAGAACTGCAGCACTCTATCACAGGAGCTCTGCTTGTGGATTATGTTTTGGAGCAATCTCATTTTCCTGCAGATACCTTTTGATATCATGCCAGAGAAAGGAAGAAGAATATGGTGCAGCAGTGGATGCACGAACTCTTCTACAGCAGGAGAAAAAGCAGATGGGGAGCAGCTTTCCTGATAACAGTAAACCCACTTTGGTAAGGATCACACAGGACGTGCAGTTTGGTCACTATGCCACAGGTGGCTGTCCTCTCCCAGCTAATCCTGGGACACCATACATCAAGCAACACAAAGTTTCCTGACATTTAGGAAGATGAGAAGTAGCAAAGCAAGCACAGGGGCATACTGCAGTAACTAAGCATGGCGAGCAATATCCTTTCCTCTTTACTCATTGAATCGTTAATTCAGATATCTTCAGTATGCATTAGCAATGCCCAAGGAGCAGAAGCAGAGTACAAAGCTCTGCCAAAAAGCAGAAGCAACACACAAAGCTCTTCTCTGCTAAAAGTTGTCAAATTTCAAATAACATATTTGAAATACCAGTGATCTTAAGGTAATGCAGCTCATTGAATTAATAGCTAGACATCTGAATGTTTCAGAAGCTATTAAGAAAGCAGGAGACTCTCCCACTAACTCAATAAGCTTTGGAACAAGTCCTAAAATAATTAATACTTAGGAAATTTACCTATGCTCAATCATTCCTATGCAATTACTCAGAATTCAGAAGCTGCATCAAGAAAAAAATATCTCCAGCAGCAAAACTGAATGCATGGTTTTGCTCTGCAGTCCATGCTATACTTGTTTAGTTTGCCGGGTAACAAGTGCAGCAGCTTGGGTCATTCAATACAACAAGTCCTCTAAGCCAGAGTGATGCTCAATGAAGTCTTTCAGTAAGAACTATGAGTTCCTTGAAAAATAAATGCAGATAGACATTAATGCCTCCCACCAAGAAAGCATTGAGGTTTTGCAGTCAAGGAAAAACAGCTGCATATGGAAAGATTAATTTTATATACTTGCAGTGCCTTCTGCAGGTATTGTAGGTTTGAAACGTCGATACCCTGTTGGAAGCAATTTGAAAAGTCATGAGAAAGCAAAAAAGGAGCCATAAACCAAGCACTGTAATCTGTTGATAAAATGGATACTAGCTGCTCTGCTGGATAATAATAAACTTACCAGCACATTAGCAGATCATATTTCATCCAATGGATCTTCAGTCAGCCACAGGCAAACTATAACCCGCACCTCTGTATCAAACTACACACACAAATTTTGCATCTCTACACCATATGCCTACGCACACACACACACTCCCTTTCATTAAATTACAACTGCTGAAACAGTCACCGGTATAGCAAGTGCTTAATGGCACACTCTTTTCTTGCATATTGAATCCACAGACTTTCTTCAACAGCTGCCAGATTCACCCCACGTTCACTCAGCAGGATGTGAACCTTTCTGTTTTAATGGTTTTGAGTGAGTCAGAAAAGAATCTGTCCAGTTACAGTTCTGCTCCAAAAATAGCACTGTGCTCATTCCCAAACATTTCAGCAAGAGATGGGCCAGGTATCTTCCAAGTCTTAGCCAAGAAATTATCTGCATCGAGAAGCCATGCTAATTGGTATTTATCGTATTCAATTCCTTCCAGCTGCAGGGAGATACAGACCAAACCAAGAAGAGATGGTTCCACCGAGTAGCACCATTCTCTCTGACTCCAGGAGAGCCCCAGTATCTTAATAGCCGCAGGTGGCTATGCAAGTCAGCAAAGCAAGGCATGTACTTACTGTATTAGTTCAGCTCTAAAGGTCTAATTTAACCTTACCTGTCTAGAACATGGCTACATTCAAGTCTTCTCAGTTCTTTCTACTAAATTAGATACAGTTCCTTTCTTTCCCCATAGAAGCATCACAAATGCAGTGGTTTAACACTTCAGAAGTCTCCCACATGGCTTTGAACAAGTCAGATGATAAGGTCAAGTTTCAGAGCACTTAATTTTTATTCCCTAAATTATTTCATTCAGTCTTTAAAAGCTTGTGAGTATATTTAGATATTTGGCCAAGAACTGCTGACATTTGAAAACTGGACCTACCAGAGGAAACACTGAAAAGGAAGCCAGTAAACATAACATCGAAAAAAAACACTTTCAAAACCAGAGTACTACAAGTCAGCACTAATGGATGAAATAATCTACAAATGTTATTAAAAGACTAAGCTCTCCCCTGAAGTAAGTCTACATCAAGATAACAAGAGGTGTGACTGCATACTAGGTGGAAGAACAAGATTTGCAAGGTATCTTCCCATTCCAGGGCTGATAAAGTTTTCTGCTTTCTATAATATAAATAGATGGATTGAAAATATTTATCAAGTGTAGGACACCCCATCAAAGATCTGTTGTCAGACCTCTGCTCTCTGAGCAGTCAGAATAAACCAAAAGTAGCAACCAAAATGCTCTCCTGAACTCACTCAATTCCAGTTATGTTGTTCTCTTTCTTTCATGACAGACTAACACTGAATAAAACATTTAAGATTTTCAAGAACAACCTTAAGAAAGGACTAGCTGACAAAAATAAAGACCTTCATTACTGTAAATCAATACATAAAATTTATTGAAATCCAAGCTCAAGGTGTACAGAAGTCTCAATCTATGCACCTATAAGGACTGAAAATACACAGAAGTAGATAAGGCATAAACTTAGGCACAAAAGCAGATAGTTTTATATTCAAAAAAGCAAAACCACTGTAATTTAGTGAGATCAGAAACAAGGTAACAAAAAAGTAGATTTTTGAGATTTAAAAGGAAAAATAATAATCAAACATGGTCTTGAAATACAAATAAGATACTCTTTCCTAAACAGCTGAATATCTTTATTATGTGCTGGAGAAAAGTAAGAGGGTAATGCTAAGAAAGTCACTCTAACTATGCATGTACTCATGGTAGGGACTGGATGATGCAACATATGACAGCATGCCCCACACTCTGCACTAGATCAACAATGGAATCATAACCCTCTTGTTTCCTCTGTAACATTCATGCATTACTATACATCAAAACCACATCTGACAAAAACTCACTGAAGAGGATGGCTGATGCCTTTATATATATATTCTAAATGAGAAAGCTGAGCTGTAGAGACAATCTCTAGTTGAGCTGAGCTGCATTCAGGAATCATTCCGTTGCAGTTAAAAGTGACAGGTTTTTCTTTTTTAAAGTAACAATTAAATGACAAATGTATTCAGCAAAACAGATTCTAGGGTCATGCAGTGAGCGACAGATGCAACCAACACTCGAGAAACCCCAAGGTCAAAGACAGTGCACTACCTAACTGTTCTTTAAAGTAAATTTCATATTCTTCCAACGTCCTCCAGCCGATTCATCAGCATGGCTAATATGCAGCATGCCTCCCTTGCTTGCCAGGAAATAAAGAGCACACGTATTCAATACATATGTCACGTGGAATCAGAGGTATTCCAGGCAACAAAGGCGGTGGCATGCCAGCTCCGCTAGAAAAGCAGTTTCTTGAAGGAGGCACATCAGTCTTGCAACTGAGAGACAGTGAAAACAAATTTTCCCGCATAAAAGCATAAAAACCAGCCCTCCCAACCTTTATATCTTTTTTTCTTTTCAATCACAGATCCACTTTCAGAAAACAACCTCATTTTTGCTTTAGTGTTTTGAAGTGAAGTTCAAGGCAGTGCAGTATATCTTGGTCTGGTACAAGCCTGAACACAGTGCAGCATTTACAGGTTTGTTGGAATTTAGCACTGCTCAGGGGAGCATTTCACTTTAGCATCTACTATTGATTCTGAAAGACTGGTGGGATAGCATGATCCTGCTGACCGCTCAAGCCTATGCACCTTGGAATTGACAGATTTGTCCAAGACCGTATGACCTCTCCTTCTTTAGCCTGATTTCAAGTTACTTCTGTATCTAGAGAGTGATAGGTGGCACCATCCCCTTGTATAAAGGCCAGTGGATGATTTTTGCCCAAAATGCCCACCAGTGAACCTTGGGCGATTTTCTACACCACATTCTGAACTCCACCAGAACGCAGGGACTAGAAATCGGAATTTTGATCATAAAAGTGTCAACATGGCTTTCAATAAGCTAACCATCTAGGCGCTTCACAGGCCTTTCAGCTTTCTGTTTTCAATGCCCTTCAAACAGCAGATGTAGTGAGGAAAGAACAATTTAATAAGAAATCTATCTCAGAGAAAGAAGCTGAATGAACCTCGCTCTCCAAGACTCATGCCAGCACTCTAGCCACTGCGGCATCCTTCCTATCTATGTTCCCCTCTACTGAAAACTCTCACCCTAGAAGAAAGTCTTTCACTATCAGTTAATTTACTTGCCTTAGATTAAGCTATTTCAAAGTGTTACCTTCACACAAAGAAAAACATCATGAAACCACTCATTAAAAAAAAAAAAAAAATTTGCTTCTGCACTTCTCACTCTGAAACTCTGTCTGCCTCATTGGGACACTGCCATAGGGGCATGCTATGATATAACACCGAAGCCAATGCTGAATGTCACTTAGTCCCTTGACAACAACAACTGCAAATGCAAAAAAGGCCAACTGTGTATTGACATTTTGTGTCCAATTCACACATTTATACACCTCATTTGCTGGACTCACTATTTGTATTCTTTCAAAAGGGTTGTTTCTTTTAGGGAAAATGGAATTAAAACAAAAATGAGTGCAGCTGACAAAAAAAAATGGAAAAAGAGCTTATTCTCAAAGTGTCAAGACTATTTCTCTGCTTTTAAACTTCTTGGCTTATGATTTTCACATAAGACTAAGTCAAAACTCTTATCAACATTCCTGTCAAATCATACATTTTATGGAAGCAAGTAGTTATTTAATATCATGCTTACTACCATTGCTCATGAAAACTGATTAAAAGCCATTTGGTCTCACGGCAGTCCTTGAAGTCGGGTTTTGTCCTATACTGGCACTGGAGAGATTTTGTAACCTTGCATGAGTGCTGAAATCCTGGCCTGGCCCATGAGAAACTAAAGTTCAAACAGTGTCTTTTCACCAGAGGCAGGAAAATCTACACTAAAAACCTTTGACTGAAGCTGAGCAAGAGCTTGAGTCTGTGTATCCCAAATCCCAATATCCAACCACCAGACTTCCGTTTCCATCTCTAGTTACTGAAATCTCTACTCTTCATGCCTTCCCAATATTACGTATTAATTTTACTCAGATCAAGCCTAACTTCAAGATCTCAGAGGTAAATATAATTTCTTAGCGTGTGTTTTACATAACACTCCTTTAACAGGACTGTGTATAAAAGTAACAGCATATAAGCACACAGGTGTATGCTAGGCACAGAAGGAAAATCCCAAAAGATAGCACTAAATTTCATAAGCAAGGACCTAAACTGAGAACTAGAACATCAAATCCTGATGCAAAAAAAAGAAATGCCGCTGAAGAGCCTTTCTGACAGCATAGCGCTTAATTTCTGGCTAATCAGCAGCCACCAGTAACTGTGAAACCACCATGTCCTTTCATCAGGCTCTAACTACAGTCAGCCCACAAAGCACAAAAAAAATTTTTCAGCGTGATTCCCGCCAGAGTCAGTTTGCTGAGGACAGTGATCATGTAGCTCTGATACATCACAGTAGTTCCAATTGCATAGTATTTTTCCAATTTGTTAACAGTGGTCTTTGGGGAATAGAAGCACTACCTAAAATTCAAGATGTAGTGAAAATTCTTTGTTGGAAACACAAATTGTATTTTAAATTATGTGTTTTGTTTTGTTCTTTTAAATGGAAAAAATCTACTTTGGAGGTGAAGTTTTGAAAGGGATAAACTGATACAGAACGAAGAAAAATTTTATGTAAGCTTTCAATCATCCCTACAGTCAGTCCAACTCTTTAATGCTTCCCCCACCAACTCCTACAGTTTCCTAAACCTGGTTTCCTGTAGTTTAGGAAACTATGGTTTCCCACTGTAGGAAAACTGTGAGGATTTCTTCTAATGTAACACTGATCCATGGCAAGAAGCAACTTACTATGGAGTTGCAATAAAATCTATTAACTAGTTAAGGAACAGAATATCTTTATTTACTCTAATCAGTGTATGTCTGCATTTGATAGACTATCAAATTTTTATTGAAGATGGACTATGCTGTTTGTTTTTCAATAAAGACACTGCATAACAGATTAACATTTTAAAGAAATCTCAAAGCAGTCTCTCTAAACAGTTAAGAGCATTAATATTTTCTCTTGCCTTCAATGAAAACAATGAGGTTTACAACTCTGATGTTTTTAGCCATTTTAGCCATTCTTTATTTCTCCAAACATCTGCAAACTATTATACTGAAAAGAAAAAGAAAAAAGAAAAATGCAGGAGCTGTTCATATTTTCCACAGCTGAACTCATTACCTTCAACACCATCTCCGCGGTTTCAAAAGAAAGAGGTAACTGACAGAAATAAAAAGAATGAAAGAAATGGATGGAGGTTGAGAAGGACAGCAAATCTTACACTTTGATGAAGTTGCTTACTGAAAACTGAGATCGCAGCTGAGAGCCAGCCACTGGCACATTAAACTGGTATTAATCAAGCTGAACTTGGTAACAAGGAGAGAAATAAGGTTTGTTTATTTTCCACCTCCAATTGAACAGGAACAGAAGCATATGCATGAAAAAATAGCAGTTTTTTAATTGTATTTGCATCCTACTTATTATATCTTAGTGAAACAAAGAACAAACATCTGAGAGCTAAATCCCAGCCCAAGGTAGGTTCTTTATAGCTGGTCATAGGGAATTATCACCAAAATCTCCCGCATTAAGCTCTAAATGACCAAGCGAGGACTTAGAAGAAAAATCCCAAGCTAAAAGTATCTGAAGCAAGGGGAAAAGAAAAATCTGTTTATATTTCTCATTGCAGAAAAGGACCAGCAGACCAGCTGAACACAAGGCCATGACAAGGGCTAACCGAAGAGTGGGTTAGTAGTTAGTGATTACTTCCCTCTGTGCAGCACCTACAAACACTCACCTGGAACAGTGTCCAGTTTGGGACACTGACAAAGTGGAGATGGTTCAGTGGAGGGACACTAACATGGTTGGGGACTGGAGCACAGGGCATATACAAGGGGAGGCTGAGGGAAATGGGTGCCTTTAGCCTGAAGACAAGAAGGCTAACGGGACCAAATTACTATCTTCTACTTCACGGGTAGTTATAGAGATAATGGAGCCACAATTTTCTCAGATGAGCACAGTGAAAGGACAAGAGCAAGAGTCACTAGTTGCAACATTGCAAATTACTACTAGATATAAAAGGGAAAAAAGGTTCACAGTGAGCATGGATAAGCACTGGAACAGATTGCCGAGAGGTCTGGGGATCTACATTCTTGGAGCTACTTAAAATTCGGCAGGACAAGGCCATAAGCACCCTGACTTAACTTTGAGGCTAGTTCAGCCCCTGTTTCAAGCAGGACTAGATGATCTTCATTGGTCCCTTCCAACCTTATCATTCTATAATTCAAGGATCTCCAGTTTTTATTTTTAAATATGGTTGCCCAATATTATACCCTAGATAAAGCTAGATAAGTTATTCTTTCATGTTGTCAAATGCTAAGAATGATTCTACACAGGTCAAGCATCGAGCAGGTATGAAGAAAATCAAGGTACTTCCCACCCAAGGACTCACATTCTGGTGTGCTCGTGAACTAGAGCAATGTAAATGGTAGTAGTGATAGCTGTTACACAAACAGGTGGAAGAAACAGAGCGATGTCTCATGCCAGGCAAAAAACCTTTGTGTAAACAGTTGTTGGAAAACGCATCCAGTCATTGTAGCCTCAGCTTTGTAGCTGAAGTAAAAAGGATTTTTTTTTTTTTTACCTCAGATTTGTTATCCATAGCTGGACTGTGTCCTCCAATGTCAGCCATGCGTTAGTAGCACACGTTCCCATCATGAGCTGTCACACAGAACATGGAGAACAGCCTGCACCATCAACTCGGCCATTCTATAGGTTTCAGTTAACTGCATCTACCGAACTGTTTTAACAGAGAAGTTCAACTTCCCCAGTGTCCCTTGATTTGTGTGATATAAC
This sequence comes from Pygoscelis adeliae, assembly GCF_000699105.1. NCBI lineage: Eukaryota > Metazoa > Chordata > Aves > Sphenisciformes > Spheniscidae > Pygoscelis > Pygoscelis adeliae. The sequence goes on from NW_008824044.1 coordinate 2,757,501, forward strand.
TTCAAACAATAACTTTTGTTTGAAAGCCAATTAGAGAGTATGGTGGTTTCTATTCTGGTAAAATAAGAATTTAATTATTTCAAGAGCCAGCAAAATGGAGGACGTAGAAGGACTTGTGGGAACTGCCTTTTGCAGCAAAGATCTTCTGTACCTTCTAAACTCAGTCTACCTGTTCTGCCCGGCCCGGTATGATACTAAATACTTCATATCCCCAAAGAGTATCATCTGATTCCTTCAAACAAAAGACCTCCTTTTCATTAATTAAAAACAAAGAATCCAAACTAAACTTATTGTCTACTGACAGAGGTACCATATCTTTAAAAATAACTACTGGGATACTGTGTCATCATCTAATTACAGCAATACTCAGGCGAGTGGAAACCATGCCCTGAGGGAATAACAAAATTGCCTAAAAAGCTCATTTATCTAAGGTAGTAAGAAATATATGTATTAATGGATTTAGTCATCAGGATTAAACATTAATCCAATGTTTCAGTGTAGTATTAAAAAAACCCCTTGAGTTTGCGTTTGCATCCAACTAACATTTATCCTATTTAACATAGTATTAGTTCATACTTCCTTTTCACTTCTATGAAGAAAAATACATTTACTGTTAGAAATTTATGTATGCAAATGTAACCCTCTCTCTTCCTGCCCACTAGGTCAATTTACTTCTTGTGAAAACCTACACCTTCCAATGTATTTCTTGTCTCATTAGAAAATAATGCACACCTAGCACTCACAGCAACCCCTCGACTCCCCCAAGAACCCTTGGGGTTGCTTCACAGATTTCTTCCTGTCCTTCAACTGATTAAGGAAGTGTTCTGACAGTACTCTACGGGGAGAAAAAACAATCACCAGCCCTCTGTAGAAAGAAATGTCATTATCTGGAAAGTAATGAACAAGCAGGAGACCAGTGCTTCAGCCCCAAAATCAAGTGACCTTTAAAAGGGAAGCCAGAGCTCCAGTCCATGTTCTCAAGATATTACTGTTTTGATTATTACACACACACACCCTACACCCTGGCCCTTGCTGCATATCCAATGGCTAACCAAAAATCAGGTGACATTTATTGTGCTCCCTGCCCACAGTCACAGCAACATGCAAAAGGTCCAAATGAAGAAGAAACAATTGCCCCTCACCTCTATGCAATAATTCATTATTTACTCATCTAAAGAGATGAAGACTGATGTTCAACTCCCTCTGCAGTTGACAGGAAGCATGCCTTCTCCTGTGTGAGCCAAAGAAAGAATGGTAGTACAAACTGTATTTTTCCAACTATTTTTGACATACCAACCCAAATCTGTCCAGGTACAACAGGTACAACATGAGATTGAGCTTTTGTGGAAATAAGCTGCTATGCACAGGACCTAGTGTTGAGCTCCCAGAGGAACCAGAGGGAGGCAAGCTCTTAAGCTTAGGGCATATCCTGGCATGAAGAGTTATAAAACTGTTGTGGTTTAACCCCAGGTGGCAACTAAGCACCACACAGCCGCTCGCTCACTCCCTACCATGGGATGGGGGAGAGAATCGGACGAGAAAAGCCATACACACAAGCAAAGCAAAACAAGGAATTCCTTCACTCCTTCCCATGGGCAGGCAGGTGTTCAGCCATCTCCAGGAAAGCAGGGCTCCATCACGTGGAGCGGTTACTTGGGAAGACAAACGCCATCACTCCGAACATCCCCTCCTTCCTTCTTCTTCCCCCAGCTTTCTATGCTGAGCATGACGTCATATGGTATGGAATATCCCTTTGGTCAGTTGGGGTCAGCTGTCCCAGCGGTGTCCCCTCCCAACTTCTTGTGCACCCCCAGCCTACTCGCTGGTGGGGTGGGGTGAGGAGCAGAAAAGGCCTTGACTCTGTGTAAGCACTGCTCAGCAATAACGAAAACATCCCTGTGTTATCAACACTGTCTCCAGCACAAATCCAAAACAGCCCCATACTAGCTTCTATGAAGAAAATCAACTCTATCCCAGCCAAAACCAGCACAAAAACGAAGGTAAACTTCCTAGAAATAACCAGAGTTCAAGTTAGAGAAAGTCAAGATGCAGAGAAAGCAACAGGTCCAGAATGTTTTGGGTTCAATTCTTGAGGGGTGGCAAAGGAAAGGATTGTCTTGTTTCTACTTAAGCATCAAAAAGCCACATAATTTGAATGCCTGATCCCTTTTTCATATATAGCTGCAGAACCAGTAATATTACAGACAAATCTGACCATTTCATAATAGGCAAAGACTCCTCAAGAGAAAGTTTATTGTAGTAAGACTGATGTTCCTCATCCAGTCAGGATTAAGAGAGTTCATCATTCAAGTTTGCAATGTTTCTCTACAGATCGGGGGGGCGGGAAAGGCCAAAAATCAATTGCCAGAGCACTGAACACAGCACTGCTTCCCACACCCAGAGGCCTTCAGTCTTGGGAAGGCTCATCTAACAGAAAAACTCACCAGGCTCCTGACAGACTCAGGAATTTATGTGTCAGTACCTCCACTACCAACTTCCGTTAGCCAAAGAGATAATAAACAATAAGCACCATATGACTCCCTAAGGCAGAAGGAAAATGAAATCAATACTTATTTCTGTGAAAGTGTCATCATTTTCATGGAGAATCAGCTGCTGGTGGCCATCAGGTGCTCACCGCTGCTGTTCAGCAAACAGTTCGTTACTCAGTAATAGGGCAGAGAACAGACAGAGGCATTCTTCCTAATGACTTCCTATCCCCATTTCCAAACAAACACACGTACACTAAAAGCTGCATTTCCAGGTTTCTCTGCAATTCATTGATGTTCATTCTCTTAATCAAGTAAGGCATTCTGCCATCAGGCAACAAATTCTTAAATAGAGAGCTTGCCCAGCTCTCCTTACAAGCCTTTACTTTTATCTCTGAGCAGAAGTCACAAGTGTCTCTTTTTTTTTTTTTTTTTTTTTTTTTTTTTTTTTTTTAAGATCTAGGAAGTAATTAGCTGCTATTCCCAACACTTTTCCCTTAACAGTAAGGCAAGTATTTCTTACATAGCTGTATTATGGCGGCGCTCAGGGATACTCTTCGGTATATTACAGAACCGTGTTTATTGTTCTCACTTTTTCCACAGCCTCTTCCCTGCCACATCAGTTTAAAACAAGAGAGGAACTGAAGTCTCATCCTTGACTGCCAGATACCATGCAATACCAGCTGTTACAGTCTGTCGTGGTTTAACCTCAGTTGGCAACTGAGCACCACGCAGCCGCTCGCTCACTCCCCCCCCGGTGGGATGGGGGAGAGAATCGGAAGGGTAAAAGTGAGAAAACTCGTGGGTTGAGATAAAAACAGTTTAATAGGTAGAGCAAAAGCCACGCACACAAGCAAAGCAAAACAAAGGAATTCATTCACTCCTTCCCATG
>NW_008824044.1:2764088-2775926 GCF_000699105.1 Pygoscelis adeliae
GGCAGTGTGCCCAGGCGGCCAAGAAGGCCAATGGCATCCTGGCCTGTATCAGAAATAGTGTGGCCAGCAGGAGTAGGGAAGTGATCGTGCCCCTGTACTCGGCACTGGTGAGGCCGCACCTCGAATACTGTGTTCAGTTTTGGGCCCCTCACTACAAGAAGGATGTTGAGGTGCTGGAGCATGTCCAGAGAAGGGCAACGAGGCTGGTGAGGGGTCTGGAGAACAAGTCTTATGAGGAGCGGCTGAGGGAGCTGGGGTTGTTTAGCACAAAACCACTGGTTTTGTGCTCTAGGGTGATGTTCATGAGCTACTTGTAAAAGGCCCATAAAATATAACCAAGAAAAGCAATCTTATTTCTACTGGAATTCTGTGTACAAACCCATAGAATAGAATCTTGAAATAAATGCAAGAACAGTCCATTGCTCAAGCAGACAATAGGTGAAATGCTCTGCACACCACCTTGATCTAAGGTGGTCTAACACTAAAATGTACAGTTTCACTACTGAAGGAAGACATCTCCAGACATGGAAGACCACATTCACATTTGCATAATTGCCCATTTGTAATAAGGCCGTGTTCTACAACTCGTACATGTTTTGAACTTTCCTGCAGCCATAGCCTCATCAGAATCAAACATGATCTTCTAAATATGCTCTAACTCTTCTAACATTATTCAGAAACAACTCCATTTAAATCAGCAGAGCTGCTTGCAGATCAACGTGCTGCTGAGCTGAATAAAAGAAACAGGTCTTTGCATATCTAATTGTTTAGTACCTCATATCTTAGAATGAAAACAGGATAGAGGCTCATGCATGAATTATTCCTCCCAACAGGAAAAACAATGTTGTGATCCAAAAATGTTCAATTCAGTTTAAAAAAAAAAAACACCAAAAAACAAAAACACACACTTTTTTTTTTATTTCCTAAGAGCACTACGATTTCAAGGAATGTATAATTGCTTCACATTTATCACCTGCATGTAGAAAGATGCAGGACTGATGGACTGAATGCCAAAAAGCTTGAGCCACTGACTTCAAGCAATCTATAAATTCTTGTGGAATCTTTAAAACAATTAATTACTTAGAAGGCTTCCTCTTTCCTCCATCCCTTCATATTATAAATTGAGAAGAATAACACGGAGCTTGATCTCATAAATGGTGACAAGTCAACAATCCTAAAGAATGACTGGTCAAAAGACAGCCCAAACCTCTCGTTCAGCTTACAGTTAACAAAATCATACAACCCCATCTTCCAGATGAAGCAGGCAGGAGAGAAGTTGATTCCCACACTTCCCAGAAGTTAGGGAGGGAGAGAAGAAATCTAGAAGTGCATCTGCAGATCTTGCAAAAGCATTTCCAATGCAAGGATTTACTAACGTTACGCATTCTACCAAAGCTCATACTCCCACATATTCACCCAGTTCAGAAATTGAACAAAAACTGAGAAACTTGCTAGACAACAAAAAGAAAATACAGGAATAAATTGCTGTAAAAATGGTTAATAAAGGGCCATATTTGAATGAAACAATGAAGTTAGTCTGCTCTTAGACTTTACATAAGCAAAATTGAAAGTTCAGATGAGACACAGGCAGCAAGTTCTCCCACGTGAGGCAGGCACAACCCAACCTAGGTGCAATGTCAGGGAGTGTTGCCAAGGCAGCACTCACAAGGCTGTAAATTGTTCTTAATCACTGTTCAATTAGTTTTTGGAATTTTGGAACTATTTACCTACACACATATACCCCCCCAAGTTCATTGATGCAGAGCACCTTCTGCAGGCTGAGCAGAAGAGAGGAAGGAAGAGAAACAATGACCTGATGATTTTCTTATTTTGTTTCCAAATGATGCATTGAGGGTGTGGAGGGGGCAGGGGATAAATATGTCAATATCCTGAAGAGCAATGAAAACAACTAATCTGCTAATCTGATTAAAAGCATTCATTTTTGTTTTTGAAGCCTTGCAAAAGGTTATAACTTATACAGTAAGAAAACTGACAAAATATTACTATGTATTTGGTTCTTATAAGATAATGCTAAATAAAATTACTGCTTCCAAGATACATATAGTGTCACAACTCCTGTGCCAGGAAGTAGCTTGTTTCAGGGACTTAAACATCACTACCTGGCCAAGAAAAGCAAAGAGATATGGGAGGCTTCCCAGTACATACCCTCCACCCTTAAAAAAAGGCAAGGTTGTTTCTACTTAGACAGACATACATACAGTGGTTTCAGACTCTATTTGCTCTATTCTGTTTTATCCTTATCTCTCCCATCTCTCAGAAATCTCTGCCCAAACATCAACATGAAGCAAGGAACTGTCTAGTCAAGCAATGTATCTCAGGTAATAAAGCAAAGAGAAAAACAGTTTTCCTGTTATTTGCTATGGCTGCTCCCTCTCTCCCTATCTAAAGACTGTTCCAAATAGACCCATATAATCCATGCCCTGCCTCCCCAAAGAAAAATCAAGAACACATCTTCTCCAAATATCCTGTACAACAAGAAAATAAAGAAACATTCTGGAAAACCTCTGAAAGCACTGGTGTGCAGGGCAAGACTATCTCTAAAACCATACAGAAATATCTAAAATTTTGGCACTTAAGAATTTGGTTTCACTGCATAAGAGTGGTCTGGCGAACGATTAAATTTCAAGATCATTAGGGTATTGGGTTATCCTCTTGGTGGCTCCTAATTCATAAACAAGCAGAATTAGACAGGAAGCTTTTAATCAAGAAGTTCATTATGTGGGATGGTGATGATCATTTCATCTGCTACTGCACTTTCCTAAAGTGCAGGACTAAAAAAAAAAGCTGTTTTCCCTGTTTTCCCTGTTCTGTTATATCTTGAATAGATTGTAATTACTAATCGGAAAGATGTAGGTTTTATAATTTCTTTTTCTCAAAACTCTTCCGAATAATCAGTAGACATTGTCAACTGTCAAATGCTCCTGAAGGCATAACTGAGGACAGGAAAAATGATCCTGATTAACTGCATGGTTGCATCTGCATCCCAGACATCCAAAGCAGGCAATTCTGTCATGCAATGTGGTAAGAAGCATCTTGTAAAAGAAAAGAAAAACAAACAAACAAGAAAAACCCCAAACAAACAAAAACCAGAATGTTATCTAATTGGACACGTGCTTTCATCCATCAGATGTGGAGATAGCCGGTTCAGAAAGAGTCAAGACTTGCAGTTAATTTGTCCATTCCTTTTGTAGTGTGAGACCATCATTAACCTTCTGCAACATCATTATAAAAGTATGAAGTATGGTACAGACAACAGTTTATTGGTCTAAGATTAGGTAAAATAAATAATAGTAGCAGATTAATTTCTAGTTCCACAGTTACCATTGCCCCTTATTTTCCCTTTTGTTTTTCATCACGTATCTCTTCTCCCACTCTCATTAGTTCTATAAACTGCTTCATTTAGAAAACACCACATCTAAGCCAGCTCTCTTCCCACTCCCAGCACCAAGCAAAAAGGAAAGGAGCGCAGTCACCTTATTAGCATCTGCCAACTTCCTCCAGGCTGCTTCAGGTAGAACAGATTAAAAGCAAACACTTGCACAAAGATTTCTCAGCAAGCAGTTCTTAAATAACATGAATTAAAATGATTGCTTGGTGGATGGGATAGCAGTCATAAAACCAAGAAACACAGATCTGAGACATCACCCAGTTATGAAATATTTATCCCTGTTACACCTCATTGAAGTTACACATCACTGAAAATGGTCCTAGCTATTAATCAGACAGATTCTTGCACTTCAAAAGCAACTCGCTGATCATCAAATGACTTCTCACCACCTATCAGGCAGACCGTAGAACATCCAGGACGGTAACATGCCAGCTTTCTTCCTTTTGCAGAAAGGGTTAGGGACTTTAAAAAAGCCAGATTAGCAGAAACTTCTCCCTGGTCACTTCCCCTTCCCAGCCACTTTTTCCCAAAAAATTGTAACCAAAACAACAAATCAGCCATTTGACAGAATTTTCATTTTCATGCAAAGATTTCAGTTTTTCAGTCATTCCTCCTAGTCATCTCTAATGTAACTTTTTTCATTCTGAAGTCAGCACTTGGCTTCAATTAAAAATAATGACTCAATCCAAAAATGTTGCAATGCAAAAACATGGATTTAAAAAACAAATGGTTTCAAGTTGTGCTGAGATTGTTCAAACTTCAAAAAAATTAATTTCTTGTAAGAGCAGATCTTTCCAGACCACTCAACCCCAGGGACTTCAGTGCTACCATACCTATCACAAGAAAGCCTGAATGAACTGTGGAAACCCTTGACCATTCCATAAGCACCAACTCAGTTTTTAAGAGGTGCTCAAATAAAAGTAAGAAAATAAGGAGGGTGAGAAAGTGAAATTCATGCAGCGTGACAGGAAAGCCTCTGTGAAAATGAAGAGTTCATAGAAATATCTGCTTGCTTTTCATCTCTCTCTCCAGACCAAGTTTTCATACAGCAGTCTACATACCCCTAGACAATACTGCACTACAGTGAGTCAATGTCACCACTGAGTTCATACTAGGCATTCACTTTTGAACAGGATAGCCCAGTCATGCCCACTTCCTATGCTTTGGTTTGATTCCCAAAATGGTCATAGAACACGAGCCAGATTCCTTTCAGGTGAAGCCAAAGCAGAGGTGCAACAGCTGCTTACGGGCGTCCAGTCCACAGAATCAGACTAGAATAGTCTCAGGTAAGATCCCTACATGTACAGCACAGGTACTGGATCCTCTGCACCAAACGGTTTGCCTTTGAGATCTGCTGAAAATGAGCTCCACTACTTCCCAACATATACACAGGCAGTAAGGGTTCCCCCAGAGGCAAGTTACATGTGTGTGCTCAACCACTAACATAAATGAAATTTTTTAAATGCTCTCACTGGAGAATTTAATTCTTCCTAGTTCCATAAATCAATATGGTCAAAACCAACTGCCTGGGATAGTTATTATTACAAAGAATAGCTATATATGTTTTATTTTCAGAAGCAGAAAACCACACTCACTCTTTTTGCCTCTCTGCCAGAGGCAAAAAAAGGTTAACTTCACAGTCCTGCTCTAAAAGCTAAGCTGAATTCTTTGCAAGCTCTGCCTCCCTCACCAGTGAGCAGTGACTCTATATCTCGTACCTGTTGTTTCAAGCCAGTGGGAAACCCAGCGTTGCAAAGGGGAACATATTTAACTAACTGACAGTAGTAGAAATTGAAGGGTAGCTGTAAGTCCAGAGAGAAAGTGCTGAAAGTACAATTTTCACTTTGCCTGTCCTACATTAATGATTAATTTTATGTCAACTGCAGTAATTGCTGCCCAGCTCCTCACATCTTCATCACAGCTGGAGGAGAACAAATTCAGAATGACATATTTACATAAAACAATCAAAACCTGCTTTAGATTGCTATTGCATACCCACCATTATTAATTCAACTGCATTTTAGTTAGAACATATACCTTGAACTAAACTTAAAGCTTTCAATCATCCCATACTTGCATATATTCTCAAAATATGACAACCTTGCACTTTTAAAATTATGTTTATCATAATAAAGATCCTCTTTGCTTCATTTCTAGAAGTCTAGCTCTTTGAATCAAACACCTATCTTAAGTTTCTAAAAAGGGAGCAAAAAGCCAACCTTGTCCTTCAAAAAACACACCTGTGTTTTACAAAGGCTTCATTGAACAAAAATGCCTCTAGTCCCAAACACTGCAGTTTCCTAAAAGACATCTTGCTTCCTTAAAAATAGGTAACTGGGCTAATAATCTTTTTAAATGCCTTATTATATGCCCATTTTGTGGTAATTTGAAACATGCAAGGACAATTGTTAAAATTGTAACTCAATGCAGAATCATTGAGACTCAAACAGGACAGGCTTAGTATTGCACCCTTAATACACCATTTTATTTAAAAGACTTTAGCACTTCTGTGATGCAGCAGCCTTCTCATATTCAAAAGAAGAGCAACATGCGTGCAGTAATGTGCTGTGATTTGTCCCCTGGTCTCTCAATGTGACATTAACAGCTTAATAACCTTTGGGAAAGCCAAATACACTGATTGAAGGCAAGTCCCTCCCTCCAAGGAAACCTTTTTCAGCATTCAGACAACTTTCAGAAAAGCACTGGTACAGGAGCCAGAAGATGTGTGGTGTCTCACGGCTTCTCTAATTCAGCCTTTGACACGATAGTACAGAATGTGGAACTATTTTTATAGAAGTTAAATTATTGCAAAACATGAAAAAAGTACCAGTTTAAAAAAAAAAAAGTTCATTTTTCTTAAGTTTCTGGTCCCTCTTAAGTGACATGGAAAATCACTACAGAAAAGTTTAATCCCCGGCTTGTGGCTGGGGTCACCGTTCTCTGAACCCTCTTCCTCCATGCTGCTCACACTGACTCAGCGGGGGGCTGCCCCTTTACCTTCCCGCTTAAAAACAAAGTACAAGAGAAGTCCTATGGGAGTAGCCGGACAAATATAGCACAATGCTAGTTTAAGATAGTACATCCATTCTGTCTCTTGCACGAATTTTATTACCCAACTGCATAGGTCAGGAAAAAAGCTGCCACACGCTCCAGCCCAGCCCCAGAGGGAGCGTCCCTGAAGCACCTACCCAGAGACAGACAACCTGCAGGCAGCCCTAATACACATACCCAGCCTCCCTGCATATCCAAAAGCATCGCGCTTCACCGGATGAGGGCCGGGTGGACGGAGCAGCCACGCAGTACACAGCTGGTCAGAAGTGTGACCTTTCGCTCGGAAGGAAATTCTGAAGTTTCTAAACTATTCTGAAGTTCGCCGGCCAAGTGAAACTTGTGACGCCAGCTGCACTGCTTCCTGGCGTGCGGCTGCATGGCAAGAACCAGGCCAATGGCAAACGTTGCATCAGATTTAACAGAAACTTAGAAGTAGCAACAGAAATAATTTTCCAGCCTTTGCCAGCTAGGGATTTAGTTTCCATTAGAAAGGAAAAACCGAATCAGTCAGTAGTGACGGAGCTGAGTAACAGGCATATAATTCTGCAATGCAAGGTGTGTTACTTGCCAATAACGTATTACATCAATAGCTAAATGACTCAGTCACAAATCAATACAACTAGCTCAGTTGTTCTTACATAAACATTCGAGGTGATTTAAAATACAGCACTAGATTCACCTTGCCAGGGCAGAGTTTGGGAGCAGATGAGGTCTGCGCAGTGCTCACGCTCTCAGAGCTCCACCTGCAAATCTGGAAAACAAAGTGTTAGGTGACCTATGCTAAAGCTATCAGGCTATTCCCACATAAGAAATACTGCATTTCACCATCCACAGCTGGTTATCTAGAGGTCCTTATATGCCCCAGCATGACAGATTTCATGTTCCTCACTTTCTTTATCAGGCAAACTGCTTAGAAACTGAAGATCATCTTTGCTCTGTCCAACTGTGCAAGTAAAAAAAAAAAAAAAAAGATCAAGGACCAAAAGTTGGTCCACATTTTGCCACAATTGCAGAAGTTATTCAAGAATATGCTTAACCTGTCAGCAGTCCTAACAAAGTGAAGGCACTCATGTGCCCACCCAATTCAGCAAGATACATATCCATGTTTATGTTCAGACTGAAAACATCTTCAGCCCACTAATTAAAACATCAAGATAGGTGAACAATCAAAATGAGATGGCAAACTCCTGCAAAATACTGATTTTAGATATTGATTCAAACATTTAAACTACATTTGCATCAACCTTTAGCTAGCAAAAAAAATTAAAAAATAATCTATTATGCATGACACTCTTAGGTGATCGCACATTCAAATAAGAATAGTATACACGTTTAAACACACAAAGCCAAAATACGCTAAATTAGAGCTTTAGGCAGAGGCCTAAAACCAGACAGACAGTCTGTCTATATTGAAACTTTGTTTCAGTTAGAACTGTCACATCTCTAATGTTAAAATGGAATTGTTTAAATAATTTATGACATGCTAAGTGTGTGAAGTGCTTGATCAAGGCACTGTTTCCAGAATAGAAATACAGGTGCCACTTACTGAAAAATCAAAATATTTTATTTTGAAGGTAAAATCTCTGCATATGCAAATTCAGCTATTATTTGAGCCAAATGAATTCCTATATGCTACAGTTATGGTTAACAAACAGGACCAACCAGGTTTAGTAACGAAATTATAACTGCAGGGGGGCCTATGCTGAACCAGCTTCCGTGGACTTCTACTAGCATCAGGGCACCTATAGTCCTTCTAAACCAGAAAACTAGAAAAATTCTAAGGTATTAACAGAGGCCAGCACGTCCACTGGATTTGTGAATGGAAATGATGTGGCCTCAGAAAGATCGGTATATGTTCCCTGGCAATTCCGTATGTGAATAAAAAAGTGACAGTAAGCATAAAGCATTTGCGACGTTATCCCTCAAAGCCCACGAGATGACACTGCACATTTGATATACACATGAAGATAGGATCAGCTGGGTGCATTTCAGTCATTCCTGTCTCTCCTTAGATTGCCAAGGTAGAAATGTAATAAATTGCTGCTACTCCAATTTTTGCTGAGTAAAATGTACCAAAGCAAGGGCAGCCTGCCCCACTGCTGGGCTGTCCTCATGGGGAAAAATTTGTTCCTCACACGCAGTCTGAACCTATTATTTCAACATTTTCAAGTTGCCTTTCGCCTCCTACCCATGCATGGCTGGTCGTTCTCCTCGATAACCTCCCCGCAAGCATGCAGAGCTGCTGCTAGGCACCCCCGAAGCTGTCCCTGCCCCAGGGTGAACCAGCCCTGGTCCCTCAGCCTCTCCCCACAGGGCAAGGGTTCCCACCCTGACCAGCCTGGGGCTGGTCTGAACTTGCTCCAGTTTATAAATGTCTTTCTTGCACTGGGGAGGGGGGTTGTCCAAAGCTCCATGCAGTAGTCCAGATATGGCCTAACAAGTGATGAGTAAAGGGGGATAACCATTCGCCCTTGGTCTGTGGTTAATGCAGCTTGACTTGTCAGTTATGTGACCACAAGCAGAGCTCTTGTTCCTCCTGTTTGTTTCCCAAGCTGCATGCATTTCTGTAAATGTTTCATGCAGGTGTCTTTTGCCCTGTTTATCATTCCTGAATTTTCTCTTGCACCCGTCACTCTGCATCCTTACTTCCCATGTTGCTCCTTACTTAAGCTCTCCTCACCAGGTTGGCCAGCCTGTTGGCAAAGATGCTTTCACCCCGTTTGGTCAGGTAGATTCTCCGCTCCCCAGCAATCCTTGATCTTCAAAGAGGGTCCTGTAGTTGTAAAAGCCAGCTTTCTGTCTACACCACCAGCTCTAGCTGGGTCCCTACACAGACATGTCAATCTATTTTCCATCATCCCTGGTGCAGCACAGATTGCTTCCCTCCTCCTGCAGCCCCTCAGCCAGTGCACCCCTCCTGCAGGCAGGCCATCACATCCCCTCCCCTGCCCCAGCCCCAACCCAACCTCCAGGGCTCTGCTGAAGGCCCACGTTGTGCCAGGGGAGCCGCTGGAGCAGAGCCCCTGCCCTGCAGAGCAGCACTGCTCAATGGCAGCCACTGAGCAGATCTTCAGCAGAGTTTGGCCAATCTCTAATTGCTTAAAGATTTACACAATTTCCTTAATGCAGAGTCTTCCTCCAAAAATGACCGATATCTGTCCCCTGATAGAAACAGCCCCTGGAATAGATGGGGCCCTTCCTGATCCAACACAGCAATCCCTAAGTGTTGTTTTGCTCATAGGAAGGCTAACAAATAAGTTAGGAAGGTCACGTCCCTTTATACAGTTGCCTCTTCAAGAAACAGTCACTATCCAGTTTGTATTCCGCACCTAGGCATAACATGGCTCTACCCTTTTCTAGCTTTTCAGTCTAATAGTAACTGATAAAAAAGGGAAGCCCAAACAACTTGCAGGAGGCTCAGAATGGCACCATGAGCAGAGAGACACAAACAGGGCACAGGCATGCAACAGTTGCACTTGCCGTAGCCACCGAGAGTAATTAGCACATAAAATTATTGAAGAGTATCAAGCAAAAAATAGACTTCTTATAAAGTGAAATTTCTCACTCCTAGTGGCAACGGTCAGTGCTGTTGTGAGAGTTGTAACAGCCCCCAACAGATGGCAAATATATAAATGCATTTGTAATCACTGCAAAATGCTGACACTTGTTTCTGTCCCAAATCCTATTGAAAGGCCTGTTTCATATACTGAATCTAACAATACTCTCTCATATACATATTTTAGGCACACACTGTTGTTATATCTCAATGCTAATATACTGTTAGCTATCAAAAAGGTTTTTCAGAAAAAGCTTCTTGCAAATTATTTCAACTTGAACTTGAATAAGCACTTCCCTGTAGAAAAATGCTCTACTGAAACTTTAAAAGCAACTCTGAATTCAGTTTCTATTATAACAAACCTGATGTTCTCTGCTCCCTGGCTTTGCTCAGCTCACTTGTAGACATTTTGGTTTTTCTTGCTCCTGCACCTTTCACAAGCCCTGCCAAAAACCATTCAAAATATCAGCATTGGGCAGAACTCGTAACAGAAAAGCTGTTAGCATTTTGGAGTTGTCAATGCAAACAAAAACAAGCTGCAGCCTTACTCCAAAGGAGTTTATTTTCCAGGTAAATCTTGTGGTTGATAAATCTTGTTGGAGAGTCTCTCCATGATGCAAAGTAGAAGATCCCTCTGAGGTGCCCTCTGTATTCCCCAGGAAGTTGGAAAGCTGGGCTGGGGGCCAGTAAGTGTGATCACAGGCATTTGCGTGCTTGAATTTCTCCTTGAATTTTCCTGCTTGAGAACGCCAAGGTAAAACTGAGTTTGTATGGCTTTGATATGAAATCAGAACCTACAAGTCCTCAAAGCCAAAACTGAATTTATCAAAATTATTTGTGAATTGGAGAACTTTGCTTTATGTGGCTTAAGATGAGAGACTGTGAGAGACGAGGGCCTTCTGCAGTACGGGAGCAGAATATTAAAAGGCCTTTGAAGACTCCTGCCAGCAGGTCAAGAGAGGTGATCCTTCCCCTCTACTCAGCGCTGGTGAGACAACACCTGGAGTGTTGGGTCTAGTTCTGGGCTCCCCAGTACAAGAGAGACAGGGACATACTGGAGAGAGTCCAGCAGAAGGCCGCAGATGTGATGAAGGGACAGGAGCATCTCTCCTATGAAGAAAGGCTGAGAGAGCTGGGACTGTTCAGCCTGGAGAAGAGAAGGCTCAGGGGGATCTCATCAACGTGCACAAATACCTGAAGGGAGGGTGCAAGGAGAATGAGGGCAGGTTCTTCTCAACGTGATCAGTGACAGGACGAGGCAATGGGCATAAACTGAAACACAGGTGGCTCCATCTGAAGATGAGGAAACACTGCTTTGCTGTGAGGGTGACTGAGCACTGGCACAGGTTGCCCGGAGAAGTTGTGGAGTCTCCATCTTTGAAGATATTCAAAAGCTGTCTGGACATGGTCCTGGGCAACTGGCTTTAGGTGGCCCTGCTTGAGCAGGGGGAGTTGGACTAGATGACCTCCAGAGGTGCCTTCCAACCTCTACCATTCTGTGATTCTGCACTTACATGTTGTTATCATTTAAACCCTAACCCAGTAGGCACATGGGTGGGAGACACAGAAAAAAAAAAAAGCCTACACACTTTGCACTGTGTACAGAGGAAGAGCAGGCTCAGTGTTTGCAAGCTGGTTTTTGCCATTTTGTTTAGAATCATAGAATCATAGAATCATTAAGGTTGGAAGAGACCTCTAAGATCATCGAGTCCAACCGTCAACCCAACACCACCATGCCCACTAAACCATGTCCCTAAGCGCCTCATCTACACCTCTTTTAAATACCTCCAAGGATGGTGACTCAACCACTTCCCTGGGCAGC
>NW_008824044.1:2776248-2830832 GCF_000699105.1 Pygoscelis adeliae
GGCCGCACCAGTGCTGAGTACAGGGGCACGATCACTTCCCTGCTTCTGCTGGCCACACTATTTCTGATACAGGCCAGGATGCCATTGGCCTTCTTGGCCGCCTGGGCACACTGCTGGCTCATGTTCAGCCGGCTGTCGACCAACACCCCCAGGTCCTTTTCCGCCAGGCAGCTTTCCAGCCACTCTTCCCCAAGGCTGTAGCGCTGCATGGGGTTGTTGTGGCCAAAGTGCAGTTTACACCATTGCCTTACTTAAAACAACAGAATTAATATTAAGCTTTTCTATCTCATGGTCTGCGTGAACTCTACGTTCCTACCCTACCTCCTCCCTTTAAAGAGAGGAAAAAAGTATTGAATTTACCCCTCCAAGAAGATGTCGTAACTGATCTCTCCTGTGCTGTGCAGTAATATTAGTTACTGACGGCCACAGAAAACCTTTACAAAGTCTCAGGGTGAAGTCTCAGGTATTTGTTAAGACACTGACATTTTGAAAAGTGTAAAAAGGTAGTCAGAACGTAGGAAATTTTCCATAAATTAAAAGTATTATTTTATTCTGTTATTAAATCGTCAATTCTGGCTGCTCTCCAAGAGCAGAAAACAAGCTAGCAGTTTGTAAGAGTGGGAACCAATCTGAATAATCATGGGTGAATGTCACATACAGTCCAAACAAATCCATTTACCACTGAATAAATGAGAGACTAATAATTGTTTCTTCCTAGAAAGTGAAAATTTGGTATTTCCAGAAATCACATTACATTTTTCCCTAGTCATAAATTCATATTTACACCTGATTACACTGACAAACACTTATATAATCAAAGTAAAATATCAATCTATTTTATTAGGCATGAAAAGCATTTAATTTTATGCTGGATGCAAGGGCAAATGTAAACATTTTGAAACAGTGGGTTTTTAAATATTTACTCTGAATAAAGGATAGTAGCAAGCTGTGAATACATAATTAAATCAAAGTAACAGTATGCTATCCTACTAATCTGGAAATAAATTTCATTCCCATTAAATATCATCACTCATTCAAAACACTTTCATTACATAGCATTTTTCTTGTACCTTTTTCCTTCATGATCCCACTGTTTTCCTATTTTAAATCAATTGGGTTTTGTGTGACCTTAAGAAACAGAAGAATGAAAGACCAAGAACAAACAAAGAAAATCAAGAACAACATGAAAACCTATGAAATGTTTAGCAAGGTACCTGAAGGCTTTTAATTGAAGGATCAACAGAGATGAGTGTCATTTTCTAGCTGCTAACAATTTTTTTAAATTATTATTATGATTAGTCACACTGGATTTAAGAAAGCTGATACTTGGTGAAAAAAAAAAAAAAAGACTGCAAGAGTTAATGTATTTTAAAAAAGACACCAAACAAAGAAAAACAATAAAATATTCTGATTTTTAAATTAATACACTCAAGTTTGGATTTGTAGCTGCAGAGAGTAGTGTACCAATACAGATCAACTTTACCTATTTATTTCACCTAGGTACTTGTGGAAAGGCGGTCAACACAAGTAAGAAAAATCGCACACACATCTGAAGATACAGACTACAGATAACAGAGTTAGGAAAACTTGATCTTACAGAAACCTGAATTCCTAAAGCATTTTCCCAATTTACTAGAAAAGACAGTTTTTCCAACACATTCAGGTGGGGGGTGGGGGGAACTGAAAGCAAAAAAGTGTGTTTGTGTCAGTAAGTTTTAGAACCACGTAAGATAAGGACACTAATTTGATCTTGGCATGCTACAGTCAAAGAAAAGAAGCTCAATCTGAAGGCAATAAAAAAAAGTCAGAATTATAAGCTAGATTTTCAGCTCATTTGTGCCAACTGAGAATCTCAGTCATATACTTGTGCAACCACTGTGTACAGGTGTTGCTTTACTGCCATGGTGCTATGTAAGAGTAATAAACACCTCTACTTGGAACTCTTAATTATAGATGACAAACTGTAAATCACTAGCTTGTTGCAGCATCAGAAGCCTCAAGATGTGATCCATCACGTCTACATCCCAAGAAATAAATTAATCCCTCTATTTTGTTTAGCAGAAGACACACATTTATTACATTTATTTATGAGCATGATAGTATTGCAAGAAACAATTAGGGCCATGCTTGTCTTGAATATTGCTTTCGTCCATTCTTCTGCCATTGCCTATACCGTTTTGCACTGATACCATTTGATACCCATCCTATACAAGCATAAAACGACAACGTATGATGCAAGGCAGTGGAGAAGCAAGTACTGTATCTTAATACAGAGTGGATCCCATGGGATATTTGCTTACATGAAGAACAGTCCTATTCATGAACTTCCACGAACTAAAAAAATTCACAATATAATCCAGGCACATGATTATTAATTGTTCACTGGAAAGCATCAACTACTTATATATATACATGTGTGTCTGTATATATGCACAAATGTATTGTGTCCAAATCACTAGCTATTGTAATCTAGGCAGAAGTGGTTCTTCAGATGCTCGCTCTTAGATGTTACAAACAATGTTACAAACAAGCCTGAAAAACATTTGGAAATTTAACAGCCTCAAATGAACTGTGACAATCACTCTTCAGTGACGGTAAGAAGACAATCAGAATTTGACAGGGGAAAAAAAAATTGACAGTTGAAATCAGTTTAAATCCTGGGGTACTGAATAAGGGTTTCCCACAATGATTATATTTCACTATTCTCTAGGCTCACCCATGTTGTTTTACAATATAATGGTAAAGGTTAGGCATGCAGGCAGGAACGTTTTAATGGAAGGAAAAAGTGGCTGGGCTGTGGGGACACTCCGCCAGGAAGGTGAACGTATCAGTCATTTGTGTATCATAAAGTACTATATCCACAGCAGGACTAAATTACTCTTCACAAACAAACTTCCTCGACCATCATTACTGTGATCACCAAGATGAAGCTCTGTGCTGTTACTGATGATACTAAACGTAGACCTTTATAGTCCAGCCGAGCAGAAAAAGCTGAAACTCTAGACTAAGTCTATGCATATTAAAAAGGCAATGAAAAATGCTTTGTGGTTTCATATGAGACAGGCTTTTAATACAAAGAGTATTTGGGGAACGTTTTGTCTCTCCTTCTTCAGAAGGTTTTAATTGCCAATTATGTGCACTGTCATTCCCAATAGCACAGAGTTGTGGGTTCATGACAGGCCATAAGACTTGCAAACAGAAGTATGGATGTATTCCGGCGTGTTAGCATTTTGACCAAAAAAATCCAGCTACTTGACACAAAAAAACCCTACAAGTATTACATATCCAAACAAAGCTGTCATAACACAAGACTACTGAGAAAAGCAACCAACAGTAACACAACAGCTGCCTAAAAACCAACCAACCAAAAACCTTTCCAGTCTGTAACATGATGCATATTCTCACAAGAAACCCAATATTGCTATTGGTAGTAGATGATCTTCACTGAAAAGGATCAGTAAGATTATGCAATTTAGGAAATTAATCCTCCATAAGGTTCCAGGAAGGGGTTGTGGTTTCTCATACATTTTGTGAAGGAATAAACTCCTGATTTAAGTGAGTTTATAATCACACGCTAATTAAATTATAAGGTGTAAATTAAACCTTACTGCAACAGATCAGATTATTTCCAATACAAGGCTCAGGTCACTGCTGTCTTAAATCCAAGGCTGACGAAAAAAACAAAACCAATTACAACAGGAGTAGCACTTACCTTCCCTCCCCATCTCTCAGAGAACCAGCATCTACTGGGTAGCTCAAAGGATAAATATTCACAGTGCTGCTCTAGCTACATCCAATTGCAACAGACTTGCGTTATGGCTTGCCCCATCCGGTATGAGGGCAGCAGCAGACCCACTCCCTTCATTACACCCACACTCTGCCAGTTTTAAGATTAGTGCTACAGAAGACACAAACACCTTTGCGTTGATCCCTGCAGTAAGGCAAAGAAGACTTGGATGGATACAAGGCCTAATGAAATCTGCAAAAGTCGTCAGCAGCTTATCCACTGCATTAAACTCTGTGTAAACAGCCAACGTATTAAAAGCTGTTTTAAGTTCCCTCAAATTCTCTGCACAATTGATCCATAATCATCTGAGCGCTCACTGAAGCTTAGCATCCTACTTTTTTCCATTGATTGCAAATTGCCTGTTCAGTTCCCTAGCCCGTGTTTCAACCAACATTGTGCTCAGTGGAAAAGGCTGTTTGCAGTGTCTGGCTATTCTAGAAACAGTAATGCAATCACACACGGTACGCTGATTCTGTGTTTGTTTCCTTTGAGAGGTGTCCTTGTTGTTTTCTTTCAACCCTTGGGGGATATATAAATAGAGAGTTTAAACTGAGCCCATGTCATAGGTTCCCAAACATCTGTATGAGGTAGCAGGAGAGCTCAAAAACCTGTTTGAAACAAGACTGCTGAACTTACTACAGTTAAATCCCCATGTAAAAGTGCTAACATTACAAAAATCATCATCGAACTTGGAAATAATTGGCAAATCCGCTGGCAAACTTGCTAAAGAAGCCATGAGTGGGAAGGCCAAAGAGACAACTACCTTCTCCTCCAAACAGTGGTAAGGCCAAAGACAGAGGTTGGTCGTTGTGGAGAAATACATGACTGCCACCGCCACCAATGTCTGTGCCTCATGAATTAGTTTCTAGGACTAATTAGTTAAATCAGTTTCTAGGACTGCCAATTACTTTTTCTTTAGAAGGCAATTAAATAGTAGGTGCAAGTTAGCAAGTCAAGTTCTGATGAAGAGCATATCCAGGTACAAAAAAAATAGAGGTCTTTTTAATTCATATTTAATAGCAATTAATTTGCAAAGAAAAAGCAGGGCTGTGTGATCCTATTAGTGGTGATCCAAGAAAGAAACAATTGAGGTAAATATCAGATCTGTCCGAACTAAAACACTTGTTTGAAACATTTAAACCAACTGTGTTCTAAAGAGAAAAAAATAGTTCAAAAAAATATTTCTGTAAACAACAGCAACAGTTTCAAAAAATATTTTAATACCCCTTCCATTGCAATTTGTTCCCCAAAATCAGTAAGCAAAAAGGCAGCTGTGTAGCCTTTGGGGTAGGGTTTTTATTTGTTTTAAACAAAAAAGACCTAGTAACCATTAATTCCTCCCAAATAAGAGGTTTCAGGACACAGGGGTGCGTGCTATTTTTTTTTTATAGATGGGCCTAAAGAAAGACTGGCCAGAATTCACGATGACAAATGTTGTTCTTTGAACTGTTTGAACTCGAACTACTTTAAGTAAAATTTGCACGTTAGTTTAAACAAATAAACACAGCACCCTAGCATGCCACTGATAATGAGAAAATCAACAAAGCCTAGTCTAAAAAATTAATTGATTCAGAGTTTTTTTTGGTCAGTTAGAAAGCGCATTGGTGCCTTTTATCTTCCCTACCAATTGGCAGTGATCCGCAGGATTATGAATCCAAGTGAAAGAGGGTTCATTTATTTCTTGACTAGCAAATGCATGGTTGTCTTGAACTCACACAAAATAGTTTTCAAAGGAAACCCCATTAAACTGGAACATATGTTAGTTGTTTTTATATTATTTCTAGCAGAACAGCGACATGAAATTCTGAGTTTAATTAAGCTTAAAAATACAATGCTCTCTTTAAAACAATGTACCTATATATCTCATGCTTCCTTCTTCCATCTCTCAGCTTGTTTTTTAAGGGTCAGAAAAGCCTATGCTCAGAGAAGACAGGAAACTTGTAAATTATTGCCACCTTGTAAGTGAGGTTATCTACAACTGCTTTCAAAAGATGCTAAGTACTTTTAAAGTTCTCTCTCTTTCTACTTTAAAATTTTTGCAAGGAAGATTTCAATTTCGTTGTTTAACCCTAATGATACATAGGGCCCGCATCTGGCACTGCACAGATGCCAGATTGCGGCTGTCCCTCTTACCCCACAACGCTTCCCTGGTTCCACTGAGCAGAAAGATTTAGGCTACTATCCAACCATCCAGCAAAGAGCACGCATGTCACTTCAGAAAATGAGTAGCGCCATTAACTTTAACAGACAACCTGCGTGCTTAGACATGGGCATGCATACGTTGTAAAATCAGATCACTAGTTTACTACTGCCATTTAAAAGTTTATAAGCATCCTCACAGGGCAAAGAGAAAAAAAAAACAAAACAAAACACTGCAGTAGTGAACATATTAATGGCAGTTATTACTTAGAAAAAATGGCAGACTTCAGTACCAAAGAAATTCACCTACCTGTCCACCTTCCTAAAGTAAAGCAGTCTTGTCATTCTTTTTCCTCCAGAAACAGAATTCAGTTCAGTAACTCAACACAGGGTTCATTCTCCTTGAAAATGCACACATAAGATACACCTCGTATTTCAACCTTACTCTCCCTGCACATGCACACAATTATCTACTACAATAAAGAATGACAGAACAAGAGCAGGATACTCTACTGTGCTGCACACACGGCATAATTTATTGCTTCACTGTTCATTCACTGGAAAGATGGTTTTGAGCATGTTTATTGTTATGTCTTTCTTTTCATCCATTTGTGTACCTCCATCCTGGTATCAGAGGACTTACAAGAGAGGCTTTAAATATCAGAGGAAATCAGTTCGGTGTCTTTTTCCTCTGAGAAGCCCTGAAAGCAGAGGCGGAGGGAAGTGCTGCTTGATCAATTACTCCCAGGTTGCACTGCAGCAAGATACTCCAAGAAATCTGCAACAGAAGGCACAACAACAGTAGATCCTCCACAGACACTTCTCTGACAATAAGACGCTCTATAAAATTAATAGAAAACAAATTCAGCTTTAGAAGTCTCAGAGTGAAAACTGTTAGCTGGGAGAATATTGTTACGTGGGAGAATATTCTGTCAAGTAATCATAAGAGGTTTGCTCTAGCCTTCTGCTCTTCCCAAAGCTTTCCTTTAGCTGCTGTGGAGGAAGAAAAAAAGAAAAAAAGACTTCTCAAAGACAGCCTGCTGAAAAAGACTTGGACTGTAGTCAAACAGTTTCCCCCATGACCACCACCCTAATGTCTTTAAAGTCACACCTAATTATTTTTATTTTCTTATCACTGGAAATTATGACCTTTTCTGGAATAAATGCGGTGCAGGAATACAAATTCTGCCTTTTGTTGCCACCTTCTAAGACATTAGACTTGTGCCTTAAATTTCGTGGCACAAGTTTATTGAAAGAGAGCGCAGTAAGTTAGCTCGAAGAGTTTGCTGCTACAACTTAGCAGGTATTATAGTAAATTCTGAATAAACAAGTTACACTAGCATAGGGTGCACAGGTACTGCATAATATAACATTGTGATGCACGAACAAGACGTTAGTTACAAGATCAGAAATTCTAGATACTGGATAAAGGATCTTTGCCTTAAACTATTTAAAAAATACAAAACTCACACTAGACTCTTTAGTTCAAGTTTACGCAAGCCAGCAGAAAAAAACAAACTGATCAGGAAAGGAATAAAATCAAGCAGCAGCAATGCAATTTATGCAGGTCTGACAGAAACCAGCAGGAAGTAAATATTTACAGATTCTAAGTATTACAGGCTCTAAAATAAGTATTTATGGGCTCTACAATAAGTATTTACAGGCTCTAAGATCAGGTCAGACTCAGACTAAAATTCAGCCCAAAGTAAGGTTTTGCAGCCAAGTTCTGCACTTCCAAAGCCAGGTTTTATTGGTGAGAGCAGCTGACAGAGCCTCACCTACAGCTTTGTAAATGGCTTTTCTGCAATCCTCTTCCATCTCTGAAGGAAGTCCTACCATACTGTCAAAAGAACTTCAGCGGTATCTGTCTACTTCCATATGCCTTTCCCTCACATGGTTCTCTTGCATTCGAGCAGTGCTCGAGGACTCTAAACCCCACAGAAATGCTGCCATCACAGTGAGTACTTTACCAGGGCTGCAGGAGATAATGATTCAGGTTACGCAAGTCCATTAATTGATCGTTTTACGTTTAGCTCCAGTAGGCAATCTTAGCTACATGCTGAGCCACGGCAGTTACTTTCTAAGCAAACTCTTTCTCAAGTGAATGCTCCTGTATTTTCAAAACAGCCTTGCTTTTTTTTTAATAAACTTTTAAAAAAATATATATATATCCTGCAGAAAATTGTTTCTTCTTTCAAAAACTACTTCCAACTGTGAGGATTTGACAGGAATTGTAATTTTACTAGTACTGCTACAGCACATAAACCATCCCATATATATTCTTTTCGTTCATGTTTTAAAATCTCTATTACCAGCTTCTCTGTAGGTGCCTTCCAACTTACTGCCTGCTCTCCTCTTTTCTAATACTAAAACATATTCACAAGACAAATAGTTTGTACTATGAAAAAACTTCATCTTGCTTATAGGTCCAAGTCCAGCCTTCTCTTCACAGTTCAGTAAGGGCACACTGCAGAAGGCCAGGATTTTTCTAAGTTCTTTTAACTTATAAAAAGTGTAATACTACATTCCTACAAGAAGAACCCTCGTAGATCAATATAGACAAAGTTTTCATCAAAAAACCCAAATCCTGTAGGCTATTATTTTGGCTTTCATTTTTTAAATCCAGCTTTGACAATTTTTAAAATACTTCCTGAAGAAACTCCATTAGTGACTTCTCATGAGAGTTGGTGATAAATTTGCATTTTGAGACTTTGGCATTAACAAAGGATATGAATAGTACATTTCCATCACCTCTACATCTCCAGCATCCTGGCAAGCCCAAGTTAATTGTCACTTAGAATGCCTTTACTTTTAATTCATTTTGCTCTGAAAAAAGCAAGCCAAGCCAACAGAAACTCTATTGGTCAAGTTCACAGAAGAAAAAAATACGCATATCTAAGCAGCCAGCATATTGCTGGGCATGTAGAATATTTCTAAGTTTTAGAAGTTTCAAATAAACTCTTGTAACACAGGCCTTCACCTGATACAGAAAATAACAGAATACAGACATTTCACAGAATTATTATACCAATCAAGTTTTTCAAACAGATCTGGAAAGTTTTGCCATTTCCTAATGCTTAAAAATGTGGATCTTCCCAATCACCGGGGAAAAAAATAATCAAAGTTTGCCATGCTCTCATTAAAAAGTATGAGAGAGACAAGCAAAGTAATAAATATTTAAATGGCGACTGCAGTACATTGTTTTGAACAAAACTTTATATAAAACAGAAAGTTTGTAAGAAAACCTAGGTCTGATATTTTTCCCATTTAAAAATCAAAGTTATTTCAATTTTTCTATGAGTAAAGCTTAGTATTTCCTTGAGGGATCATGGTGTTTGTTTCCCAGCCCCACTTTGTTAATTAACCTTACCTAGTAAGGCTGAAGGAAGCAACTGTAGCTTCTATAGTATCAGCTGTGACTGGACCATGTAGTTTACAGAACCTAATTCAGTAGGAAAGTTGCAAGTACCATGGCATTGCAGAGCCTGGTTTCAGTACAGGTTTTCTTAAATCCCACATAAGCGTTATTTGTGAGATTTCACATCAGCTTTTCTGTAAACTACAAAATATCCTTCACACGAGATCAAATGCGTTATATTAGCAACCAAGAATAAAAGCAAGCACATGAACAAGAAGCTCTCCACACAGGAGACACTTTGAAATGTGCTATAACCACAGATGAAAAGAAGTAATGAACACCAAATTAGGAAGGGTGGCAATCTTCTTTTCTATTCCAGTGTTTTAATTAGGGAAGGAGGGGATGTTGGGAAAGAGGAATGGTTTTAACATTCAAAGTTTTAATTGAGTCTGTAGTTGAGAAATACCAGAAGTGGGCATAGTCCAGAAGTGGGCTTACACCTAAAAAGTTTACCTGAAATTTCAGAAGGTATTTTTGTGTTGCCTCAGTGAGTCATTGAGTCAATACCATGAATTAATCAGATCAAAAAAAGCAAATTTTCTATTTGTTCCTAAAACTTTCCCTAGGCAAGCAGGGGAGTACAAGCACTAAGTCCTTTGTTTCACTCAGTGTACCACCCACCCCTTTGTTGCCCAACAACATTAACGACACGAGAGGTAATAATTGTAGCGTATAGTCCTCAAACTCTAAATCCTTGTCAAATTGCCTCTTTACAAGAAGAAAAGAAGACTGAAATCATGCTCCAAATTTTAGAGTCTTCCAAGCGAGATTCAGGAACGACAGACAAATAAACCCGACATCCACAGTTCTTCAGCATTAGTGGACACATGAATCAGCATGACCTACCAAAGAAGAATCAGCATAGCTTTTGTCAAGGGGAGTCACACCCCCCAGATTTCTACATTTGAGGAAAGAATCAGGAAGCAGGTGGACAAAGAAGATTCAGTTGATACAGTCTACGCAGATTGCTGAGGCCCTTCAGAAGAATTTGTAAAGAAAATAAACAGCCATGGGAAGAACTTCATATGGTTTAAAAAGCTAATAATAAATAATCATTAAATGTTAAAAGACAGAAGAGTAGCCATTTATCTGCCTACTCTAATACCTCAGTGGAGGGAAAACACCTTGTAGTTCCGTATATTCACAAGCAACCTAAGAAAAAAAGAAGTGGTACAACTAAGTTTGCTAGCAGTATTTTCTTAAATCGGGAGAGTAAAGGGAAGTGTCAATAGGAAGTAGTTCCAAAAGGAACTCATATTATTATGTGAACAAGCAGTAAAACAGCTGATATGAACTAACACAATGATGCAATCATTTAGGTTGGAAGGAATCTCTGGAGATCATCCAAGCCAACTCCATGCTTACAGAAAGGTCAACTATATCAGGATGGTCAGGGACTTGCCCAGTTTGGTTTGGAGTATCTTAAAGAACTGCAATTTCACAACCACTCTGGGCAACCTGTTCCACTGTTTGACAATCCTCATTGAGAAAAAAAAGAAATTGTCTTATATTGAATTGAGAATTCCCGTGTTTCAGTTTGTGTCTGTTGTTTCCCCTCACAAGCACTGTGCACCAAGAAATGGTTCTGGCTCTGTCTTCTCTCCACCCTCCTGTTAGATAGCCAAAAACAGCAAACAAGGTGTCCCCCTGAGCCTTCTCTTTTTCCAGCTGAACTAGTCCAGTTCTCTTAGTGCCCTTCCTTGTAATATCATCTGCTCCAGCCTCCGACCATCTTCATGGTCTTTGCTGCTCTTGCTTTAGTATGTCAATGCCTGTTTCATATTGGGGAACTCATAACTGGACACAGTACTGCAGATGCAGTCTCACAAGTGCTAAATGGAGGGGATTAATCACTTCCCTTCATCTGCTGGCCACAGTCTTGCAAATAAACCACAGTACGTGGTTCAACCTTCTTCACCACAAAGGCATGCTACTGACACAGTGTACTTACTCAACGTGAAGTGAGGCACGTACAAAAAAAATTTTGCATACATAGTTTTGAGCTGTGAATCAATTATCACTCAGAAACAGTAGAGTTTGTGTTTTCTATGAAAATATCAGCCCATTTCTTTTTGTCAGTCAAAAAAACCCCAAACTATAAACAGTCTCAGACAGAGAAAAGGACAGATGAAATTCTGGTCTCATCTACAACACCGTTCCACTTACAAGTAGATGTATCAGAGGTATCTTATGTAAGATCTTAAGTACATGTCTTAATCTGACAGTTCACAAGCACAGATAGGCCTTTAAACACACACAAAAAAAGAGAAGTATCTCTAAAACACGAAGGGCTGGGAAGGAGCAAAACACATGATTTCTTAACTCAAAAAGAGCCTAGGACAACCACACACAACTGGGATATGTTCCAGTTTTCTCAAATTCTGTCCAGTTATTTATAAACATTTGAATTCTGAACAAGAGAGAGCATGGAAAAAATTGAGGAACAGAGGACATTGTGGAGGGAGGACACATATGAGGAAGAAATTTACTCCAAATGTTCACTGAAAAAAGTGGCTGTGAAAGAAAGGTCTGAAACCAGAAAAAAAACAGTTCTCTGATGAAGTAATGGGGAAAGAGAGACCCTTTCAGCGCTGGAATAGCAACAGAGAAGAAACCAGGAAAGAAGGATGGGAAAACGACCAAACAAGGGACAGAAAACTTGACACCAAACTAAAAGGAACAAAAATGCAATAAAGCTTTCCTTTAGCTCTCACATTTCTTAACTGAAATTGCAACAGTACTGATGCAGATCCCTATTTGCATCCAAAAAAGCAACGAAGAAAGATAGGACAAGCTATTACACCTGAGAGAGACGAGACTGCGGGAAACAGTACTACCAGGAGGGAGATGTACAGAAGGCTGAGGAAAAAGAGGGAAATCAAGCAGGGAGAAGAGCAGCACAATACAAGAATCATCACAGCATTTTTCTTCATTCTGTAGGTTCATGATAAACACATGTTGTAATTTTTCACAGGCTGGGGCTCCAGTGAACTTTGAGTCTGGCTAAAAGCCTTCAAATACTTCCAGAAGTGGCTGCAAAGAGAAGAATACAACATAGACAAGCAGCTGTTTGAAGCGCTCTTTCTATGAACGGTGCAGATCATAGCTGTAATTTAAATCTGAAAGATAATTTAGTACACGTAACATTAGTACCTTTTTGCAGTATATAAACTCAAGAATTCAGTGATCTAGCACTTCATTTTCCTGATGCACTGAGACATAAAACTTTTTTGCACTCTTCATCAGTGTTATCTACGTTGCCCTAAGTAATGATATATCAGTACCACCTTACAGCTTTTATATGCAAGCTATTCTATTCTGTTAATTAGCATAATCTAAGAATTATAGATGGAAAAAGTCATGTTGCATAAATAATGAACCTGCCCAGAAATCATAACTTCTAGAATTAGAACTGCAATTTTTGAGACTAAAATTCTGCTTTGCACTGGAACAATTTGTGCAAATTCTTTAATTTAAGAATTAAATTTAACTTAAGAATTTAAACTGTAACAATTTTATTTTAATTTGTTTGCCTTGTTAAAGAGGTAACTTCAAGCAGACTTTCACTTTTTGCTGATACTTCGCAAGAAGTTTTGTTTGTGAAAAACCAAAGCTTCCGTAGGTCTCGGTGGTATAAGTGCGCAGGGTAATATTATCAGAAATTGAAAGAACTACAAAATAACCCCAATCCCTACCAAAAATACTGAAGGAAACTCCATTTGCATATAATAAGATAATGCAGGGACACATTTTAATATTGAGGACAAACTTCTAATTCTGCAGGAAGATTCTGAAACAATAACATCTGACAGAAAAGGTCAGAGAGTTAATGAAATAATAAGGCCTCGAGACAGAAATAATAAATAATACACAGTTTTATACCTTATTATGCAGTTTTGTACAATAAGGTACTTTGTAGTGTCATAATCAATCCTCCTACATGAGAAAGTCATAAGCCATCAATCTGGCATCAAAACAACAGATTGTGATTTATTTTGAGAATATTCAGATGTCAGCTACATAAGTGTTCTGGGAAATGTAGTATAAAACATCCCTGAGCTGAAGTATTAATGCTGAGGTGAAAGTAACGGAAGCCATTCTGAAAAGGTGAGTAATTGCCATAAAGAGGAAGAGGATTTGCGCAACAATCATTGCAGTTACTTCTAATATACTTCCATCGAAAAGGCTTCACACAAAATCTGGACTGAAACATATAACTCTTATCAATAAGCATTTCCACAAGCTCACTCTTTCTCCTCAACTATTACGACACGAGAATGACAAACAGGAGAATACATCTGCCACCTGCCTCTGTCAATGTACCACTCCTGCAATTAGGTTCTAACCCCACAAGGTATTCATCACTAAGAGAATTTATCTCAGTACAAAGACTTCACGCCCTGCCTCTGCTAAAATACTCATTTTAATTGGAGAGAAATATTGGCAGTGCAAATAGAGGGTAACAAATACAAGCAGTAAGGAAAGATTAGTTGCGTTGATGTCATGTACATTGTACTAGACATAGATGATATCATATTTTTTTTTCCCCCTCCAAGTCAGACATCTTGGAATCAATTCCTCTTACTGGGGCAGTTTTTAACAGCTGAACTACTTGAAAGTCTTAATTAAGTTCATCTACTTATATCAAAGTATTTTTCTATTCTGGCCACCTACGTTTTCTGGCTTTATATGCTACAGATTTTCAAAATGTCAAAAAGTACCTGCTTGACAATGGCTTTCTTTTTTTGGATGGGTGAGGGAGCAATTATTTTAGTCATTTTATTGTAAAGCACCTTGCAAAAACAAAAAGGCAGGGTTGAAAAATGTTAAAGGAAACTCCGTAATATAAATTTCTGTCTTGACATTTCAGAAAATGGTAAATTTAAAAAAGTGGCAACCACCACCACCACCAGCTGCTCTTTACAAAGCTACCCATTTGAAGGATTTACGATAACTCAGTGTTTTACATGAGGTCACCAGAACATCTTGAAGGCGTCAGCATCAGAAGCACTGTAACGCAGGAAGTGTTAGCCTACGACAGGGCCTGGCCACTTGATACAGTGATCGGGTCTAAGCACTGCAGTTATCAGAGCACTGAACCAGTTGCTTTCTATAACCATGCTTTACTACCTTCTTAGGAGTTTACTTCAGATCAGCTTTTATAAAATGATTTCCAGTCATCTCCGGTTTCATCATTCCTCTCAAAGGGATCCTTTCCTCCCATGGGTCCCAGAACAGAGATGGACCACAGGCAAGGGGCAAAATGAGATATCAGCTGTATTTAATGTGTGAGATAACAGCACATCCACTATTCTTTTAGAGGTAAACATTACTAAACACAGCTACTTACAGAAATAAAGCCTTCCAAAAAGTGGAAATGGGATATTATTAGTCTAAAATAAGAAGGCAGTTCCTCTTCCCCTCTCTAGTTTTTGCCAGGTGGGGAAAAGACTACAAAGGACTCGGAGGAAGATACACTGTGCATTCGAATACTAAAGAAACACAAAGACTGCGTAAGAGACTGACATTATTAGATTGCCCCCTTGATAGCAGTCATTTTGATTGACAGATGATTATATTTCCATTGAGTCAGCCCCCTATCTCTGATGCAATTTTTTGTACTCCCCAAACTGCAAATACACCTTTTCCCTGTTGGCCAGACAGTCTGCTTTGTGCTGCAGTTTTATCTTTATTCCCATGTGCTACAATGCCTGACAATGGGGTTCTGAGACAATAATATTCACAACATTTCACGTAGCGCAGATAATTATGAGTTTGCATGAGTCTGCATTGTCCATATCTATCTACTTATTCAAATACATACCAAAACCCGTAGGGTGTACTAAAGAGATCCAACTGAGTCTACAACGAGAATGTTGTTCTACCTCCTCTAGAAGGAACATCTACTGCTGTGAACAATTCAAAGCCTTTAAATGCCATCAGCATGTAAGAAAATGGAAAATTACATGTCGTCAACGTATAGCACAGACTCAAGTGCATTTTCCAGCTGCTAAAATAAACTGCTCTCTAATGCACATTAGAGAGCATTTGAAACAAATCACGTCATGCAAATGCAGATTAAAACCATATCCACTGAGTGTAGTATACAGCATGCAATGAGTCTCTAGCACTAGAACATCAAATGTGTCATTTTTTGGGAAGCATTTTGACCAAAGAATTACCCTAATGTCCTAATAATAATAAAGTTTATAAGCTGTTCATCAACCACAGCATTTTCCATAGCACCATAATGAATTATCCCCAGTTTCCAACTTACTAGAAGTTTGCTGTTATGATGCACATCTTGTTTCTTGTCTCAGAAAAGTATGTATTTCTTGCTACCTGCTAGAATCATCTTTCAGCTGCCACTGTGGCGTTGCATGCTACTTAAGGTCAATCTACTTACTGCAAACAACATCCACTTGCCATTTTATTGGGCTTCAACACAAGCTGAACTATCCTTGTCCATCAGGTATTAGAAATATTGTACAGTTGTGTCACATCACAGTTGTGTCTCATTTAACCCCACCTCATACATAACAGACTGGCTCTTGGCTACCTTCAGATGCTGCACATCAATTCCAGGAGCAGTGTAGCCTGTAGATTTTATTTTTTTTTTAAATCAGGAGGAGGACTGTCTAATAACTGAGAACACTTACAGTTTTTCAGCCTTGGGGCTGCTTTTTTAAAAAAATTACATCATTTAACATTTTGTTGCGTGTTGTTAACATTTTGTTGCGTGTTGTGCAGAAGAATTCAGAAAAATACCCAAGCTAACACTATGCTTCCAGTTCCAGAACTGTATCAACACAGTCCTATATGAACACATTAACCCTGTATTGCCATAGCTATACTATTCTTTGAACCTGCACACAAAGATCTACAAGTGTCTTTGAGCAGTGGAGTTTCATTATCTATCTCAGAGTCATCGTTTGCATCCTGAAAGCAGTAGCGCATCACACGGTGCTAACACGTCTTAAGTCAGATGTCTTTCTCCACTGCACTGTTACAACACAGAAATGGTGAATAAAGAATATACCTATGGTGAAAGATGTAGAACAGAGTTATTCATATTAAACACCTAAATATAACTTTCCCAACATTTTTACATTTTCACACGAGCAGGAGACAGAACAACTGCATAAATAGAAGCACTTACCTTGGACTCTGGCATTCCTTAGGATACTGTTCCATCTTGCAAAGACCTTTCTGGGGTATTTTGGTTTCTTTCACTAACTGCCAGTTAAATAAATGCAGTCAAGTAAGAACCCATTGAATTGTTTTTTCAGTTTCTAAAGCTTGGCACTTCAGAAGCTTCTACCCATTACTTCATAAGTAATAAGAAACGGTGGTAGATTTTTCTAAGATGCTGCCATTTGTACTAGAACCTTCTGACTCTCAATAGGTAACAGAAATTCCAGGTCAACATTTAGGTATAGAAGAAACAATGTCATCACCTGCACACAAAATGACTCTTCAACAGTGACGGTATAGCATCTCAATAAGGTGCAACAGGGTTTGGAAACTAAACGGGAAAAACGCAAAACAACAAAAATGCAATAGCCACTTTTAAATGGGATCATACATCTGTTTTAACAGCACTGACAGTAGTGAGATTTATGACTTAGTTATGTTCTTCACACTTAACAAAAGAGAAATAGTCCAAAGTCTCCTCAGATATACACTGCCACTTCTCCTTTCCATGTAAGAGCTTAGGACACGGGGGGAATGCTGCTTGTCTGGTGGGTGCTAGCTGGTGACCCATTTCCTGCTTTAGTTCCAAACACATTTTTACCACCCAGGAATGGGCAATTCAGCATAAACCACCAGCTCAGTATAACAGGCCTTAAATAAGGTATTTCAGACACTTTTTAATTTTCCTGTGATTTGTACGTCTTCAAGATTCATACTCTCATGCCTGCTTTCACCACCGTGCAGTCAGACACCTGGGCGGGGGAGGCAGGGGAACAGTAAGGAATCACATTGCCAAAGGTTGCACTGCCAAAGGCAGAATACAAATTATCGGATCTTCCAAATCCTATAATAAACATAATACTTAGGATTACTCCCTAAAAACTTTGCTTTTGAGGTTTTTAGGTAAAACAGAACATTTTCAGAATCTATCCAACTTCATGCTGTGCAGAAAACTGAGCAGTTCTAAGGGAGCACTAGACAAAAATATTGTTATGATATCAAAGACAAATACAGAAGTCGTTTGCAGAGCATAGGCAGTGAACAGTTTTAAAATCTATACAAGCTGTTGATTTTCGGTTCGTTGATCAAAGATCTGCTGGCATAAGAAACATTTCAAAGCAATCTCTTGCTTCGCTTAGATGAACAATTATGTTTTAACCATACAAATTAACTAAGACGAAGTGAAATAGAACCCATTTTTTATGCAAACCTTAGCAGTAAAGTCCAACTCTGACCCCACTTGCATATCTTACAGTGGAACCATCCTGACTCTTCTGTCCAAAGTGACTTCATATATACTCTAGAAAGTGATGCAGCAGGATATAGAAACCCTGGGATAGACCCAGGCATAATGAAAAGGAGGAGCCTGGAACAGAATTCACCAAGGAGACAGGAACTGTAGGCGGTAGCTAGAATGCTACTGAAAAAACGTTGTTCCAGACAAAATGTGCAGAAGCCCAAAGGTCACAATGAGTACAAACTAGAACTGTACACTCAGTAACTAGCTCTTCAGTGAGTGACTCTAGGGCAGTGATAAACAAGCACATATAATCAAATGAATCCTGACCTACAAACTAAAGATTGCTAATCAGTGTAACCACATGGGGAGAGCAGTTACTAGGAAAGGATTTTTGCGTGACTACCCCTAGATTTACTGCCGCAGTTTCAAGATACGTTGGCTGGAAGGAGGGAAAGGGAAAGGACATGAGCTTCATTTTTCTCAGCCCAGCAAAACTGGCGCAGCTACTTTTAGAATTCTTTTCAAGCATCCATTTCCAACTGTCAACCTTCACTTCTCAGAAAAAAATTGGGGTTTTTGACAGAGATCTCACAAAATTATCTTTCTCACAGTAACCCGTGCATTTTACCATTACATTACATGACTGCAGGTGCTTCAACAGAAGAACAGTGCTTCCTATGTAATGCTGGAAAGACAGAGAAAGAAATTTTCCAGTGAGCACAGGAATAAACCTTCTCACAAAGGCAATGAGGGAAACGTGAACACAAAAAGCAAATTATGTATTGACAGAACCTTAGCCTTTCAAATGTACGCTCACATGTTTAACTATGCTTTTCACAGTCCTGTGGGACTTATCAAGTCCTGCTGGGATCAAACCCTTTCCCACAGATATGCTTCTGTCAATATTCTCACTGAAAAAAATCTGGGACTATGGGAGAAACAGGTGATAATCTTATTCCCAAAAAGCCAAACTCGATGTATGTACAGATACTCAGAGTGACATTTTGTAGCAGATAGTACCTTCCAAGTCACCAGTTAAAATCCAGTCAAAGAAATTCAACATAGCCTTCTTTCATTATCACATAAGATATGCTACCTTACAGTTATTTCAAGGCAGCAGGATAAGATCAGCCACACAACTGAAAAGCAGGTAACACAGATATAAACTGCTTGCATGTCAAAACCTGTTTCTCCCCCAAGTTAATGAAAGATTGTAACCAAACTGCAGGTTTATGCCTCTGCAGGATGGAATTTCTGTATAACGATGATGCTAACTTGCTGCATCACCTTTAGTAACTCTAGAGGTAGCAAAGCTGAAAGGACATGACTGCTGAGCCACTTGCGTATGTCCGGAGGTGACATTCCCAGGGTGAAGTTGCTGACGAACCTTAGTGCCATCCATGCTGCACCATTCTTGACCTACTTCGAACATCTCTGCCTGAAGGAAGCACTTTCCACAGCCTTAAATTCACTTAAAATGCAAACTAGGAAAAGTATCACCTATAATATCAACAGGAGGTTTTTTTAAACCAAATGACTAAGATTAACCAATTTCAGTGCAAATTACAAAATCCCTTTCAGTTTAAACTAACTCATTAAACTCCCTTACGGGTTAACATTCTTAAGGCTAAACGATTAGTATGCAATTTCTTCTACTGAATCTGTAAGCCGCAACAGAAGTTAAGCTAAACATTTTCACAAAAGGACCCTTTTTTTCCCCCACTCCCTATTTTACAGCCTGAAAATTCTACTAGCTGAGCCAAATCTCACATGCCTGTGTGACTTCTCTCGCTGTCACAAAGTCATAGGAGTGTAATGTGAAAATAAGCATTAGTGAAAGTGGCAGGGAAAAGTGCTGGTTTATGATTTATGTCCTTTACAGAATAGCTAGCTAGAAAGTTCACTAAGTCCCTGTTGCCAGATTGCAGCTACCATACATATTAAATTCATGCTTCAGTTCACATTTTCCTTACAAATGGCTGAAACCTGTTCTATAAATTGTCTAATTCTGCCAGTAGTAAGCAGATGCTACCAGTATGACATATTCTGTATAAACTTTGCTGTTTTACAAGTTTATATTATACTGGAATTTTCTCTCTCTCCGTTGCTTTAATCCACTGGGCAGCTACTGTTCTTTTCATCAAGGACATCAGGAATCGCCCCACACCTTTATAAGATATTCAGTTCCATACTTGTGGGAAGAGATCAAACAAGATTTATTGTAGTCACTATGTGGCCAGACCATTTGCCCGACACTGATTAAGCTAAAAAAGGTCCTGGCAGCTCCCAGCAGCAAACCTGCCGAATATTCAGCAGATAAATGAACAAGGGACATCCCCCTGATCCCCCCTACGGATACCACTTGGATTAAGGTAAGACAGAGGCAGTATCTGATGTAAAAAAGTGTGGATGGGAAGAAACAGGTAAAGAAGCAAAAGCAACAGGAAAAAAAATAAGAAAGAGGTAGAGGTTGAAGCCCGAAGTACAGAACTTTTTTCCACCTTCAGCTGCAACCCTTGTACATGCCATTATATAGAGTGACCTTTTTCTTGCAGTCTCCTGCTGCAGTTTCCAAGGAGGAGCTGCAAAGATTACCATTTGTTGGCTACATTTGTTGTACCGGCCTTACACTGCATTTCCTGAACCCTCAACTGTGGTCCATAGCACAGGAGACTGGTATCATCAGTAACACAATTATATCGCAGAAGGGCTAGTCCAAAACTCCGGTAAATTACTGCTCAGTAAATTGCCCAGCTCATGGGTAAACTTTGCATTCTGAGAGACATCCTAGAAATAAAAGAAATTCACCTCTCCTTAAGGATTGCAGCAAACCAATGGGTTCCATGGGCCATCCGCTATGACCTTCTGTTTCCACCCAAACTCCATCTCTCTTTTGGGGCTCGTCTCATGACAAGCTCTTTGTCAAGCTCTTTGTTCTACCTTGGTGCAAGAAAGTTCATGGACTCAAAGGCCTTAGATTTATCTCACCTGCCTCTATGCACCTTAGTGAATTACCTAGGGTAGGACTCCTGTTACTACAGCCTTTTGGTACCTTCACGGGAAAGAAAGAGGTACATGGGGGAAGCCGATGGGGGAAGCATTCATTTTTGTCTAAGACAGCAGAACTCGGTGCTGCTCTCCAGTTCAAGTCTTAGCCTGCTACACGGGAAACATAGGGAGTGACCAGTGCCTAAAAGTTGTCAGTTGTTGCCTATCCTATACCCCCTTAGTAGTAAAGAGGTTCTTTGCTTCCTCATACAAACGCCTTTACAAGAAATACATATAGCAGAAGAGGGAAGGAGAGAGCAGGTAAGCATATCAGAATGAAGAATCATTCAATGAAAATAGATTACAAGGACAGCCAGACTAACCAGCTATTTTGGTGCCTCGAGAAGAACCCTAACGGTAGAAAAAATGAATGCTTAACTGCAGGTGACCTTGCACAGATGCCAGCTGCTGCCCACGTGAAAAACAGAGTGAACTGTCTATGAACAAGACTTTGTGCACAAGTTAGTGTGTGTTATTTTATGTATCACATTGAAACGAGAAAAGGAAATGAAAGGAATGAGATTGCTCTACATTCCAGGAGCTGCCTGGAATGCCAAATGCACAAGGTTAGTAAAAGGTGGTGGGTGCTTCCATAGGGCTAGGGGGGAAAAAAAGTGCCCTATCTGAAATTTGCTGCAATGATGCGACATAGGCCTCTAGAGAAAAAAAAAACAAACACGGAAGAAAGAAAAAGAGAGGGGGAAAAAGGCCGGGGGGGTGGTGGGGGTGGGGGAAGAGATACAGACATCCAGTGTCTTAAAATCACCTCTGGGTCTTGAAAAACAACTTTCCAAGACCTCAGTCCTTGGGAAAAGACTCAAATTGCAGATTTAAAGAAGGCAGCAAATTATTCACAGCTAGAAAATGTATTATGATTACCTGGAGTTATAAATAAGTTTTCACACACAGATACACACGTACTCTCTACCTAGGTAAGTAAGTCTACACTATGAGAACATAAATGTAATGAAAGTTCGGCAAAAATTACTAATGAAGGAAAAAAGGGGTAAATCAACTTCCATTATTCTTATCTCTAAAAGAGAAGAAATTACTTTTTCAGAGGAGAATCTCAGAGGAACAAGTAGCTGCTACAACAGTCAAACGGTGCATTATTTTCAGTTAGATCAAACAGTCATAAATTTGGGGCAGTCTGCTAACATCTGAGAACTAGTTTCTATATAAATTCTGGCCAAAAAAAAGCAAGAATCAAGACTGGGTTTATGCTAATACCCAAGTGTTAGTTGGAAACAGGTCATTTGCTTAAATCAGATTTTTAATAGTCAAGGCAAAACTATCAACACAAATCAAGTTTTCACTTAAATCTTCTTGCTCTTACTGAATGTAATTCTGCCCAGTTTCACTGCTAGATAATTTATTTCAGCTCTCAGAGAGATATGAGATTATAAAGGACATCTACACTGGAAATCCTTACTGCTGAATTAGTAGGAATAAACATAAAGAGTTGAGCTAAAGCACTGACTGAAACTCCAATTTTAACAAATCCTGGAGTAAATGTCCCACGTAACACAAATACGGATGTGCAGTCTGACTTGCAGATGGGCCTCTCTTTGGACTTTAAGATTTGCAGATATCTTCCTCTTTGCGCTGAAATATTACTGTACACAATTTGCACAGAATTACTGCAGGTGCAAAATGAGGGACCAAGGCACAGCAGAAGAGTCTCAGAGAGTGCTCTGAGAATTAAAATTCCAC
This sequence comes from Pygoscelis adeliae, assembly GCF_000699105.1. Taxonomy (NCBI): domain Eukaryota; kingdom Metazoa; phylum Chordata; class Aves; order Sphenisciformes; family Spheniscidae; genus Pygoscelis; species Pygoscelis adeliae. Next base: position 2,798,788 of record NW_008824044.1, read on the forward strand.
ATATAAGTGTATTTAGTAACTTAAATGGAAGGCCCCTGGTACATTAGAGCTTACACTGTACTTGCAAACAGTCATTGTGGGGAGATGCCAGGAAAAAAGCCTCTGTCTCTCGAAAGCGATAAACTTCGTGGCACTGGGTTTTTTCCAGTTTTGTTTGCTGGTTAATGAGAATGAGGCAATGTATGAATGTACTCATCAGTAATGGATACATTTTTGAATTCATGTTTCTGAGAAAGAACCCACTGTTGCAGGCTAGCTTTTAATGGAATAGAGCTGCATAAAACAATGCAAACTTTTTCATATACAGTTCAACAACAGACAGGTTAACTAGCACTTCAATTCTAAAGAGTATCCTAAACCAACCCACATGCAGAGGTCTCCAGCTGCATAAAACTGGAGTCCAATACTTGAGCTTTGATCCTTCAGGGATACTCAGTAAATTGGGCAAGAATCCTTGTGCTCCACAAATTCCTACACAGATACAAAAATTAGTGAAAACTGAAGGCCAAAAATGACTGCCTTCTGCTCACGCTTTTACATATCAAAGTCTGTTTACATAAATTTATCTGTGGGAAACTAACTACTACTATGTCACTCCTCCCCAGCCCCACACCTTGCTACATTTGTTATGCTATCCTAACCTCAAACTTCACTTCCAGCAGTCTCAGACTGGTCACATGCCTAATTTCCAATTAGTTGAACCAATCATTTCACATCAGATGAATCTTTATTCTGCAAAGTGTTGCAAATCTTTAATTGGGCTTGGGACTTTGAAAATATGTATACAATTGACTTCTTCAGGATACCATGAAGGAAGAAGTGAAGCAGAAAATGGATTCTTAGCACTAGAATATCACCTGCTTAAAACACAAAAGGAGGTAGGATTCAGACATAAATCTGCTGGTCCCAGAGCAAAACACAGATCATGTTCAGCAACTTAATGGCTTGTCCATGCAAGCACATTTGTGCCATCGGGGTTTTTTAAGAATGTGTATAAACTGTAAAACTGAAATGGTGAGATTAGAAAAAGGAGCAGGATGTCAATTACTTCTACTATTTGCTAAAGACAGTGTATTTCCAATTCAGTCTTCACCATATGGCCTACAATATGTGAAAGCAGATGCAAAACTTGAAATAAAAAAATTACTAAGTAATTGTATTATTCCATTACTTACTCATTAAATGTCTTTTCAGGATAGCATAGCATTAGCGTTACAAAGTTCTGTCTTTCCTCACACACAAATATTCCACTCTTACAAATCTCTACAACAGAATTAAAACTGAAATTTTAAGATCCTTATATACATGCGTAAAAATTAGAACAAAACATGGTGGACACGTGGTATAATTACTATGACAGGGTTTTTTTCTCAAAAACATTCTTTTACTTACCATATCATACAGGTAGCAAACTTGGAATAGAATGATTTAGTTTCAGAGTACCTTACCTCTCTTTTAAGGTTTTTGTTAAACGTTTTCACTAGGTACACACAGACACCTCTTTTTGCATATTTCTAACAAAAAAAATACGGGAAAGTTGTAAATCAAGGTGTTATAAAACAAATGAGACAACAATGACCAAAGAACCACTGATAATCATGAATAAGAATACTGACGTTATTCATTATTTCCAGATTTTTCTGAACATCAAGAGGTTTTTTTCAGCATATTTGTAAAAATGTGTATTTTATCTTTGGTACGGAAGAAGTATTGATGATACTGAACTCTGAGAAGCTAAGCATTTGCCTTAGCTTGAGGGGTTTTGTGGTGGTGGTTTTTTGTTTAATAGTAAAATACTTTCCAATCCCTGCAGACTAAACCAATTTATGGTATTTCAGCGAATAAACAGGACATTACCTAGCTATTACACATTCTCCCCTACCTTGCATTTTTTTGGATAAGATTTCGTCACGACAGCTGAATTTAACTTTGTGCATGACTGATTCAGGAGAGAAAAAATTATCACTATGCATTCCAAGTGGTCTGTATGCAGAACAAAAGTAATCCTATCTACTAATATACAATCAGTATCTGACTCATAAGTGCATTTCCCTTCAAAAGGTTCCTCTCTCTTCAAAGGGAGATAAACAACTAGAAAGTATAACTCCCATTTCAGTTTCCTTTGGTGTGTTTAAAAGCCTTACAGTTTTCAACTTTATTATAAACACTTCTGCAACTGAAGTAGCATTAATACAAAGTAATATCACTCCTTTTTCACAGACGTTTCAAAAGAGGCACAGCATGATAAAGACTCCTAAATAGTTTAAAATTTGAAGTAAGAACAGAATAAGCAATGCTTTGACATTCAGTACAATCAATCTTTCCTCACCACACACAACTCACTAGTTATCCTTGTTGCCACCATTTCCCATTCTGATTTATGATGGAAGGAAGAGACAGGAAATGACAGAATTTAACTTTTCATATTAATGTCCTTCCAACCCACTACACACAAGCAGAGATTAAAACCCATCGCTTGTTTTCATTTTAATTTCTTGAAACACTGTTTCATCTGTGCAGTTTCTAACACAGTTATATTTGAGCTCAGACTCGGTTAACACAACCTAGTGAGTCACCACATACCAGCTGAGCTGTAGTAGTATGCCAGACAGGCAGAAGAACAAATGCTTTTACCTACATCTCCTCCTAATTGTTTGAATGTGTTGGAAATACAAGGTAGGCTACTACATGACTGTTGCTGGACGGTAACTCACTAAGATATACTTAAGATATACAACTTGATCACTTGTCTACATTCTTAATCTGAAACAGTATTAATCCGTTTCAGCTCCTTATTATACTATACATATATTTTTGCTAAGCACTCAATCACTAGCATCAGATAGCCAGTGCTTATCTCAAAAGGCAAGCGTATGACAATGAGAACAGTTTCAACAAAATCAAAACCATACCTAAATATTTAACGGATGAATGCAAATCAAAACATGCGTGCTAAATAAGGAGAGAGACACCAGGCAAGAAAAAAAATATCTGTGATGAGGCTATCCACCATAGCACTGCTTTCTGTATTCAATCACGTGTATCAGAAGTCCATTGGAACAGTCACGCGTTATGAAAGTAGAGCTGGTTCTCTAATAGCAATTGCAAAAAGATGGGAAGAAAAACCAGAAGAACTGAAAGGCCAGTTTGATTACTAGCCTGCCTACACTACAAAGACTTCAGAAATACATAGCTGCTATTAGTTCCCCACTGAAGGAAGTCAACTGCAGTAAAGAGCAATGACTCCAGAGTGGCAGTGTTAAAATCAAGGACAATTCTTCAGATGATATAAACCAACACAGTCCCAGCTTGTATCAATGGAAGATCACATTAAGTGCCCAAGAATATTAATGAATTGTTCATTGAAGACATTTTCCATTTACAAGTACCTCTTTCAAAAAAAAAAAAAAAGATCAAGAACACAGAACATGGAAGCATTTAGGTACACAGCAGACATCTGGCAAAACAATGACAAATGGCAGTATTAACATTTAGATGTTGTTCTATTAAAAAGACAACTCCTCCACTGTTGGAATAATCTCATAAAAGCCCTTTCATTAAATCACTCTTTCATACTGATTCCTTTTCAATGCAATTTAAACTCATTATGTTAAATGAGCACTATTATATTTGCAATAAAATAAACATAAGTACTGTTTTTATGCTTGCCTACCAGGTAAATCACCCTTTTAAAAATATTGCAGTACTATCTGTTGCAGAGTACTTAAACATACACATTTGAAAGTTGGTGGCAGTTACTCTCTTTTTACTTGGATGAGTTGGTCTCTGAAGCGCATACAAATACAAGTAAAATCTTTAATTTTTTTCCACTTAGAAGTGCTTATACTTTCTCTCACAGGAATTGTCCTACTACTTGGATAAATGATGCAATTACAACAAAGACATTGTCCTGTCTTCAGCACGGAACACTAACAAAAACATTTAAAGCCGCTGCAAGAAATCCTGAGGCATTAAGAGAAAAATGTGATGTAAGGCTTAGTGTCACGACCAGTTGTGTATTTTGATGAACAGATTTCAACTGGTGCCTCCATTTTTCCTGTTTGTTCTAACAATTGTCTTTTATACAGCAAGAATCTTTTACCCCAGAGTGGGACATGCAACTCATCCTACCGTCTTTTGCACCAGGTATATAAAAAGGGACTTAGCAGAAGATTAGCCAAAGATTTTATCAAAACATGTAGTTTTTTGGAACAGATTATATTTTCTTTCATGAAAAGGCCCAGTGCAGTTACCTAATGTCATCCTTTTTCTTTGTGGAGGTTCAGTGTATGTCCTCACTTATACAAAGACAGGAAGATGGGAGTTGAAGAAATGGAAGTTTGAGTGAAGTCACATGTAACTTTCCAGGTTTGATCATACTGGCAGTAACTACTGAATTTGCTTCTGCTGTGCACGTTAAAAGCAACTGTCAGCTAAAATTAAAGCAGTGTAGACTTGGCATAATACTACAGCAGGTTCAGGTCAATCTCAGGCCTATCTGAAGAGGTAAAAATGGATTCTTAGTCTTCGTATCTTCAGAAAGGACAAGATTATGGTCCCGTTACTTCAGTGAAGATCCGTGAGAACAGCTCTGTAACAGTTATGTCCATTTTCTAAGATCTCGGAACCATTTGCTTGGGTCTGCTGCATATACACGTTCTTGTTTATGAACAGCAGAAATAAGTTAGCAATAGCCTGTGGAAACTCTGCTATGCCTTGTACACTTTTTAGGTTGACAGTGCTGCTAAAGACTTACCTTCTTCCTCATTAATTCAGTTAGTAAACTTTCAGACTACTAGATTGGAGTATTGGGGGTAGGGACAGCACACCCTCTTGTTTCATTTCCAACAGTGACACCAGAATTTGCTATAAAACATTCAATTGTATAAAACAGTCAAATGCTTTCGAAATTGAAATTGCTTTTTAAAGAAAAAGGAGTACTTTGGAAATGCCACAAAAATTAATTTAGAATAAGCAGTGACAGAACTCTTACCATTTTATGGCTGCTGAGTGCCCACTGACTTTGGCAGCTTCACAGAAGGTCAGAGAACATACTTGCACATCTCAAAGGATCATTGCAGCCGGAATAATTCTACATCTTTGTTTACAGGCTTAGCAGTGAGGCCAAGGACTGAGAGGACTTTGGGAGAGAGCTACCATTTCCTTGCTAAAGGTGATGCCTCAAAGCTAACTTCAGGCAAAAGAAAATCTTGACTGGCCACTTGCCTGTGCAGCATGAATTTCAGTGTCTGTTGTTCTGGCATTCATCACACCCAGTCCACTTGTTTAAAACATTTGTATTACTTCAAGGGATCCCAGTCACCATCAGCATTCAATAAGAAAGAAGACAGAATGCAGCTGATCATGCTTGTTACACTGGCTAACCACCAAACACAGAAATGTTTCCGTTTCTTCATTAGGCAAGGTTATAAAAGTCAAACTCGAACTCAATCAGCCTTAACTTTATTATCTTTGAAAGTTAAATTAAGAAACAACTCTATTGCTGTAGTATAGGTCAAAAACAGAGAAGCAGATAGTAGTAGTAGTATAGAAGAAAACAGAGAAATTATTTTTAAGGAAATCACTACCGTAGTAAAGTCACAGAAGTCAACAATATAGTTACACTTTTTTCTTAACAGAGTACTGTGAAACCACACAAATTTGCTGTGGTTTGTGACACGCTATGTAATGACACTGGAATCCCGATATCATGTCATTTTATTTTTTTTTTTATACAGGGAGTATAGAAGATTTGGTCCTACAGTTACTTCAAGGAACCTGAAAGATCAGGAACGTACATTCAATTTTTATATGAATACTTATTGTTAGATAAACAGTATCAGATATGCATTGTTTCCAAAACAACTGAATGTTATGTACATTCAGTACGAGCAGATGTCAGCTCAGCTGTCCTGATAATTGGCACACTTATTCATAGGCCAATACATAAGGCAAGTATCTACGCTCAAATCAGACAGAAGGTTAGAACATGTGAAAACAGAATAAACAGGAATTTAAAGAAATTTCATAATAGATATTATATGTGATTTTCTTAACAAATGCCTTAACTGCCATATTGTTCAGATCTGTAACTTCCTGTCTACCTTTTAAATCCTCTACTAGAATACATTTAAGCAAAGTATTTTCTGAAAAAAAGTATTTCTGCATTTAACAAAACCTGTTAAAACCTGGTGTTTGCCAATAACACTCTAATGCATCTGAAGAGAACAGCACACATGCTGTTTTACTACTAGGCATAAAAGTCTATGTTCTCAAAAACAGGGGAGCTTACATAAGCTAAGGCATCTTCACAGTTAACCATAGTAACAAGTACCTATAAAGAAAAATATTCCTAAAAATAATTTCAATATTCCCAGTACCAGAAACAGACTAACCATGTGATGTTCAACAGATAAGAAAAACATTCATGTATATCAACATGTCTGTTCAATCCTTCCAATGCCAATTAAAAACAAAAATTATGCAATTACACTTGTTACTGAAAAACTAAAAGGCACAAAACTTGCAGGAACAGTCTTGCTCATTGGTACCAATTTTAAGCACCAAAAGTTTAGTGCGGTTTTGGTTGTTTTTTTTTTAAAGCAAGGAAATTAGTGACCCCATTAAGTCAGTAATTTGTTCCATACCAGTTATTTACCTTTTTGGTGCTTATATAAAGCACCAAATTGACTATAAAATACTCCTTGGTTTCTTCCAACCATACCAACTCAACACAGACTTTACCCTCTGAATCTGCATAGTCTGTGGTATAGATATGACCCATGTAGTCATAAAGGCTGGATGCCCTGGAAGACAGTTCCATGTAGACTGGGGCACTGAAACACCAGAAGGGCTTTCCAGTTTCATCCAAGAGAGTAACATCCATCACGTAGCAGTCCTACAAACATAAGCAGAAGATATTAATTCCCTATGCCATGGCACAGTAAGTAGGTCTGTCACTGATTTTAGGAGAAATATCAAGGATTCAGAAAGCAATTTTTGGTATGAAGGCTAAAAACTCAAAATATAATTGATAGTGCTCCACTGACTACTGCAAAGCAACAAATACTTATTTAGAGGTTTCCTACAGAAATCAAAATTGCAACCTACAGACATCAAAAACTGTGAAGGTAGCACCGCCAACCTAAATCAGACATTATTTCTTGAACATTTTTTAAGCTTTTAACATCTGTGTTTCTCAATTATTCGTTACCTTACCAGTCAAATAATGATAATCCTTCAATATGAGAAAGAAACCTAAGTTTAAACTCAGGTGCTAAACTTTATGAATGCAGCAATGTTTGCAAAGATACTCAAAGAGACCACCGCCAAGGCATTGTACGCACAACAATTACCCTTATATGCCAGCTATAAATGAAAGGTATACAGCACTTTTTGAATGGCTGCAAGCTTCAGTTCCCAAAAAGGTAATATTAATGTATCTTCCTACCCTCCAAATAATTATTCCTTTTGAAAATATTTCTTTACAACACTACACATTACATCGTTTTATAATGCTGAAGTCAGGATGCCAATTCTTGGGCATTTGCAAACTAATGGTTTCACACATGCCTTAAAAGCATACGGGTTGTGTGTCATTGTTAATATCATCAGCTGTTACCTGTTCTCATGAGTTCTGAATCACTAAATGAATCAGATTATCTTAATTATGCTGTATATATGCTTTACTTCCAGAAGTATCATATGCTCCAAAAGCATAAACAAACCAACATCACATATTCCATGCCAAAAAATTAATTTGGAATGCTTTATTTCACTGTTGTGAAATATATTTCACGTAGTTGTGCTTCTGTTGCTTTAACATTTCTTTCACTATTACTGTACTTCAATCAAACAATACAGAGCAGATGGCACAAACATAAGAGGTAATGTGATACATACAGTTTTCCTAAATTTGTTACTGTAGACTATACTGAAAATACAAAATTCAAACCAAATTTGATGATCATTTATTAATTTAGACGAGCTATAAATTCACTTGGAACAAGAAAGAATTACTACTTTCTGGTCTGACATCTTGCATATCAAAGGCCAATTATGAAAACTACAGCAAGGTGGCCTTGAGTGTTGGGGGCTTTTCTTCCCATGTATTTCCAACTATCTGTACTTCAGCAATTTATTTTTTATAAAAAAATACCCAGAAGTGCCAAAAAAAGCTTTTTTTTTTTCCTTAGAGTATTGGACAAAATTCAAATAAATTCAAAGTAGTGGCACGTTCTGCTGCTGTGGCTGATTTTATTTGGCCTTCACGTGTTTTAAGAGTTTGAGAGACTTATGTTAAAAGCCAAATTGAATTCTACCCACAGCTCTGTGTTGACATGCGCAATCTCTCACCACAAAATGAGGAGTTTAAAAAAAAATTTATATTATTTATGTTTTCCTAGAAACAAATATTCAGTATAACTTATGCTGTACGCACACAGGACAGAGCTAAACTAAAGGCTACAGCCATAGCTCTCTGTTTCCTCTGACGGTTAATTTCCAACATTTTTATGTAGTACTCATGATTATTTTCATGGCAGAAAAAAATTCTGCCAAGCAGCTGGAAATCATATAGAATCATAGAATGGTTTGGGTTGGAAGGGACCTCTAAAGATCATCTAGTCCAAACCCTCTGCCGTGGGCAGGGACATCTTTCACTAGACCAGGTTGCTCAGAGCCCCGTCCCACCTGACCTTGAATGTTTCCAGGGATGGGGCATCCACCACCTCTCTGGGCAACCTGTGCCAGTGTCTCACCACCCCCATCATAAAAAAAACTCTTCCAATTTAAATCTACCCTCTTTCGGTTTAAAACCATTGTCCCTTGTCCTGTCACTACAGGCCTCGGTAAAAAGTCTCCCTCAGCCTTTCTCATAAGCTCCCTTTATACTTTGAAAGGCCACAATAAGATATCCCCGGAGCCTTAATTTTCTGGTATCTGCCCAACATGGCAGCAAGATTTCCCACCTCCTATCGTATGCTTTTCAAGCAAATGAAGCATATTCTGTAATTATGTGCTAAGATCCCACTAACTTTAAGCATGCAAATAGTTCTAACGAAATTAATGGGATACACAATAAAAATAAACTAATTCAAGTCTAAAATTTTTCAGAAGCCTCAAAAATGCACCTATTCTGCATTATGATTCTCAATGAACATTCATGGCAATTAAAGAAAGATGGCAAACAATTGCCTTGAAAGCATTTTCTTGTTAGCTTGAATTCTTTCTAGTTACCAACATACAGTATTTTTATTAACACACATAGGGGAAAGATTTGTTGTTCTTTTGAAAACAAACACCCAACTCAAAAAAGTTTAGTACAAACTGAGAACAAATACAATTGAACAACCTGTCACTATGCAAACAAGGAATTTGAAGAAAACAAATTGCTATAAGCAATTAGAGAGGGAGGACTGAATGGAAACTGCAATTCAAGCTCAACTGCAGTTTATGTTCCAAACAGATACTAGTAGGTTACTAAGTTTTAAGATAAATTTTATATTCCTCATTGCATAGGAAAGCTGGCTGACACTGTAAACCATAAAGCAAGTATGTTAATGTCTATGAGCGAAATATGTTATCAAACAGTATTCCATTCCACACTTATGTGGGATTAGCAGAAAGGACAGTTTTATTAATTTTTACTTTTTTTTCAAAGTAAGTGCCAAAATTTAAACCAACCGTTGAACAAAATCATTTTTCAGTAAACATTTATCAGAATTTTTGGTACTTCTGAAATACCCGTGCAGCTGAAGTACATTTAAAAATATGTGTCTTCACCACTATTGCAAAATCTACAGAACTACTCTCAATTTTTCTTTAAAATAATTCTTTCAGGAATTTTATACAAAAGAGCGAGTGAGAAGTCCTCTAGAATACAAAGAGTTAATCCAGCTGACCCACGCGCATGACTCGAGCTAGGTGCTGACTGCATGAATGTGGACTGTAGTTTCTGCCTGTGTCCATCAATATTCTCCAACAGCTCCTAACTTTCATTGCACATAAATGGTACAACAGATGTGCAGAGTATTTCCCTGGGGTTCAAGACTTATTGCCCAGGAAAAAAAAAAAAAACCAAACCAAAAACCCCACAAAAAGCACATCTGCAATACATTTTTTGTCTAGCATTTCCAAGCAGTGAAAGTCAGTCACAGCATCTTTGCTGAGTAGAAAGCACTGGAGTCATCACACATGCATAATGGGTCTATCATACAATCTAGACTCTAAGACAGAAATGATAAAACTATTTTTCCTCAAAATTCACATCATTTTTGAAATATTTGAATTGAATTCTTTCTTTAGTTACACACACCTTCCACAAATAAAAACCTTTTTTTTTTAAATTAGCATATTTAGGATGCATAAACATCATTCTATTTTGAGATAAGCATTTCCAGAAACAAAAAATATTTCTGACTGACCTTTACGTTGCCCTTAAACACATCTGTTTCCCAGGATAAGCCAACCGTCCCAATAAGAGGCAAGTGCTTCGTATTATCCTTTAAGTTTACAACTATAAGCCTCAAATATCCATTTTCAATGTCACCTGAAAATATTAACAATATATAACATTATACTACTACAAATCAAATTAAGCCCAAGTACACTGTAAATGTTCTCTCTGCTTCTCTCCATGTCTCCAGTTTCCTCCCACTCACCCATAAGGAACCCTGACACCAACAACTAGATATCCAGCACGTCATAGAGAATTTAAGTCACAGTTCAGGGCTTTGATTCCGTGATCCACAGCAGAAGCAGCAGCTAAAAAATTTGGTATATTTGAGTATAAAAATCTGAATGCCACATAAAGGACTTATGCAAGGATGCAGGAAGTAAATTCTATGTTCAATATTCCTAATTTCATGCCACCAGTGCCTCCATCACTGCCCACTCCCCAAAAGTCAAGTTCAACACATAATATGTGAAATAAATCATGAGATACCCACCCCCCCTTTTTTCTTTTTTTTTTTTTAATCTCTCTACTCTGTATGGTAACTCAAATAACCCTATACAACAGGGTATAAGGGTAACTATCAGTCCTCCCTGGAAAAGATATTGCATCATTTAAACTGACAAGCAGTATGCCTTGATTTGAATCAAGTTTTTAAAGTATGGATTTGTTCATTTTTTAAATATCTTCCCAAAAGCTCACTTTCATTTTTTGACAGAATTATGAAATTTCCTTTGTGATTTTTTTTTCCTAAATATAACCATATTTCTTTGCTATGTCTTCCTCTCCTCCCAGAAGAGATTGACTTTTTTTTTCCCTTGCTATTGGAGGAGGAAATTTAACCAGGGAGTCCAACAGACTAATTATACCTTGGGGTACATCATAACAAACAAGATCTCTGACTATGAAAAAAAAAATGCATCACATCATGATGCAAGCAGATTTCTTAGCAGGACATCCCTTAAACAAATTTCCTTGAACAAGAGATACTCTCTTAAAAAAGCAAACAAAGGCACCAGAGACCTCAAAGAAAAAAAAAAAAAAAGGAACAGAACTAAGTATCTAACACTTGCAGAAGACAGGTAAGAAGGGAGAGAAGGAATGCCCAGAAAAATACAGCTTGTTCGGATCTAGTAGCAGGCCCTGGATGATAACTGAAGGGGCTTGTAGAGGTTTAAGACGCAAGTGGCAAAAGTGAAAAAAGAGAGAAGTGTTTTGCCTGTGGTTCTCCTTCAGTCAGGCCCAAGCAGCAGCATGAGGCTGAAGACAGAAGCAGCAACATCACAAAGGCTGGCTTTGAGTTAAAAAGCTAAAGCCTGCGTGAAGGAGCAGCAAAGCCTTTGCCTGGTGACTACTGAAGGCAGACAGCTGGAGGCAAAGTGGCAGAGAAAGAGAGCCCACAGTTTACTACAGAAGCCAGAAACTTCTCTGAATTGGTATTGTGGGGCCAAGCAACTCCCAGGAGACGCTTGGCCACAAACCAACGCTGGAAAGACATCACTCACAAGCAGGGAGTCCAAAGAACACTTACTGTGTGGAGGAAGCAGCCCAACACATGACAGCGTACAGAAGCAGCAGGTTTTTCAGTACTGACACTGCCTGGAATAGGAGTGTGAATACAGTGGAACCAACATGACTATGCCCAGGAAATATTTGGTGTGGTTGAAGGAGAATGCATCACTCCAGACAGTGATTTCCACTATCCTTGCAGTGAAGTCCCAGAGAACTCAATGAGGAAAATGTAAGCAGAATTCACTTTCAGGATCCAGCTCAAAGTGCAAAAAAGGCTATTAAGTTGATACCTACCCAAATGGTTCTGTTCCAAACCTCAGTAAATCAAATCTAATGACAAGATTTCATCCAAGATAAAAATATTTTAGATAAATAGTCAAGCTTTACTGAGTGAACATGAAAAGCCCACATCTAAAGTTGAGCTTTTCGTATAAAACATTAAACAACATCAGTCAACAAGCATTTTTTCCAAAGGACTATTCAGTTATCTGCAATTCAGATTTGAATGGAAGCAGCTATTCCTCTCACTCATTCAAAACAAATGAAAATTTTAATGGAATAAAGACAGATTGAAAAAAAGCATATAAATTATATGCTTTTTTAAAAGAAGCTAATAAATTAATGAAGCCCAGGACACCACTACTATTGCATGGCATTAATAACATGAACTGCTGCATTGCTAGATGGGTCACTTGGCTAAAGTGTAAGTTATCAATCCCCTCTTGCAGTTACTTCTTAACCTTAAGCCAGAATGGAAAGAGGTGACACAGATCAGGAATCTGAAGGCTAATTATTCACGGGTTAGTTAATCCAATCTTTATAACTTTTTTTTTAAATATAAAAGCTGTGTTGCAGTCCTCATATCTAGAAGAAAGAAAAAGTATGCCTAGAAATTAGCAAGAAGCTGAAGTGCTAAGTACTGAAATCTCCCCTTCCTCATCCCAGTCAGATAAGAAAAGGAAATTAAAGGGCAGAGCAAGCTGTGTTAAACATACCAAGGGAAACATAGAGGAAGCAAATTGGACAGGGCTTTCTTCAGTCTGATCTAGAATTTGTTTCATTGTCCCCTTATAATATCTACAGTCCAGAGTTTATGCAAGACACGTATAGCAGCAAAGCAGCACTTTAATCACTATAGGTTATAGGGAACAAATATTTCCAAATAAAGGGAATACCAATATAGAGAACATACATCACGTAGACAAACCTCAGGGGAAAGAAACAAATAGCCCAATAGTTCAAAGGCACTTATTTTAGCTAAAAGCCGAGAGAGTTTGCTTTGCTAACCAAGCCTTTGTTGCAAGTTGTAGTTTGATTGTTATTTTCACAAGGAAGGCTGTGTTTAACATTAATTCCGGTGGCAACAACCAGCCTTACCATGCTGAAATGGTCATTTAAATTTGCAAGTCAATCTTCAAGGTCAAGCAAAAGCATTTCAAATACATGATGTGATATTTTACAAACAAATCTTAAAAGCTCTCTAAACTCACAAAAATCACCCCGTTACATTTTGCAAGCACAACACATCAACTTACATCAACAAGGAATAACAGTGAAAAGCCAAAGCTTAAGACTACCATATGGCTACAAATCTATGCTTAAAAAATTGAAAAACTAGGTAACTACATTTCAAGAATGTTTATTAAAAAGATAGATGTAGTATTCATGGCTTCTATGAGTCATATGAAAAGCCTGTCACAGCTTCCTGAAAACAAGAAAAGTTTTCTAATACATTCAATTCAATTTGAAAGTATTTAGCATATTCACCCTACAGTATCTGTCAACAAGACCATATTACCAATTCTGTTTAAATGGAAGGAAGCATAAAATAAAACGCTAAAAAACAGCCAAAACAGAGCAGCAAAACAGCTAGTTACTGCAGTGCGAATATTAATAACAGAAAAAAAAAAGATCTGAAGCCATATATACTCCATCCACTTGGATCAATGAAGTGCGATATAACTTTTTAAATTTAATGTTAAGAATTTTGCAGAAAGAATTGAAAATAGAGCAGCAAAATGAAGCACAACATTAATGAACACTAAAAAAAAGCAGACAAAAACAAAACTAAAGGTGAACTAATAGAGCAGTTATTCTGCAGAATAACAAATGGGTATTCCCTGCTAGCCTACGAGTGTCTACAGCTTCCTAATGGAAACAAATAAATAAGTAAAACCCCAGTATAATAGCTGACAACTGATCTGTGTCTCAGGTTGTGGAAACTGCCATTCACGTCACACCCATAATTTAAAATAAATCTCGACTGAGTAGAGAATTTTAAGAAATAGCAAGACTTCTCACTATGTCAGAGACCTCCATGCTTCAGAGCCCTCCCAGAGAATGGGACAGAGTATCATTAGAAGGGAGCCTAAAAACAAAGCGCAAACCATCAAATACAACCAGCTTGGACAACCCTACACTGTTGGCCACATTCAGAAACACCATGTTTACCAGAAAGAGCAAAGTCAACAACAAATTACTGTGAAGATATGTGATGGCAGACAGCCGTAAGCTGCCTCACTACATCATTTTTGAACACAAATTATGGAGGAAATCAAGCATTTTCCAAAAGAAATTATTCTGCAAGTACATGGAAAGGGCTAGATGACAAATGACCTTATTGCCTACAGAACCATGGCTTCAGCTGGCTGATGTCCTGTGAGAGCAGAATCTAGCGGCTGTCGCACAGCTAAAGGACACAAAACCAAAACAGTTCAGAAAACACTTGTGATTATAAAACAGATTCGCTAACTAGCAAAGTGAGATGCCATCACAACTGTAGCTCCTGGACATTTGCTACAATTTGCATAAATATCAGCTTAATCGTTAACAGAAGTAGCTTCTAAGCAGCAACAAAGTGATACCAACAAAGAAAAGTGTGCCACATACTGCTTTCTCTTGTAAAGCTGTATTGCTAGGAGCATAAAATTTTCGTTTTAGAAAACAAAACATGACATTCACCTGAAAAAAAACCCAAACAAACCCAAAACCAAAAACCCAACCCTCTGGCCAATTTACAGAAGAGACTTTTTTTTTTTTTGAGGGTATAAAGAGGACTCCTGTATTGAACAACACCTCAGGAGAGACTTCTATTGCTACATGGATAGAATTTCACTGAAGTTTTACCCTTATAAGTATTCCTGTATTTCAAGCTTGGAGCTTTTCAGGAATCTGAAAACATCTATGTTTCAAATTCAAAGGACTACAACACTCCACACTGTGCACAAGGCTACAGTCTAAATGACAGTTCTTGGAGTCATCAAATACAAATTAAAAAAAAAAAAAGTCACAGGGAAATGTGTTCTAACACTGTAAAAGCACTCAAGGCTGATAACAGTGCCCTCTACTGTCTTCATCAAAACCAGTGTTTTCTGAAATCAACAGAAGGCTCATTAGTACTGTTATCAGAAAAATACTGGGGAGCAATAATTAATTTACAGTGTTTAATTTTAATTGTTTAATTTTAAGTTTAATATTTTAATCTGTCTCTGCTGACAGAAAGACAGCTGTGTAGCTGTCTGTGTAGGCAGGGTGTATTGAAGTTAAATCAAGAGACATCACCCATATATTTTGCAAAACTCTAGTAGACTTATTAAGTTGGGCTGTATGCAAACAACAAGGATAGCCAATCATGTCTCCTTAAAAGAAACGCTAAGAACTGAAAAAAAGCAGCACAGTTAAAAACAATCACTGAAATTGTTTATTACACAATGAAAGGATGTCAGAATAGGCAACCTTACGTTAACCTAAATAAAAGCTATAAATCTTAAAGTTCACGGTATCTTCTACAAATATATTTAAATATTTAATCTGTCAAAGCACCTAAAGTATACTTGAGAAGAATTCTACAGAAATACGTCTCCAAAATGTATGAGGACAAACTCACTCTCCCTTATAGTATACACATGGAAGGAACATCAACCTGCACCAAAAGCTGTGCCACTGCATTATTAACTCAGCACTGAACCAAACAAAAATATCCTGACAATCTGCAGAACTTGCATCTCAGGCCTGACACTATATCAATGTAATAGCAGGCAGACTTCATACTGAGCAAGCTTACGACATCACACAATGCACCATGCAGATATAAAGAAATCACACAACAAACAAAAAGATAGCATACTCTTAAAAATCCATTTCAGTTTCTCCCCTTAAAACAGAGATACTGGATATAAAAGGGAAAACATAACAGCAGGGATCATTTTCAAAACAGACATTACAGTTCTGTGAACTCTACCTTTTCTGCAGAAGAGGCTCTTGAATGTTCCACACAGGTAGGTGCAGCTTCCACCGTGCATATCAAGATGTAGATTGTAGTCATGCAGTCCATATTCTGGGTCAACATCATCCAGTACAGGTTTATTAGGTGGAAGGGCATATTGACTTAAAAAAATAATAATAATAGAATTAAGCAAGGGGGAATGACTTTATAGAAAGAGATATAGTAAATAGCCCTACACTGAGACTATCATCTTAGGAGAGGTTACAACAGGGAAAAAATTATTAGAAGATACAACTTCTCTTCTTTATTAATGCTTTTGAAAATCAAATCTCTCTAGTTCATCATATCTCTTTTAAGCTGTATAATATAGTGTCTAATACTGCTAATCAACTGTCCAGCCTAGCCAAAGGCAGAAAATACGGCAGTCAACTTTAAAAGGTACACCTGTTAAACTCCAAAATATGGACTTGTTTACACACAAAAAATGCATCAGCTTAACTACAAATCTAAAAGCCAACTAGCTACAGACTTCTCTGGAATAGTGGTTATTGAATATTTTTGTCTGTGCCGAACCTAAAAGAGAAACTACTGCACACAAATGACCAGAAGAGCCCAAACCCCAGAGGCAACTGAGCAGCTCCTACATAGGATCCTATTTGGTAGTAAGGGAGATGGTACCTTCTGTGTGAAAAGAGCCATACTAAGTTATAGCGGGCACATAAGACTACCAGTAGATACAACAGCATCTGAGCAGAAAGCCAAGGGAGAAATAAATCCCCAAAATCATCATCTAAAGCTAAAAAACTCCATCTTTTTAAACAGTTTACATTGTATAAACAGGTATTATATTATACACTGCAATATACACATATTCACAAATACTTCATAGGAAATCCATCTAGTTTTTCAACAGGACTGAAAGATAAATGCAGGCACCTTACCAGTTTACTAAAATTTTTTCTCCCCTCTTACGCAGCTAAAGATTAGTTTCCTAAAATGTCTCCCTCTTTTCTAGGTCTTTCAGATAGGAAGAAGAAATAAAAAGACTGCTTGTGAAAGGGAGAAAGTATGGGCAGTGTATTTCTAACTTTCACAATACAGCAAGTACTAGCATACTTGTATGACTAAATTATCTCCTTAATAGCATAACAGTGGCAACATTTTAGTATGAAAATACTTCTACAGCTTTGTATACAGTTACCGTAACTGTTGTTTATATTAAACAAGGATAGTTA
This sequence comes from Pygoscelis adeliae, assembly GCF_000699105.1. Lineage (NCBI taxonomy): Eukaryota > Metazoa > Chordata > Aves > Sphenisciformes > Spheniscidae > Pygoscelis > Pygoscelis adeliae. The sequence continues at coordinate 2,816,213 of NW_008824044.1, forward strand.
ATTACTGCCTAAATATAAACCTCTTACCAGCAGCCAATTTTAACTGTAAAACTCAAAGCTTTATTCAAAAGGTTATCTTTATTACCCACAAAGGAGAAACCAAAACTTACACAGTAGCAGAACCCAAAGTGCTTCTCTCAAGAAGTTGATGATAATGAAGACTCGCCATAACAAAAGCAATTTCATTTTTCTCCTGAAAAGTTAATTACAGTAGATGTATTTTCATCTGGAAATACTTTTTTTGACAAGGTCTTCCTGAGCATTAAAATTCATAGATAAATGCTGCTGCTTATTACTCTGCCAGTTACTGTAATAATGTTAATAATGGCTTAACACTTGGACTCCTATAACTGCTACTGTCTTTTCACAAGAGTACAGAAGATATGTAAAAGATCACAGCATTTCTACATTATGGGGAAAGGGAGGGAAACTAGCTATGCCAGGGCAAAAGTTATCAGCAGCAATCCTTGAATTGTACTTCTATAGCTTCTACTTATCACTTTAAACCGGATACCTAAAAAGAGTCAAACAAGCCTTACTCCCAGCTACTAAATACCTAAGCATCAAGCTTATTTTCATATGTAAGGAACTATTTGCAAAGAGGGCTAACATCAGTGAGGAATACAGAGCTATTCAATAGAAATACTGAATTTCAAAGTAAAACCCCAGATGTCTTCACCAGATTACATACTCCTGGGAAAACGGTAAGACATACCTTCTATAGGCTCAAAGAAAACTTCAATGTGAGAACTAAACAGAGCAAAAGGTATCTATTTACTTCAAGAACACAGAATGCTAGGATTTCAGTTTTTTTTTTTTAAAGAAAAATGCATTTTTAAGTACTTCATTTGCAAACACATGTCAATAGCAAAATTATTCACTGCCAGCAGTCTATTACCGTCCTGAAAATTGGGCAACTGTTGTTTTCAACTCTCTGGGTTACCAAACAGAAAATGACATCCTCTACTCAAACATGGGAGGGGTTTAGCTACTCCTGTACTTTTGTAGTGCAAAATTACAGCTATAAAAGATATAATGACAGAGATTTATCAATCACAGAGTCTCTCAGTCTTTCTCTATCCAAATACTAGAAGGCCCACATAACCTGTCCTTCGTTGTCACAACCACTAGCATTAACAATTTCTGTCACACAGCTACGCTATGTGTAAAAAAAACAAGATGTGTGGCATTCACAATTATTACACCCATCTATAGTTAACTGCCTAATGTTACTCTGCTCACATAGAGAATAAGAACAGGTGTTCAGAAAAGTAAGCAGGAAAAATATATTAGAGTGAGGCATTTGATGCTTAACAAGTTTGTAGAACTTAGTTATGATTAAACCATTTCCAGGTGCTGAAAGAGTTCTCTTTCCCAGCATGGGGAGGGGTAACATGTTAGCAAGACCATAGGGACAACACCACAGGGACACCAATCTACTAAACTTCTGAAGATACAAAAGAAACGGCTGTTCACTTATCGGAGCTTTTCATAGATTGAGACAACCCATAATAGGCTCATGCAGATCAGCCAGTGTCACGTTTTCTAGGCAATGGACACCTTTAAGTAAGAGTGAAACAAATATTCCTGCCGTGGTTTTAAACAATTCCTCTGGTGATTTGAGGTAGCAAGAGTTTCCAGCTGGAAATGAGACACAGCTTAGAGCAACTGTTCACAGGCTCCCTGAGGGAAGTTCCTTGCCAGTGCCAAATAATATAAATCTATGTCATTAACATGGCTGGGGGAGGAAGAAAGGGCTGCCACCTCTGAATTCAGTCCAAGAGCAGAACACCTGAGATAAGCTGCCATAGCACCTAACCGTATGCAACTTCAGGCAGACACCTAGGTCCCAGTGTATTCAGTGCAAAGACGCAGACTCCTTTAGAGTAGAAGCCTACTTCAGATGTTCTGCACTGCTCTCAAAAGGCATTCATCTCTACATACAGCCTACAGAAACTAACCACTTAACTTAGACACTTAATACCAAGAACTGAATATCCCCAAAAGGGCACGAATTACAGCGTTCCTACTGCTGGAGCAGGTTACAACTACCTGGTGATGTAGACTAAAGGGAACAACTAGCAAAGTTGCCTTGTGGGAATTCATCACTTTGAGTGATGGGGACAGGGCAAGGCATGAGTCAGGGAACGAAGCACCTCTCTCCTCAAACCATTCTATTTAAAATGCCTTTAGGATATCAAACTCTGGCATGTGAAGAGTGCGAAATAAATACAATTGAACACAGAAGTAAGATCAGTACAGTATCTAATATACTATGATACATAATCGTTCTTTTAATCAGAGGTGGGTTTTTTTAACAGTACAGATACTCCTGCAACAGCTCTTTAGAATACAGTGAATCATCAACTCGCTGTCCCTACCTGTATTTTCTTGTTGTTAGTTTAGACAAGATCTTTCAAAATCCAAAGAAAAAAAGATAAAAAAAACAAACCCCCAAACAAAAAACTCGCAAAATCCCAAACTACAAGGCAAAAGAATCTGTTTCTTCAAGTCATAATAAAGTATTGAAACAAAATGTTATCCTACCTTCCAAAGTCCTACTAAGAGTCCTGGATTCAGACTGAAGAGCTGGACAAGCTTATCAGCACCAACTGCTACGCTACTTTCAGTCAGGTTAGCAAGATGGTATTCAGCAATTAAGGAACGTCGACGAGGTCTTTGAAAAGAACATACAGAATGTAGCAACAAGACTATGTCTCCTTATTTATGTAAAAGCTCAGCCTAATTTCATTTTTAACTCTGAAGTCTGACCAACAGCACATGATGAAAACAGTTTTGAAAGCATTCAGCACGCACAGCCATAAGCTTTACTTATGAACAACTACAGCATACTAGCAGGATCTCAACACCTAACAAGAAAAGAAACAAAAGCCACTATAGGATGGCCTAATATACTACTTAAAGAAGAAAAACTTATATGCTTACCCGATATTTCAAAATAGTCACAGAATTACTTTATAATTTGGTTTTAATACTATGTCGGTACTAGATGGAATGACTGAACATTTGCCAGTGTGAAGCAAGCTACTAAGAAGGAAAATTCATCCTCCACAGAAGCAGAGTTCAAAGGAAAGGATCAAACTGTACACATAATAAATTAAAAGCTTCTGTGAGAGGAAGCTTTCCTTTTTTAGAAAACTATTTCTAGATTTTGCCAGTAATTAAAGCGATTTAGCTCCATAACACCCTTTAACTGAAGTTCATACTTCACAGGCGTTCTTAATGGCTAATGGTGCATAAAAAAGAGCAGAAAGCGGAGTCTGTGTTACCTATTCAGAATGGAGAAATAACTCTTTCTAAAACCCTTCGCAGACTTAGGCTCTTATTATATTCAAAACCATTCCTAGATTTCCCAGTAGTATCACAGTAGTATCACCTACCACTGCACACTGCTTAGGATGACAGCAACCGACGGGAACTTCGTGACATTACCTTGAACTGTAAGATTTGTGGACATCAACCCTTTCCATCTTTAAGTCAGTCAGGCTGGTATAAATACAGGGACTTTCCCAAACTCCCTGCACTAGCTCCTTACAGTCTTAACATTCTGACTAACATTCTGATATTTGTGAAATCATTACCTTCATGTATATTCACAAGCTCTAACAACTTACAATTCTGTGAAATAAATACACTAACTGCCTGCAAGTTTTCTTTTACTATTTTCTACATATGAATCATCATCTTGGTAAAACAACTACATTTCCCACATAATTTGACTGCAAGACTTGTTTAGCTGACTTTACACAAAAGGCTTCTCTCGATTTTTTTTTTTTTTTTAAAGGCAAATACTTTGCTTCTGCTTGAGGAACCATGTTTTTTGTAGGTGAACAATTCTCTCTTTTCAGAGCTCTGCTGTTAGGGGTTTTGTGTAAGAAGCATGTAGCTGATACTGCATATACTAAAATGACACATAAGACACAGACATGTAGAAAACTCCTTGACAGCAACCAAATACATACATACATATCTTAAATACACACTTTTAATTTAAACATCTTTTCTCAGAATGTAATGCCAGAAAAATATTGTACACACTTAAGTTACAAAACAACAGCTATCCCGCATCGTGCTGTGGACTATTTTTTTTTTATATACGTCTACTTATATTGTACACACAGCCAAACACCAAGTTCCCTAAATTCACATACACACCTATCAGACAGAAAAAAAAATGTTAGTAACATAGATTACCTGATTGTAGCCACATAAACATTGATGAACTGTTCCAATCTAAATGTCTCACATTAAATTCTCCTAGATTTACATGTTTGTTTCATGTTCATTTGTATCTATGCCTTAAATTCAGCTTTCCAAGGCAGGACCTATCAGTCTGTATCTTGCCTGCCAGTAGCTACATTAACCTATGAATTAATGTCATAGCTTGCTGGATTATATCTATTTCTTGCTAAAAAGCTCTACCAATGAAGAGAAGGCTTTGGAAGAAATACTACAGAGAGGCTTTCTAAGAAAGAATTAACTTATTAAGTCAAACCAAGGTCAGACAGCTCCTACAGATACATTATCAACCAGTTACACTAAATAACCCTCAAAAATCCTATGTTAAAACTCACCCATTCTTGCTGGGACCTCTGCTTTGGTCAGGAAGCAATGGTGTAACTCCGAATAGTTTTAGGGTTGACAGGATGTCTAAGCATGGCCAATTTGTACTATACCAAAGTATAGTAACAGATGTGTCCTTAAACGATAGGTTTGCCTTCTCCATTACATGTTCCTTTCCATTTTTGTCCGTTAGAACAATTATCCAACTCAAGCCAGAGGCTCTGTTATTTAGGAATTGAGAGGGGAGAGCGGTGTTGAAAAAAAAGATTCTCAAAGTGACAAAACTTAAACTATGCTTCCAACAGAATTTCTAAATTTCTACTAACTGCTACTTATGTTTCTCAGGCTAGGTCATTTATAGGCTGTCATCGTATCTTCCCATTATGATATACATTTTATAGCTCTATTTCCATATCCCCCCAGCATTTCCAAAGCCATTAATATTCTGTACGTTGTTCTCAAGTAAACATCTGTGACAAGGCATTGCTTACTTCATAGCTTCTTTGTTTTTACATGGAAGACCCGTATAAGGATCTACAGGCTTAACAAGTCGCATTACTCTAGTTTTGACAGCAGCTATTTGTTTGAAGATGTATTCTTTCTTCCAGTATCCAGGCTTTCTATCATGTAGAGCAGCACAGCCCAAGGAAACAGTTTCTGTTTGTTCAGACTTCATTTTCCAAATTGTCCTTTTTGGTTGAAAACAACTGGAATAGATTTTCAGCCAGATTCCACTGAAAATAAAAGTAGAATAAAGCGGAAAACCACATATAAATTTCAAGAATAGTTACTTAATTATTCTTATACACATCTCAGCTACCACTGAGCATAATGTTAGCAGAAAAATACAAAGTCCTAGATTATCAGCAAACTGGGTTTGATCTAAATCTAAGTTTATAGAAGACCAGAAACTGTAGCCTCCTAGGTACTAGTCAAGAAAATGCAAAGGCACAGTTGTACACTTTTCCCCTTCTTGACCTTCCAACAGCTCATATGAGGTCAGTTTCCCTAGTGTAAACATGAAGGCTCAGGAACCAAAAGATGCTAGATGTCAGCATTTCTCATGGGCTTACTAGGTTATCTCAAAGAGTATGAAATCTCTGAACACATTTCTTGTTCTGGATTACACATATCAAATGAGATCCACTTAGGTTGAAACACATCTCAACTACATATACAGAAAATGTTTGACTAGTGCTCTAGAAAGTAGGATCATCAGATATTGGGAACTCCCCACTGTTTCATGCCTCTCAATAGCACACTAGAGTATGTCGTTTTTAAAAAGCCTTCCTTCCCCTTATGCTGCTACTTCCTTCACAGACGCTCACTGAAGCAGATTTAAAAAAAAAAAACAACAAAACAAAACAGTACATATCTGAGAGAAAGCTATCATGAGGAAACAAAGAAAAGATAACTCTTGTCTGTCTTCCTGAAAATATAGGATCCAGGATGAAGCTCAGAGACAGCACAGCCATACTCAGTGACTTAAGTGAAAACTGATTAAGGTTAAGCAGTTACTTTTGAAAATTCCACCCCAAAACAATTCCACCTCACACAAAATCAGCTAGTGGAAAAAGTGTTTTAATACCTCTTAGTCAACAAAGGCAATCTGGACCTCTCAGATTTCTCACACAGATCCAGCTGAAAGTGGAGTGGAGGGGGGCAATTAGAATCACCTATGTTTGGTGGAGGTACCACTGTCATGTCAATCCCTTCTGCACTCTCTTTTGAAAAGCTCAGAGAAGAGATGCCTTTTTGAAGAGATGAAAGAAACATGCAACAGGAAGGATGGGTTTCACCTCTTCCCTGTTAGGAAAAATATGAGGTCACATTTCCGCCTCCCACAGCCCAATATCTCTAGGACAATTCAGGGAATATTGAGTACAAGAAGTTACAGGAATTCAAACAAAAATCTGTGAATAAAGGTTTCCAATAAGTTTTCTAATTTTAAAGTGCTAGCCACACAGTCTACATAACTGCACTAAAGAAAATTAATAGCAACACAAACAAATTCTCTACCATTTATCAGCAAGATTACCTTTATCAGTCCTCACTTATCCCCAGGCAAACTTAGACTAACACGCTTTGTAATGCATTTTTCAACTCCTTAAAGCATTAAAGCATTCAAGGACTGAATCCATCCCACACTGCCTCCTACCCATAAAAACCACTGTCGCTTCATCAGCTGCTGAGAACAAGCCCCCACATGTTGAGAGCTAGGCTCTTTGTTATTGATGCAAACCTTCCAGCCTGCTGCTCTGCAGATATATATACAATCTCCCACTACCATTTTTTGAGTCAAAGTTGTTTAAAACACACAGACCCATAAGCTTCTATGACTGGTAAAGGGGGTTTCACAGTCAACATGAGCTTCCAACTTTCCTTTCACCAAAATCGGGGGGGGAACATGAAGAACAATCCCATAAGTAAAACAAAGATTTAAGATACTTCAATTTTGAGACCAGAAAAGACAAGACAACCCAGTTATCAGATAGTATAAAAAATTTCTGATGGAGGGAGAAAATTCTTATTTAACTCCAAAGCAGCTAAGAATTGCAGGATGATGAAAACAGAGATGTCCTTGACACACCATCATCAGGGGAAATTGAGCTGTGTATCATCCAACTGGTCTTACTCAGCCTAAAAAGTCTAGTAAGGTGTCCTCCTATAACCCTCTCCTGTTAACTAGAAACCCCTTCCCGAGACAGACATCCTTTCTTTCATGGGAAGAGATACTCAGCATCTGGCTGCATGATGCTGAAAAGACAGGGGTTAGTAGTAGGCATTTCCGGCATTTTGAAGGTACAGTCTCAGGCAATGTCAGTTGAATGAAGACAGACTTGCCACCAATACCTACCACCCTTCTCCTCACTGTCAGTTACATACTGCTTCTTCCTTTCCCAAAACCGCATTGTGCAAGCAGATGAGAAATCAGTTCAAGCAGCTCAAAAATTCAGTCAGGGCAGGGAGGCAGAGGAGAAAAAAAGGGGAACTTGGAATCACAAGTGTTTAGGGAGGTATCGCTGCCCCTTCATCCTCAACTTCTGAAGAATTCAGGGCAGACAAATCAAAAAGGCATCCAACAGGGAAGCACGAATTTGCCTCTTTCACAGCAGAATACGTGCCACTTTTGCCTCAAAGTGTTAAGTATAATATTCATCTCAAGGCCTCCTATTGGACGTTGTTACAAGACGACAACCTAACCACTTAGTGCTAACTCAAATGCCAGAATCAGACACACACCATTGTCAGTCATCACTTGACCACAATGGCAAAAAGATCTTCTCCTGTGCTCTGGCTTCTCACTTCCTCTTATACAAGCATTTTCTGCTGGTGATCAAAACCCTCAGGCTTTCAGACAGACCATCTATGTGAGCTTCCCACACTGCATGACAGGAAGGCTGGAATAATACCACATGCTGAGGCAAGGGGGGATGCGGAAAGGGGGGGTCAGAAACATTTCCTTGCCTTCAACAGTTACATTGAAGACATCAGTGCCAAGGAACAGTTAAAGCGCAGACATTATTTGAAGAGCCCAAAAACAAAGCACTGCATTAGGCAGCACAGGTATATCGTGATGAAAGACTGAAGGTCCTGTTGTGTCAAGGGCAGCATCCTGTACATCCAGCACAGCAGAAATATCCTCAAAAAGATACTCTGCCTAAAAACCAAGATCAGATTTGTCACAGAGATATGCAGGGACTTCAATTAAAACTTCTGTTAATTCACCACAAGATTCAGGGACTCAAGAAGGTTCATGGAAATCCAGTGGGAAGAAGTGACCTGGTCCCTCTGAACCAGTCAGTCTCCTAGATAAGGGAAAGTATCTCTTCCTCGAATCCCATTTGTGCACATACAGTAATCTCTGTCGAGATTAGAAAATGGAAATCGACATTGTTGAGATGGAGACAGATGAATCAGCTTCCCTTGAACAACCACAATGATTTTATCCTACCTTGTTATCCTGAAGTGGAAAACGCATATTAAGATATATAATTTGTGTCAATTATGCAATTTATAGCTACATGCACCTGCTGACAGCCTCAAAAAATAAACCTGGATTATGGCCTTCCCTTTAAATTCATCAGTTCTAAAGGCATCAATGCCAATATCAACCGATCCACTGTACAAGTTTTGGCAAATAAGTGAGAAATGGATGAATACCAGATGCAGCAACTTCCTATATAGGAAGACATTTTCTCATTTAAACAACACTAATGCAGCAGAATCCTACAAAAAAAGGATACCCAGACGTCCTAGTTATCGCATACCAACAGAGTCTCTCCTCTTGATCCTTTCACAAAATTATCATGATACTGGTAGGAGCAGTTTGTGAACTCTGTATAAGCAATCACTTACAAAAAAATGTGTCAGCATTTATCTTCACTCCTTTTGTTTTCATTTAGAAGTCACCAAAATTTGACAGAAAGAGCAACAGGTAAAACCCACTAGTGAATCACTTGACTAAATCAAACCCTCTGCAAAAACCTGATGAAAGAGCTAAATAAGTAGGACTTCAAAATTATGAAAGCTGTGACAATTCTACAAAGCTACTGGCTACACACCACTAAGGACTGCCTGAACCAAAAAGCCTGTGCAGGTGCATGTGAATACAAACAAATATATGCAAATTTTACAACAAAATAAATGCTAATAGAAACATTTCAAAACACTGTATTTATTTTTCGCCTCATAACTCCCATTAAACTTAACAGGGCTTGCACAGCTGGAATTTCATACAACACGTTGTACTGTGAGCTATGCAGTACATTTTCAGCAGAGTAATTGCCAGTAGGCACATGCATCAGTGCTCTGGCATCAGTGAAACTAAGTTAGAAAGACTCATAACTCAGGTAAACTCAACTGCTGCATGATTAAGACTAGCACTTATGCTCCCCCCTTCCTTACTTGTCATTGGCCAGATGATAGAAGTGCCTATTCACACAACCAACACACAACAGGGACACAGCATCCAAATAGGAAAATATCTTCATCAGCATTTCTGATGGCATGCTGGAAAACAAGAGAAATACCGTTAGACTTGCCTGCAAACTTCAGAAATTACAATGGCAAAGAATTTTAATCCCAAACCAGAGCAAAACAAAGGAGATGATAGAAACTACCAGCTTGTAAATACACAAATCAAAACTCACCTGAAGAGTTAATTTGCAGTTTGGGTTCTGATTTGTCTCTCTGATCTAAAATATTTGCTTAAAACAATTCACCACAATCTATTCAAGTGGCACAGCACAATTATGTAAAAAGTTATGGGTTTGCATTTTCATTACACTTTGTTAACTTTACCCCAGTTTGACATGAAACTATCTCATTCAACTTCAGTTTCTCACTGCTTGTACCATGATTTTAACACTTAGTCCATAACTACCAGCATTTGCCAGAACTGTGTACACTCACTCTCCTCCTGACTGTGGTGTCAGGTCTCAGGATGGACCAGGACAGAAATGTCCTAGTGAGATCATGCTCTACCTCATCAAAATCTTCAAACCACGTGTGCTCAGGGGTCTCATACAGTTTTCATTTATGTCAACAGAAAGATGTGAACTTCAAAATAAGAGCTGAGTGGCATCTTGAGAACATGAATGTTTCTGGGAATCTGTAAGGCTGCCTGAAATGCAGGTGCCAGCCTAAGTACAACAAGCACAACATAACCTGGAGATGAGTCACCATGGTTTTTGTATTAACAGACAGAAACTTCATACCCGTCAAGTAGTATCTGGTAACCGCACAGAGTTTAAAAACGATGTCTTTTATACTCTAACTTTTTGGAGCGTAAGAGTATGGTAACATCAAAATCACCACTGAAAATACAAGCTGCTGTGAAAGTCAACACCTCAGCTGTGTCTCTTGTCCATTTACTGCTGTGTCATTTACAACAGTTGCTGATTTATAATACTTTATTCCAGAAGCATATAGCTTTCAAGCATAGAATGATAACAATGCTATACTCCGAGGTTTGTATTAAAACTCAGAACCTTAGTTGCACCAACATAGAGGCAACCGTGCCAAAACGTGCACAGTTACTATGCGAAATAACTCAAACATTGTAAGTCCAAAGCAGTTAGTGCATTTATTCCAGGGAGAATTTAGAAATGATCCCTTAAAAAGCTGCAAATTAGCTAAATAATATGCTTGATCTAGGATTCTCAACAGTAGTTTTTACAACCATATTATTTTTATTTTGAAGGAAGCCGATAGAAAGGCTTTTTTTTTCTTTTTTTTCTCGTTTTTCACACCAAACTAACAGCATAAGGGATTGAACTGGCCATACAATGGAAAACAGAGGAATGACTACACAGGAAGCTACAAAATGTATAAAACAAAGAAAATTAATTAATCTTTCATGTAACATATTCTTAGATTTTTTTGTAGAAACGTAACTAATTTTCAAAAAGAAAACAACTTACAATTATATTGCAAGTGCCCTTTCACTGTCAAACAGGGAGCAAATATGCAGCATCCACTTTACTCCTCCCCACTCATCCCACTCCACCAGCCTAAGACTCTCTATACAAAGCAACAAGCATCAAGAGAACATCAGAAGTTTAATTCCAAACTGGCTTTTATTGAAGTAATACAGTAACAATTTTTATTCTCAAGGAACAACACACCCCATGATTTGCAAAGTTGTTGCTGAAGGCTTCATATGACCTGGAAAACCTACGTACTTCATATGAACTTAGAAAAGGAAGTGAGAGAGAACCATGCCACAAAACATCAGAAGGTCAACATAGGATCACAAAGTAGGCCAGGAAAGCAAATCTTCTCTGTTCGACTCGGAACATCTGACACAGAAATCTCCAAGGTATGAACAGAATAACTGTAAGCAGTCAAAAGATGGCTTATAGTCTGCAAGGGGTATTCCACTCTTAAACTAAAGACACTCACCTCTCAATGCACAAATTAGGTTTCGGTTTTATGGAAGGCGTCAAATACAGACTTTTAATTCCAGCATTTACAGTTTCAGAACGTTCCCCAGGTCCAGCAGCAAAGCTCCTTGACCTACTTCTAAAAAAGAAAAGCTGTCAGGAGTCACATCATCACACAGTGAAGAAATACGCATACTGTGCACACCTAGACACCAAGTCTCAACTGAGACAGGATTCAGGGAATGCATCACATGGTAACTCATTATTATCAGCTCACAAATTTGAACAATTGTCACCAACTTAAAATACCCAAGATCAGGTATTAAAATTAATTATTTAAAGTCACAGGTGTCTCTCCTATGATTAATCTCTCACAGTAGTCAGAAAGGAATAGTGCCACACCACCAAATCAGTTTGAATCTGGTAGAGATCTATTAATGTTGGACAGCTGCACCACTGTGGCCACCATAATCAAGCTCCAGATAGGCCCCTGCAGTAAGTCAAACTCACTGATTAATCTTCTGTTTTGCAACATTACTCCAGAGATGTTTTTGAGCCATCCAACTTTGCTAAGCTATTAAAAGATATCAAATAAAACAATACCTTGAAACTTTCTCAAAAACCGACAAGGCTCAAAAAGTATTCCCTTGACTACACAACAGAATCACATTTGAAACAAAGTTATAGTCTCATTTCAGATTTTCCCCTGCTGAAATACTCCCAGCTCTGTGAGATAAGTGTTAGTTCGACAGGCAAGATGGGTATCAATGTTTTTATTGCTCATTAACACATAACAATTTGGACAGAAATTACTTTCTCTTACTAAAGAAAGCAACTTTGCATATTTCGAACAGAAAGAAATTCTTTCAATCCAACTGGCCCCACATTTTTTCCAAGACTTCTGACAGTAAGAACTTTGTAAGCAAATATTGTCATTAAACCACATAGAAATATTCAGATGGAGTTTCAGTCTTAATCAAATCCTTACATTCATACCCACTGATGCCACAGAGCAGGCAGAGCTCCCCATATACTCTATTAGTGATGGTTTGTATTGACAGCTGACTTTCCAACACCTGGTCAATCCAACTCTGAGTTTCTAAGCAACCAATCGATGTTGGGGGAAAAAATATCTAATTTTGAAGTACATGGGTGCCATGTACATTTAATGCACACCGTTCTTGATTTAAGATTGGTGTATGCTCAAAGAAAAATAAAAATCAGAAGAAAAGAACAACTTTGCCCTACATTGTCAACTGTGCTATGTAAAAAAAAAAAATCCCTGAAGTTTTACTGGGAATTGTTATAAGCATAACACAAAAAGACACGCACATTTCAGCTTGGGTGCCAATCTCTAATAGGTTAACAAAATTAACAATGACAAAAAAGTAACCGTATATCAAATATGCCCTGAAGGTCAAGCAAATATTTTACTCGTATATTATTATCAAGAAGTACACTTAGGTGCCGAGATGAGGCTGTAACAAGCTGCATTTTTTTAAAGCCATTAAAAGGATTTAGAGACACAAGTCCTGTGCAACAGCAGCAGAACTACCGCTTCTGTACCTTCCTGGGCAGCACGTCCCAGGCTATTCCGCCCTGCATCTATGCTGAAGGCACAAAGATACCTAGTTTGGGCGTACCCTACAGTGACACACCCACACAGACTCCAGGCACAGGAGTAATTCGGATCAGGAGCTGGATCCTGGATTTTGCAACACACTTTACCTGGTACAAGCATAACCTGCATTGCCCATATTCAGTCCTTCTTGCTCTCTTTTTAACCACTTCTTGCATCCCCCCCTTCTTCACCCCAGGAAGGAATTTCTGAAGTAAGAGAAATGTTGCCTACACATGCCTTGAAAACTTCAACATAATATCTACCTCTTTTGTAAGCTTCATTTCAAAAAAAGTACTGAATTTTTGCATCTTCCAAAACAAAAATATTCTCAAGGTATGAAGAAACAACAGCAAATCCATTGCATAAACTATTTTTCAAGTATTGTGTGTGCTAAGTATTAACAAAATGCTTCTACACTGCATTGACAAAGCTTGCCTGCCCAAGTTAAAAATCGATGACAGCTGTTACTCCCCCTCTTTAGAGACTTCTAGTAACAACTGAGATGCTCTTGCTTAGAGGCACAACAACCTCAACCGCTATTTCATTAGCTTTCAATTTGTGGGACTGTTTTGTACCAGTATTTTCACTTTCATACCCTGTAGTACTTGCAATGTGACTATTGTTTTTTTGCTGGTCAGGGAACAAATCTATTTCAAAGAACGGATAGAAAGTTGTAAGTAGTGACAAAACCTGTCTCCTTCTCCAAATGTTAAAGCACACCTGGGGATAAAGAGAAATGACAGTAATGTTTTGACATGTTTTTTTTCTTCAGCTAACAATTCCAAAGTCTTTTTAAAAGGTGGGTATTATCCATTCCATTTACAGGTTAAAGAAGGGGGGGGAATGAAATGGCTATGAAACCCAAGGTTGTAGAAATGGGTTAGCAGAAAAACCTGCTTTCTCAACTTTGCTTCTAAGATTGGTGCTTTAAATGTTTGGAAGCTGAACCTGTACTGTAAGAATTAAGATAATCACACATTCCACAACGAAATCCTCCCATTTATTACAAAGGCCTTACTACCCTGAACATATGTACATCAGCCACTATGCTAGCTAATGCTTTGTAGACAGTGTAATAAGCAGTAGCCGATCTCCTCTAAGCTCAAGCACATACCCAAGTTTAAGCCCCACTACCCAGACAGAAAACAGTGCGTTAAACCTCGGCCTTCCGTACACCTGGAAATGCCTGTGTTTCCTATCGCAAGGCGCATCACCTCTACAAAGATATCGCCTTCCTTAGGGCCAGGGGGAGGGAGAAGAGAGCACCGTGGCCATGAAGGAGCAGGCCCGAGCTGTGGCAAATTTAGAGTTGGAAACCAGAGCCGTGAGGTGGGTGGAAGGGGTTTCCCAGAGGAGCGATGGGACTTCAGGGAAAACAAACCACCCCACCACGGACAAGGCAACAAAGGACAAGCAGGCAGCTCTGGGGCGGCAGAGCCCTGCTCCCCGCTCAACGCCCCCCGGCAGCCTCTCCTCAGGCCGGGCAGGGAGACCGTTACCTGGGCCCGGCGGCCCGACCGGCGGCGGC